>NC_139023.1:28500968-29100968 GCF_964662115.1 Mustela nivalis | reverse complement strand
CGCTCAGGTCATGATCCAGGGTCCTGGGATCCAGCCCCATATCAGGCTCCTGCTCAGCGGAGAGCCTGCTTCCTCCTCTCTCTCTCTCTGCCTACCTCTCTGACTACTTGTGATCTCTGTCTGTCAAATAAATAAATAAATAAAATCTTAAAAAAAAAAAAAAAAGAAGTCTGACCTTGATCCTGTAGCTAAGAGAGTAATTAAAGATTTTGAGCAGGGAAATATAATAGTGAAAGAAAAATCTGATGCTTCTGTGAAGGACTGGAAAGGAAGAACTGGAAGCAGGATGCAGTGAACGGGCTGTTACAAAAATCTCTTGAGAAAAGGCTATACTCATAATTCCCATCATTAAGCATAGTTGTCACTGAATAGAACTACATTGACTTGAGGTTGACAATTCACTAAAATAAGAAAACCCCGGGCAAGGTATTTGATACCATGTAGATTGATAAACAAGATATTGATTGATTTTTCTCAGTCTTACTGCAATAGAGTTTCCTGTTCAATGTGGGAGTCTCTCGTTGATACAGAGAGAGCAATGGAGATCAGTGGCATATGGTCCTTCATTCCATTGTTGCTGTTATTTTGTGGTTGTAGGATCTGCCCAGAGTAGTCAAGGGAAATGCAGCTCCATTGTTCCATAAACAACAGGAATAACCTTCATTAACGAAGTTGGAAAACAAGGATGTCACTGCTTCTAGCAGGATTTTTGTTACTACTTATAGTCCTTAATTATGAGATTCATTTATTCAGCCTTTGATTACACAGTCTTTAATTATTAGGTTCATTTATTCATCCAAGCATTTATTCATTTATCCAAGTACTTATTCATCCATTTATACTTATATTCAACAAATATTTATTGATTTCCTCTTCTGTGCTAGCTATTCTGTGCTTATTACAAGAGATACTTAAAAACATGAACAAGACAGCCCCTTCCCTCTCTGGAATTCTGTCTGGTTAGGAGAGTATGCCATGAACTTTAGGCTATTAAAAACTGTAACTCTTATTAGTTTTATAATGTGATCAATACAGGCTACTTGAGAACATGCAAGAAAAAATAAACCCATCCCAGAAATATTCTCAGAAAAAAATGCTATCTCTATTCTATTTCTATCACTAATTTGCTATGTTATCTTGAACAAATTAATTAATCTCTCTGTGCAACACTTTCTTTGTTTATAAAATGGTACTTCCTTTATGAGGTTATTATAAAAGAAAATTTCGTATACCTCTGTGTGTGTGTGCGCGCGTGTGTGTGTATGATTGTTACCTATCAAGCCACTCAATGAATGTTAACAATGATTATTAGTATTATCACTATTTTATCATTATCATTATTATTATTCTGAGTCATGAAAATGAGTAAGGGTCACCAAAGAAATGAAGCAGTAAGGAAGAGAGATAAAAAAGAGGGTCTAATTCATAGGTGGACAGGGGGAAATTAAGAGCAGAACTTAAAAGAGAGGACAATTCTTTCTATGATATCTGATAATAACAAATTTTTGGAGCAGCAGCATTTTCTCTCAGTTTGAAGCTTATTGCCTCCTCCTCCTTATCTTAGTGTTCCCTGTTTCCCAAACACCATGCTGGAGCCACCAAAGCATGTTTCACTATGTTTACTATGTGGTGAGAAAGTAATTTTGGTTCAGTTAACCCAAACTCCCATTGGGTAGATACCTGAATGCTCATAGTAATCCTATATATTTCTTTTTTTTTTTTTTTGAGCTATAAGTGACACATATAATTATATTCATTTCAGGTATACAAAATAATCATTTGATATTTATATATAGAGAGAAATGATTACCACACCATGTCTAGTTAACATCCATCACCATCGCTAGTTTCTTTTCTTGTGTTGAGAACTTTTAAGATCTACTCTCCTACTGTGTAATGCTTGTAATCAGATTTCTTCCAACTAAAACTATAAATATCCCCAAATTATATGCAAATATTTGTCCATATGCACTTTTTACTTTTTCTTCCTAAAGAATAATGCTTTTCAGGGACGCCTGGGTGGCTCAGTTGGTTAAGCAGCTGCCTTCGGCTCAGGTCATGATCCCAGCATCCTGGGATCGAGTCCCACATCGGGCTCCTTGCTTGGCGGGGAGCCTGCTTCTCCCTCTGACTCTGCCTTCCACTCTGTCTGCCTGTGCTCGCTCTTGCTCGCTCTCTCTCTGACAAATAAATAAATAAAATCTTAAAAAAAAAAAAAAAAAGAATGCTTTTCATTATATTCTCAAAGGGGTCTATGAATCCCCAAAATTTGCTTTGGCCACCCTTTACCACAACTGTAGATACTGCATAATTTTCTACCAACTTTAAATTTATTTATATATCTATTATACCTATTTAGATTTTCAGCTTGTGGTATCTTCTGGGGCATTGAATTCCACAAGGGGACTTCCATTATAAAAAGCAATTATTTCCATTTTCTTGTACTAAAAATTTGTCAAGCACCAAGCTATATCCATAAGTTCTAGCATTACAGGATCTTGGGAACAAGTCCCCAGTGAGAAGCAAGTTATCTGTAAAGAAAGACCTTTCTTTTCTTTCTATTTCTCTCTAATCTGTTGTAGAGACACACTGTTGAAAAATAAAATCTTAAAATGCAACAATGCCAAATTTCTATAAAATTTTCTACATGCATGCTCTCAATTGTTTGTACTTATTACAGATCAGTAACAATAATTCATAAGACCAGTACCAGTCATTGGACCACACTTGGCACAGGACCATTACAGAGCACTGGAGATGGAATGAATGATTTTCTAGGCACATTTGAATTTCCTAAGTGAGTTGGTAAAGATTGAAAAGCCTACATATTTCAGAGAAATTATTATTTTCTATTGTGGCAAAGAGCACATAACGTGAGATCCACTCTCTTAACAAATAAGTGTACAGTCCAGTATCGTTAAGTATAATAAACATTGTGTCATATAGAAATCTCTAAAAATTTTCCATCTGGGGAAATTCTATACCCATTGAACAGCAATTTCCTCATCTTCCTCTCCCCTCAGAAATAAATTATTTTCAATGATAAACATTCAGTCTTTGAAGGACATGGGAAGGAAGGGCAAGTTCTCAGCTCCATCTTAATGTGCTTATGGAATAACTAAATCAGATCACATGTC
Organism: Mustela nivalis; assembly: GCF_964662115.1. Taxonomy (NCBI): domain Eukaryota; kingdom Metazoa; phylum Chordata; class Mammalia; order Carnivora; family Mustelidae; genus Mustela; species Mustela nivalis. The sequence continues at coordinate 29,097,831 of NC_139023.1, read as the reverse complement.
TAATCAGGCGAGAGGACTCAATAAGAATAATGAATGCAATATAGTTATTTCTCTTTCCCTTCCCCTAGCAGGTCTGAAAATATCAAGATGATGGGAGTTACTGCGTTCTTTGTTTACAGTGAAGATCGGCTATTATCCCTATGCATAGCCTTCATTTTTATGTTTTCTTTTTAAAATAAGGATCTTAATGCACTTCTGCTTCAAATAAATTTTCTTCAATCATTATATTAAGATCAATACTCATATAAGAATATATGAAAAATTAAGTGAGGTTTCAAAGTGTTTGCTATGTAGCCAGACAGAATGCTTAGAAATAAGCCCAACAGTCCCTGTTTGGGTGTCTGCTTTGGGGTGCCTGGGTGGCTTGGTGGTTTAAAGCTTCTGCCTTCTGCTCAGGTCATGATCTCAGGGTTCTGGGATTGAGCCTTGCATCAGGCTCTCTGCTCCTTGGGGAGTCTGCTTCCCCCTCTCTCTCTGCCTGCCTCTCTGCCTACTTGTGATCTCTGTCAAATAAATAAATAATATCTTAAAAAAAAAAAAAAGAAAGAAGTCCAACATAAGGCATTGTAGGACCAGCTTTTATGAGGCATGCAGAAAATAGGAACTAAAGATGCTAAGTAGGGAGAAGAAACACATTTTTCTTATGGGCGCAGATAAAGATAATGTGAATAACTTCTTATTTGCATTGCTTTAATATTGAAGTTATCCTGGGCATTTCAACCTTTGTGGGGGAAATGATTTCACTATTTTCTATTATGAGATACACATTCATTGTGCAATGATTCAGAAACTATAAACCCAATATGTTTAAGGGCAGAGGCAGTAAGAATGAAGATGCTAAAATGAAAAGACAACTAAGGGGTCAGATCTTAGAGTTGTTCTGGAAGGTCGCAATTTCAAAACATGTACCTCATAAATCAGCAAAAGAGAAAAATAAAGTCTCTCTCTCTCTCTCTCTTTTTAAGAGAGAGAGAATGAGAGTGGGAGCTTGGCTATGGGGGGATCAGCAGAGGGAGAGAGAGAATCCCAGGCAGGATCCATGCCTGACGCGGAGTCCATCGTGGGGCTCAGCCTCACAAATCTGAGATTATGACCTGGGCCAAAAATCAAGAGCCAGATGCTTAACCAACTGAGCCACCCAGGTGTCCCATAAAGTGAACAAGGTAGAGATGGGAGAAAATGAGATAGATCATACCAATTTTTCTACACAAAATAGACAATATTGAGAAATCATTCTTAGCTTTCAAAAGAAAGAGAAAATGTGGAAACAGGTAAAGAAATGGGATGGGCAGGTGAAGGAAACAAGGAGTATTTTAGAATAATTGTTACAGTGAACATGTTGGCAAATGACCAGGATATGAATAATGTTATTTCATTCAGAACCCAGCTAAAGCCAAATAGCACAGTTCAATTCTTAGAGTCATCAACATTGAGAAAATTCCCTGATTTGATTATGGGAGATTCCCTGAGTCATTTTTTAGTGTTCCTGAGGCAATGGAAACTTTTTTTTTTTTTTTTGGTATATAAAAATGCATAAAATTATGCTTGCATTCTTCTGGGAAAAAAAAAACATACAATACAATTATATAAGTGTAGGAAATGACTCAGAGTCTGTATCCCTGAGACTATAAGCCTTGATTGTGAAATAATGTATCTCTTTCACTAGATTTCATTCAAGGCAGACTTAGATTCCTGTATGATCACGATGATCAGTTTAATGAAAACTAATTCACTGCATAAAAATCAAAAGCACAATTAAAAATTCAGTTCTCTCTTTGGATCTTGTCATAGCCTTTTTACAGCATAACCAGAAAGACCACTAGTTTTAACTGCCTGCTGACTAAGTTCTATCTGTCCATCCCACCAACCCTTCAAATAAAAGATACCACAAAAATTTGGGTTATTATCTTCTTTTCTGTAGCTCTTTTGTCTCCTGTATTTTCAGATTCTGTTAATGTCATTGTTGTTCAAGTCACTCATGGTAGAAGTCTTAGAATGATCTTATTCTTTCTTTTGTTTGGGCATTCACAGTCAATATGCTATCAAATTCATTTGATTTTACAATAATAATAATGAAATAGGAAATATTTCTTGAGGACTTTCCATGAGCTAGGCCATATGCTAAATACTTGGTATTATTTTGCTCAATCCCCATCTTTATACAAATCCATAAGTAGTGGCTATATTATCCTCATTGATAAAATGAGGTAAAGATCAGAGCAATTAAATAACTTTTCTAAATCTACACAGCTGGTAAGGATGGCAACAAGTATATGAATTTGTGCTCTTGCCAATATACTGTAGTCCACCGTGTAGATGCACTTTCCTTGATTAGTATTTCATCACTTTTTTATGCCTTCTAAACTTTTGTAAAGACTGTTGCCTGCAGACCTTTCTCCAGTACTTTCTTACTATCAGATCATGAATATCTTTCCACCACTTAATAAAAGCAACTCAAGATATATAGCCAAAGGGTCAAAATCTTTCATACGCTGGATCTAGTTCACCTGTTCAGTCCTATCTTCCCCCATTTCCATCCATATAACCAGTCCTCTAGCCAATTTACAATGTTGGTTTTCCTTGAGAAGACCATGTCTGAGCAGAAGCCAGAAGTGTTGAGTGCTTCAGAAAAGGGGGAGTTCTGCCTGAAGTAAACTAGGGCTAAGCTGAAAGGCATTTGTGTCCAGAATACAGAGGTATTTGAGTCTCACCCAAATAAGTTTGACTGCTGGCCTAGAGTCCAATAAGTGTGACATTTGGTACAGGTTGGGGTGGATAGACAGATCTGTGTGTGTTGAGGGGCATGGTCACTATTTTTGCAATGTTTTGATGGTATTGTATCTAAGAAAACAAGTTATCTTTTGTTTATTTTTGGTCTGCATCAGCCTGATGAAGGAAATTAGAAAGTGCAGAAGATCAGTAAGATTAGGTTGCTTCAAATAACTCAGTGGTAAATGTAGACTGTAAGATAATCTTGAACCAAAGCATTTAATTTTCTCAAGATTTTAAGAGGTATCAGGGTGAGGGAAATGTCAAAAGAACTTTAAACAAAGCTAATAATATAAAATTGTTTTCAAAAGGTGAAAGTAATAAGTAGGAGGAGTTGTTTTGTTAAAATAAGGTAGCCAAACTAACCTATTTTGGGGTATTTAATAGGACAGTAAATATAGCAGATATTCATTAATCAATGTGGAAATTCAACTTAAGAAATTCTTATCATTCAAAAATATTTTTGATCAATTTGATCACACCTTCACTCAACTTTCTTAGAACTATCCAAACATGAGGTGCCCATGTTTGCACATTTTGTATACTTTCATATAGTATGTGATATCGAACAAAAATAACAAAATATATCTATTAATCGTTAGGCAGACTCACATTTTGTGTTCCAAACAATGACCCATGCATATTTTTCTCTTAGGTTTACTAAAAAATTATAAACACAATGGTAGCTCTCATTAAAAGAACATTTCAAAGCATCAAATAGTTTCCATTGTGTGATTCAAAAAATAACTTATATACATTATAGAACAGCATTCCCTATCTTGCATTCCATGCATGTGAGAAAGAGGTTTGAAGCCCAGAAGTGCATGTATTTGGAAGACAGAATTCGATGGGCATGACATTTTCTAGCCAGATAAAAATACACATGCATATGTCTGCATGACTCATTCCCCAAAACTCAAAATTGCTGGAGAGTGGGTGTAGCTATGAATATTACTGCACAATGAAGTTTTCAAAGAAAAAAAAAAACAAATTTGGCTGTTTTCAATCTTCCTGGATAACTTTGGAATAATTGAAATTTCAATTAATAAAATGCCCAAATGCATTAAAGACATGTCAATTACTAGAGAACAAATGGGTGAGGAATGCAAAACCAAAGTGATAACTGTTCTATAAATGCACATATTTTGTCTGTCTGTCTGACTACATTTTACCAAAGTTAGGGCATGTCTCAGCCAGTAAATTTAAATAAATAATTTATTTTTTCATCAGTACTTCAATTCCATTGTTCATATCAACTTGTAAAATCTGAATTGTCCAGATAGTTTGTTTCAGTTTCAACATGTCTTTGTAAATTGTGACTTAATTATTAGGTGTGAATGATACAGGTTCCAGTAAATAGGAAAAATAATAAAGCCATCATTTTTTTAGTGTTTCCTTATGCTGGGTACTGTGGTAAGTGACTTCACATGTATGAGCTATTTTAAACCTAAAAGAAATACATATGAACTTCTTAATCTCCTCCTCCTCCTCCTCCTTCTTCTTCTTCCTCTTCCTCCTCCTCCTCCTCTTCTTCTTCTTCTTCTTCTTCTTCCTCTTCCTCTTCCCCTTTCCCTTCTCCTTCCCCTCCTCCTTCTCCTCCTCTTCCTCCTTCTCCCTCTTCTTCTTCACCTTCTCTCTCTCCCTCTCCCCGGCCCCCTCCTCCTCCCCCTCCCCTATTCCCTTCTTCTTTTACTCCTTCTCCTCCTCCTCCTCCTTCTTCTTCTTGTTTCAGGTAAAAAAATAAAATAGCATAGCGTATTACAAAAGCTAGTAAATAACATAGTCAGTCTTCAGTCCCAGGTTTTTCTGAAGTCATATTTTGTCTCTAAATTAGTGCACTAATCAGCATGTCTCAGAAAGAACTATTTCAATTTAACAAAGGTCACGCAGGGCTCCAAGCATTCAAAACCGGTGGCCCCAAGATGCAAGTTTTTCAAGATGAAAACAATCAAGGTCTGAAAGACTCAAGAAGAAACTTTGCAAGTCCCCCTAACTGCCTAAAAGAATTTAGATAGAGCCCCTGCTCCAAGACAGGAGCTATCATCCGAGATACCTAAAACATAACATGAATAAAGAATGGTAAAGAGGGAGGAACTTAGCCAAATTTGTTTGTTAAAATTCTTCTCTATCTCCCACTGTTTCTGGATGACCCAGCAAACATTTGTTTACTAAACATTTACCCTTTTTCTTCTTCCTACGAATTGTTTTCATTCTCTTTGAAATCCCAGACCCCTATCTCTTCTCCTTGGTTCAGGATGCCATATACATCTCATATTGCCTGACTATCTTTGGAAGTTCACATGTTTATATGGATTCCCTGTGCATATATAATGTAATTAAATTTGACTTTATTCTCTTAATCTGTCTCATGTCAATTTGATTCTTAGATCAGCCAGAAGAATCTTCAAGGGTAGAGAAAAAATTTCCCTCCCAGTGGAGGTCACTAATAAAAATTAAAATACAGGTGAGAGGAATGTTATAAAAGCTTGTCTTCAGGGGTTCAAACATGTATGTGAAGGTTAGTCTAGAAATAATCACATATTTATATAATCAAAATTTAATCACGGCATATTCCCATTTTATATAAATTGTCCAAATAGTTCACTCAACTCTAATGTAGCAAAACCAATATTATCATTTTATTTTTTACACAAAGTCTCGTACAAACATAGTAATGTACAGAAGTTGTGTAGGAAGCTTGTTGTTGAAAAGTTTATAAATGGACTAAATTTTGTCCATAACAGAGCTGAGTACACATATTTTTGTCTTTGTAAATCACTTCATAGAAATTTTTGAAAATTGGGTGGTTAATAAAGGTTAAGTCCAGCTATACCAATAGTGAATGAACCCATTTCATGAAGACATGGCTATGTGAGGGAGACAGAATAAGAGAAAGTATAGAAAACAACAGCCATGTTTCATATCTGTGTGTCTTAATAGCCAATAATCAGCCACTGCAGCTTTTGCTGCCATTATTGATTATGAAATTGGCATCGTGAACCATAAATGCTTTGCTTGCTGTCCTGCCATCCATTTTATCGACTTAGGCATAAGTGAGCTTTAATCAGCAGATACTTGCTTTGTGCACGTTGAACAAAGCAAAAAGCAAACAAGAAAACAGCATTTTACTTTTCTCTAATATTTTCTGTGCTCTTCTTACCTAGCCTCAAAGGCCTCATTCACAAATTCACAACTCTGTGCATTTTGCGACCTGTAAAATGGTTCACGTTGATCTCACCTCCTCTGATTTCATATAGCCCAATTTATCTAAATAATACATGTGGTCTTTATTATTTGTCCGATTTGAATTTCCCAATTGTATCCCAATTGTTCTTCTTTTCTCAGAGAGTAAATATTGCCCAGATGGTAAATAAAGGCTCATTAGAGTCAGGATGTGTCATATTAATTCATTTACTCGTGCGTGCGGTAATTATTTCATTCATTCAAAAAATATTTATTATCATGAAATCATTCAGCACTACCACAGCTTTTTTCCTATTTTAAATTAGAAAAAGTCTCTTAACCACCCTGAGCTTCAGTTTTCTCATGCCTCATATGTGGCCTATCAAAGTGAATTATAATTATAGTAAAATTTAAATGAGAAAATTTCTGGAAGAGGCCTAAAACATGGCCTGGAAGGTTCTTAGCACGTGGAGGTTTCTGCATTTCCTTGGGTAAGACCATAGCAAATGCCAAACTGCTTGTTAACAGCTGGTTACTTCCAACAAAACAGGCAAATAAATTTTCTGTTTAGATGTAGTCATTAATTTCTCTAACTCCTTAATAAGAGTTACGGGCACCTAGGTGGCTCAGTCAGTTCAGGTGTCTGCCTTCTGCTCAGGTCATGATCTCAGGGTCCTTGGATGGAGCCCCACATCAGGCTTCCTGCTTAGTGAGGAGTCGGCTTCGTCCTTTCCCTCCAACCCTCCCCCATGCTCGTGCTCTCGCCCTTAAATAAACAAATAAAATATTTTTAGAGATTAGAGCTTAAAAAATGAAAACAAATTTTGTTTACCTCATATATTCAGGAAAATATATCAAATGCATTGTAGGAGGTAGTTTCAGAAAGGGAGAGAAGGAAGTACTTGAGAATCTGGGGGGATGACCTCAAAGAGGAATGGTACCTTGCACTGACCCAAGATGACTGTAGGCCTGGGCCTGGGCTGTAGGATTAAATTCAGCTCTGCTCCTGAGAAACTGGGGAGGGAGCAGGAAAAGCAATAATCAGTAACAAAACCAAAGGTGCCTTCATCTTGTTTACAGGCATCAAGAAAGATCAATAAATTTTGCATATCAGTATGTGAGTAAAGATAGTAAATACGTGTAGTTGATAGAGTTTATCTAGCTGTTTAGCTGTCTCGCTACCTAACTAGCCAGCTACCTATCTACCTATCTAGCTGTTCATGCTACTGCTGGGGATGAGTGACCCACGGAATTCAAATGACTATCTTCTTTAATTTGCAAAGCTGCATCAGGCTTGAAAATTACTCTCCACCTTTCCCACAAATGGCATGTATGCAAACCCTTACCTCAGTCTCCTCTGAACAACTGTGTACATCAATTTTACTGAGGAAAAGAATGATGTCTTCTAAGCATGGACTTTGAACTACAGAGTGAAATGTACAGATTTCATCACAAAAGAGAATTTCTACATATATAAAATGCTTTAAAAACCTACCATGACTTGAAGACAGGAAGTATTTTCTTTTCAGGACTTAAGTTATGGGGTACCTGGGTGGCTCAGTAGGTTAAGCCACTACCTTCGGCTCAGGTCATGATCTCAGGGTCCTGGGATCGAGTCCTGCATCGGGCTCTCCACTCAGTGGGGAGCCTGCTTCTCTCTCTCTCTCTCTCTCTCTCTGTCTACTTGTGATCTTTCTCTGTCAAATAAATAAATAAAATCTTTAAAAAAAAAAAGAGGACTTAAGTTATAAGCTTCAGTGGAATTTATTTATTTATTTATTTTGAAAGATTTTATTTATTTGACAGAGATCACAAGTAGGCAGAGAGGCAGGAGGGTGGGGGGGAAGCAGGCTCTCTGCTGAGCAGAGAGCCCGATATAGGGTTGGATCCCAGGACCCTAAGATCATGACCTGAGCTGAAGGCAGAGGCTTTAACCCACTGAGCCACCCAGGTATCCCCTATAAGTTTTAGTGGAATTTAATTATTTATAATGGGGAAAGCAAGGTATCACAACAATCAGAGTGGTATGGTCCCTGAGTTAAGATGATTCTGAACCAAAAAAGATTGCATTTTGTGTAAAATGTAATAATGATGCTATTTCATATCTTTATCAGATTTTTAAAGCCAAACATCCATGATCTACATTCTCCTATTGATAAAAATTACCTCACTTATCACCTTTACAAAAAAAAAAAAAAAAAAAAAAAAAAAAACCAACCTCCCAGATTTCTACTCTATTTAAAATTATTTAAGATTTACCTTTCAGCAGAAAAAGAGTGTATATTACAGGGGCAGTAGTAGAATATTTCTGAGAAGAGTTTTCATTGTGACTTTTTTTCTATGCTGCCCTTTTAACACAGAAAATCTAGGAGACAAGACACTGAAAACGCAGAGCCATGTTAATTGGTTCTCACATGTTAATCAAAACGACATCTTTTTTTTTTTTTATCACAGGATTTTTTTTTTTAAGATTTTATTTATTTATTTGACAGAGAGAAATCACAAGCAGGCAGAGAGGCAGGCAGAGAGAGAGAGAGGAGGAAGCAGGCTCCCCGCTGAGCAGAGAGCCCGATGCAGGACTCGATCCCAGGACCCTGAGATCATGACCTGAGCCGAAGGCAGCGGCTTAAACCCACTGAGCCACCCAGGCGCCCCTCAAAACGACATCTTAAATATCCTCTTTCAGAGTACAGAGAAGTCACTCACACTCCACAGAACGTACCTTGAATAATGTCACTTTAAAATATATTTTAAATTTTGCAATTTGACCCTGTGCCAAAAAATTTTCGGGGACGAGTCAAATTTAAAACAATGCCTGGTTAAATACATAAAGACCACAGCATTGAGGCAAAATTATATACGTTTTAATCCTTAGGTTATTATATTACTTTTATTGTCTTCTTTCTTTAAAAAGATGTTAATGGGGTGCCTGGGTGGCTCAGTGGGTTAAAGCCTCTGCCTTCTGCTCAGGTCATGATCTCAGGGTCCTGGGATCAAGTCCCGCATTGGTCTCTCTGCTCAGCAGGGAGCCTGCTTCCTCCTCTCTCTCTGCCTGCCTCTTTGCCTACTTGTGATCTCTGTCAAATAAATAAATAAAATCTTTAAAAAGTTTAAAAAATAAATAAAAAGATGTTAACTGTGTCTTTGTATAATTAGTGATACACTAATACAAAGAATATATTCTTTTACAATGAATATAGGCCTTTGTTTAAGCATAAAAATTATAAAGAAGTTATTTTACCACAAATATCATAAGAAGTCATGTTTTCCCTATAAAATTATGACTTAAAATTATGGAATTCTGTTTTTAAGAAAAGTTGTCTATTTTTAATATTATACAGTAAGTTGTATGGGAAATTTTGCACCAGTGTGTCCATGGAGTAGTAAGTTTTAATGTAGTTGCAATAAAAAGTGATTTGCTAAGATTGGAGCATTACCAAGAGAAGGCTGATGTTTGTAGTAAGAAAACTAGCAAGGGGTCTTGACTCACTGGTCTAGGGACAATGTTCCTTCTCAGGTGCCTGAGAATACAGACACAGATGCCTGGGATTCACGCCTGAAGACTTCCATTCACCAGACCTTGTCCAGATGATTCTTCTGTAGGTTGTCCTTTGACCACATTTTGAGAAACACTGCTTTAGAGTCTGACTCTCATCCTGAGAAACTCAGAAATCTGGGTAAGTTTTCAGTCCATCAAGTATGGGTGTGTCTGTCTGGAGTAGACTCAAGTGCACAGAAAGCAATGTATAGCAGACCCTTGAATAATACAGTTTGAACGGTACACGTCCACTCATATGCAGACTTTTTTCAACACAGTCCAGTACTGTAAATCTATTTTTTCTTCCTTATGATTTTCTTAATAACATACTCTTTTCTCTGTCATACTTTATTAAAAGAATATAGTATATAATACTTATAACATGTAAAATATGTACTTACCGACTATATTATCAGTAAGGTTTCTGGTGAACAGTAGGCTATCAGCAGTTAAGTTTTTGGGGAGTTAAAAGTTAGACACGAATTTCGACTGCATAGAGTCAGCACCCTTAATCACCATGTTTTTCAATTACATAACAAAATGCTAACGTATTAATTAAAATGAAAACTATAACTCATGCAAAGCAGTACACTTAGGTCACTAAGGGAGGCAATTATACTCAGAAAGCTGCCTACAAAATGCAGACTCGAAACAAAATAATTTATAGGATTCAAATAAAGTGACATCAAGGTATTAATTGATCTCACAAAAGATATTATTGTTAATTATGCAGAATGGTTTGCTATCTTCACTTTTAAAAGAAATATGAATACATAGAACGTTACAAAGAACACAATACTCCATATATCCATCACTCAGAATTAACAAACGCTAAAACTTTAACATATCTCATTCTTAAATGCACGAATCCCTTGATAGTTAAATTTATGTAATTTGTATTACACATAAAATATATGCACATAGTCGCGGCTGGCGTGACAAATGGACCAGGAACATGAGAGTAAGAGGATGAAGAAAAGAAGTTAAGAGACAAAGAGATGGAAGCAGGAGGAGCACTGAGGAGGATGTCCAACAGTGCTAAGTTTATTCAAAGCATTAAGGCCATATATATAGTGATAGGAGAAATGATACACCTGTGTCCAGTTAAACAACCATAAGTTCCCATAATAAGTTTCACATTTAACTATAAGCAGACCTCGTGACGCCAAAAGGCCGATGCTAGTACAATTGTTCTGTATTGATACAGCAAACCTGAAAGTAATTTATGAGCAGTAGTAGGGCAGCAAGGACCAGCAACGAACTTTTGACCCAACCAAACTGCTCTCATTTGTTTAGCAAGCGTGTGGGAAGTCACGTAGGCGAGGGCACAATACATAGCACAGACTCTTTCTCCGTGCTACTCAACTTTTCCCGTCCTAAACCTTTTGTTAGGTCATTTGGACTTTAAAGGAGGCACAAGTCAGGGCCTGGTTTGGTCCTCGTCTCCCACAGCACATATTGTTCCCTAGCTTATAAAACATTATCGATGAGGTCCCTGTTAAAAACCGCTTGGCTCCTTCTTCTTTTACAGTATATAGCAAGATGTTTTCTTGCATCATGCATAAGCTGTCAGGAATGATGTTCACTTACATGAAACTACTGAAAGTCTGTTGCCATCCCGCCATTGTCAGCGGTGCTGCCACCTTCCATCTAAAATGTATCCAGGGATATTGATAGGGACTTCCTCAGTTTAGCAGCCAGGAGGATATTTTACATTTGTAGATACAAACAACTAATATAGAAGGAGAATATTACATTAAAAATTACAACTTACAACTCATTTTAGAGGCATAAACAGTAAGGATAAAGCAAAAGAGAAATAGAAATTTCATACTTCAAAAAGAAGCTTACACTGCAATCAGAAAGACAAGATTGATATCTAAGAGGATATATAGATGAAGGCATGGAAATTAACATACCTGCTATGGCTCTAAAATAAAGCATAATAGCCTAAAATGGAGATCATTAAGGAAGGCTTTTTGGAAGGGGAGGTGAACCATGAGAGACTATGGACTCTGAAAAACAACCTGAGGGTTTTGAAGGGGCGGGGGGGGGTAGGAGGTTGGGGGAACCAGGTGGTGGGTATTAGAGAGGGCACGGATTGCATGGAGCACTGGGTGTGGTGCAAACATAATGAATACTGTTACACTGAAAATAAATTTAAAAAATTAAAAAAAGAACAAAGAAATAAAATAAATATAATAGACATAAAAAAAAAAGAAAGGCTTTTTGGGACAGGTGTATTTTGACCTGAATCATAACAGTCTGGCAATAACTAGTGAAGAGGAAAAGGAAGATGATCTTTGCTGGGAATGATTCCACAGAAGTGGACATGAGCAAGCCATGTGTAGACCATGTCACAAGAGCATCTAGATTATGGCTCTTGAAAATTACTGAAATTTTAAAAATGGATGAGTTGATGGTCAGATTTTAACAACAGACTTTTTCAAAATGATCTTCACAGATTAGCTTTCCTTTAATAGTATTTTGAAAAACATCAGCATTCTGTTGGATATTAATGCTATAGCCCTTCCCCTTCAAAATAATAACATAATCTATTTGGGAAACTGCTCTACACCCTCTATACCCTATACCCAGACTCTATACCCTCCTGGCAATTTACAGTGGGGATTAGCATGTGGGGTTGAGTAGGAAAGAAACATCTTTACATTCGTTCACTTTAGTACCTGAACTCTTTCATAAGAGTAACAATATCAGGGTTTGGAAACACTTGCAAGAGATAGTGGGAATGAGTACAGATTCTTGAACAAGTTTGCAGCATAGTGAATATCCTTCAGAGGCTGGGACCTGGTCAAAGTAATCTGTGAAGGTAGAGAGTGGAAAAGAAGATGGTGTCAGGAGGAAAGCCTTACTGCGGTGTGAGATAGTGAGGGTGAGACATGCATGGTGCAGAGGAAATTAGAAGAGGTGAAATCTGAGAGACAATGAGGCAGATGAAAAGAACATATTGACTGCTTGGATATAAAGGGATGAACAAAAGGTAGGGACAAAAACAGCTATGAGTTAATAAAATCTACTTACTAGTTTTTTTTCTTTTCATTGTCTTTAAAAGGCAGAAAGGGCTTAAAGAAGTCAGTTTGGGGACACCTGGGTGGCTCAGTGGGTTAAAGCCTCTGCCTTCAGCTCAGGTCATGATCCCAGGGTCCTGGGATTGAGCCCCACATCGGGCTCTCTGCTCCTCGGAGAGCCTGCTCCCTCCTCTCTCTCTGCCTGCCTCTCTGCCTACTTATGATCTGTCAAATAAATAAGTAAAAATCTAAAAAAAAAAAAAAAACAAGTCAGTGGGGGCAAAATGAAGTTCTAGGAGTGAATGTCTAAAAAATATTGTATCAGGGGTTTTTTTAATTGTAAGTTCGGGGAACTCAAAGGAGGTTTTAATACTGAGTTTAGAGGACATATGGACTGAGGAAAATATATCTCAAATACATATGGAAAACATACACTAAAATTTGTAATTCGTGTATTATTGTTCATAGAAAAATATTATGATTAATTTTTCTCAAAGTCTGTGATGCCACAAAATGAAAGAAAAATGTCAGTTCCTTCTCTATCCACTGCCAATACTGGCTTCCCGTGGAATGACAAAGTAAGAGAAGTCAGGCAATAGTAATTTCAATCACCTCAAGATTGATTTATTTTTCAATTGCAAGTTCAGTCTAGTGGAAGGTGTTATAATGGCAGCTTGAGATCCCCAAAGTAAAGCAGAACATGAGAAGCAGTAATTTAAACTGTTCTACACGTAAGGGTCTATCTTGACCTAGAGAATCACTATGGGCATTCAATTATTGGACTCCTCTTTTGTTTATACTAATGCTATTTAACTTGAATCTTGTCTGTAGAGTGAAGGGTCCTTTATGTAATTTCTATCCGTGCCTTCAATAGACAAAATATACAGAGAATTATCCTTCAGTTACAATATTGTGACATTGGACTATTGTCACTATGGTGCCAAGGAATGGTGAGGCATTTATGTAGATGAAACTCTCAACAGTGGGTACATCCTTTTACCACTTTCCAGAGTACTTCCACATTGTTATCGCATTTGGTATTTAGCATTAACATTATGTTTAAAATTGTGAAAATTGATGGAGTGCTTTCTCACGACTCTGCCAAACACTCTGTTGCTATATGCTTTAAACCAGGAGTTTTTCATCTTGGATCAGTAGCACCCAGGGTGTCTGCAAATTGACAAATAACTATTTTTTTAAATTTTCCATTTCTAATTAATAAAAAATATGAACTTATTTTGAATTATCTGAATGATCATCATAATTGGACACTAATAAATTTCCATTTCTGCTTTGGAATTTGAATTTGCAATCACCTGCTATTTACCCAAGTGAAACCCTAAAATAATAACATTTAACATTAAATGAAATGCTTCTCAAATTGGAGTTCAAAGGCTGAGACATCTGCAGCTATATTCCTGGAATGTGGAATACTTGGGTTTGGGTTTCCATTTCAGGGAACGGAATCCACTGAAGCTAGTTTAAGCAAAAAACAATTTAGTACAGAGAATTATTAACTGGTTTGCAGAATCAAAGCACTATGTAATTCATTTTTGTGGGTCCATTAGACACAATTTTTAGCATAAGGGACATAGTCAATGAATATTCACTGAAGAGATGAACAGATACTCTTTATTCTCTCTTGTACACTCAAAGTTCATTTGTGCAAATGGCTAAATGAATGAAAAGACTTAACTATGATCATGAAAGAAGACTGGAAAGCAATACTGTCAGACATATTGTTTTGGACTTCTGTGTTATTTACTGCAATTAATCAATAAAGATAAAACAATCCATAAAATTTTCATGAGGGAAGAGGAATTCATCATTTACAATTAGGTGGACTCTATAGGCAGTGGGAGTGATGGGGGCCACCTCGCTTCACATCTCATTCACAGACTGGATAGTTTGGGATCAAAGCATTAAAGACAGCTAAGCCTTCTACAGCCGGGGTTGACATTCAGTTGGCAATCAGGGGGGTGGAGGTGTTTATGGCCCAGGCCTAGAAGTGGCGCACATATTTATTCCCTCCCATTGATAGCATAGTCACATGGCTCCAGCTGACTACAGAGGAAACAGGGAACACGGTAGAGCTGTTTATTTTATACCCAGGAAGGATAGGAAATAGACTTTAATGGACATAGCTGACTTTGTGACAGTGTTGGAAGAGAAACAGTAACATCTGGTTTATAAAAATCATTATGGTAAATTGTACTCTGAATGCTGTTTTTGAGAGATGTTCCCAAAGAGCATAGACAAAAACATCTTATCTGTCAAAGTAATGATGATAAGAATTTAAATATCATTCTGGGACCACCAAGTTGGGTTTTAATATTTCTTTGAATGATAAATAACAGTTTGTGAGATGTATGTTTTCCCACATATAAACAGAAATATTTATATATTTCTCACATTGCATCCAAACATTTTCCAAGGAGAGCAGGTCACGTTGCCACACCTCCCCAAATGAGGTATTTTTTTTTTTTCCTTTTGGACCTGGAATGAACCCCTCCTCTAACAACTGTATTCCATGGGAGTGTCATTCAATTATACTAATACTAAATTTTTATCCTTAAGTGTGGACCCCTTGAAAAAGAAGATTGATGTTGAATCTAAGTGGATGTATGTAAAACAAATAGATGAGAATTATGAGTTGAAAGAAATGTAAAGGCAGGGGACATATAGACATTTAGAGAAAGGGCAAGATTCTGTAGCTGCCCTACATCTATGGAGTTTGCTTCCTTGTGCATACTTTTATTTTTCTGAATGCTTAAGTCCAGTAAACTATTTTTTGACAATAGCTGGTTTTATATATATTGAAAGATGTTATATGAATACATATTATAGGAAAAAAACAGAGGAATCAGAGACAACATTCCCAAGACGAGAACATGAAGAAGATGATCAGGTCTTCATTCTTAAGAATAATGGATTGTAAGAAACTTCCTTTTTGGTTAAGCCATGGAGTCTTATCTGCCCTCCTCTTAGCAGTAAAGAAGGTTCAGAAATCCCATACATAGGCAAAAGGTTAAGTTGCAAAAACTCAGTTTCATTTTGACCTCCAAGAATATCTAACTTTCTCCCTTGGGGATATGATTCTTATAACATAAATTTGGCTATTAATAATATTTTAAATTTATATTGATGCATTTTATCTTTATATTTCATTTTTACAACCTGATTACACAGACCTCTCTCCATCATTTTCTTTGTTTCTTAAAAATAGTAACATTTCTTATTTCTCTTTTCACAAATCAGATATCTAATAAATGAATGCTGTTGGTGTTGGTTAGGTACACGTTCATACATTTTGTCCAGTCATCCTTATATGGTCAGAAAGATAAAGCATTATTAGTGGAACTATAAATCATGGTTTTTCAAAGAAATTCTTCTTAATTATTTTCACTAAATTTGCTTACAGTTGCATATTTTCCTTCAAATCATGTCAGATATAAAAACCACTGAATTTTTTCATCACTGGCACAGTTAAGTCCAAAATACAATTGTCAGCCAATGACTAACACAAATTAGGGATTTTGCTGACTAGTGAAGCTTTTCCCAGAAGGGATTTGGATTTCCACTGGGATTCTTCAAGATGTCAATGTGTATATAACATTACACATTAAAGTTATAATTAAAACATTTATTGCTCATTCAGTCTTTCTATATAGGTCCTTTGCTAATCATTGTCCAATGTTCTAGGATAGAGCAGTGACAGAAGACTGATAAGGAGTCTGCATTCATGGATTTTTAGTTCTCACAGACAATAAGAGTATAAATAGACAAATAAAATAAAGGAGATAGTGTTATGTGCATGGAGGGAAAAAGAAGCAGGAAAATGTGATCGAGACTGACTGTGATAGTGTAAAACATCACACAGAGGAGTCAGTAGAGATCTCTCAAGGGATGACATTTTGTACTAAGATCTGAATGACAAAGCTGTCAGCCATATGAAAATCTGGAGGAAGGGCTCTCCAGGGAGACTCAAGTGTAGAGGCTACAGGGACAGAATGAGTTGGGTTTATTTGCAGAGAGAGAAAGGGAATGTGGCTAGAGCCTGGAAAGAGCAGGAGAGGACTGGGATATGAGACTGGAAAGGAAGCCAGCCCTCTCTTTGGTAGTGATTCCCTCATCTCTTGTGCTAGACTGGAGGCCTCCACAGAGAAGGCAGCTTTTTGCACCTACTCATGTAAGAATATTCTTAGTGATTCTACATATGAGTTACTTTTATTTTTATTAATTTTTCCAATTTTCCCCAAATATGCCATAATATCTATTCATTGTCAAAATTTTAGAGAATAGAAGAGAGTATTAAAAACTAAAAAAAAAAAAAAAAAAGCTTAAATCCCAAACATTCAAGTAAGTACTATGACAATTTTGTTTTCATGCCTATTTTTCCAAAGTATTTAGGGCAGTGGGTCAGCAAAGTCTCTTTGTAACGGCCTAAATAGTCAACATTTTCGGCTCTGTAGGTTGTATGACCTCTGCAGTGACTTCTCAACTCTTCTGTTAAATCTGAAATCAGTCAAAGACAAATGTAAATGAAGGTTCATGACTGTGTATCCAATAAAATTTTATTTTATTTTATTTTATTTTAAAGATTTTATTTATTTATTTGACAGAGAGAGATCACAAGTAGGCAGAGAGGCAGGCAGGGAGAGAGAGAGGAGGAAGCAGGCTCTCTGCTGAGCAGAGAGCCCGATGCGGGACTCGATCCCAGGACACTGAGATCATGACCTGAGCTGAAGGCAGCGGCTTAACCCACTGAGCCACCCAGGCGCCCTAAAATTTTATTTTATATTGAAATTTGAATTTCAGATAATTTTCCTATACCACCAAATATTATTCAACCATTTAATTATGTTAAAGACCATTCTTAGCTGGTTGGTTGTATAAAAGCCAGTAGCTAAGCCAGCTTTGACAAGGGCCATATTAAGCTAACCCCTGGTTTAGATACATAGGTATGTAGATACATAGGTATGTAGATACATAGGTATGTAGATAGAGCTATATCTATAGACACATAAATGCTATTATAAACAATTAAAAAATGAGACCAACATTATATAGCTGTTTTAGAAAATGTTATCTCACTAATTTTCTCATTCTATGACAGGTGAAAGGAATGCATTTCCCACCTCTTTTGTAGTTACCCAGAACCAAAGGTTTAATCAAGGTTACTGGATTGAGGCACTGAAGATTGGGAGTGAGCTCTGAAACCTCAGGTTGATCTGTGTGGCAGGGCCACCACATGGAAGCTGACTGAGGCCCCAAGAGCACTGATGAACCCACAGCAGATGTTGCATGAATGAGTAATGAATCTTTATTGTGTTTTAAGCCTCTAAGCTGTTATTTTACTTTAGCAGAGCCTCGTCGGAATCATACAATCTTGTTGATATCTGACTTCTAGCCTTTAGTAATGCATTCTGAAAGATCATCTTTGAAGGCACTGTCTTTACAGCAATATAACATTCTGTTATATCAAGGTACACTATTATATAGATAACTAGCCATCTAATGAGTTTTCAGACTGGAGTTATTCTCCAAATTTTTCCCAATATCAATTTAGCCACAGTGAAAAGACTTAAAGTACATATTCATACAGATATCCTCCATTTTTTGAAGATTTATTTATTTATTTTTATTTATTTGAGGGCGAGAGAGAAGGAATGGGGGAGTGGGGTGAAGGTTCGGGGGAAAAGGGGGGAGAGAGAGTCTTAAGCAGACACTGCTGAGTGAGGAGCCTGATGAGGACACAGAACACCATCTCAAGACCCTGAGATCATGACATGAGCTGAAACCAAGAGTCAGATGCTTAACTGACTGTGCTACCCAGATGCCCTGAGCGACCCCACTTTTTTAAAGTTTGTATCACACCACTTTGCTTTCATAAAAAACCTGCATTATTGCCTGTTTTTGCTGACTCAAAGAAATCCGGAGAGGATTTTTCTTTTAGGATACAAGGTGAAAAGCAAGAATGTTCAACATTCGTTTTGCAGCAAGCTGCCATAGAGGCAATGAGCACCGCAAATGCAAGAGGGGCCCCGCTAAGCTCCTTCCCTGGGAACCACACTCAGCATCTGAGCAGTGAGCTGCTGTAGCTTTGAACTGTGTCTGTGAGCATCCGTATTCTATCTCGATTTATTTTGTGCATCTGAGAGCAAGAGGTGTCCTAAGGTATCAGAAAAGCCTCAGAGAGATTATTTATGGGGTTTCCGAGTGCTCAAAATTTTTTCCATGTAAATAGATTCTTCAATTTCTGCCCTTTCGTTTTACAAAAGCTTTCATAAGCATGTTCTACCATCAGGTCGCAGGAGAAACCTGTATTTTAATTTCATTTATTTATGAACTTGAGAAATGTATTCATAGAAATAAAGTAATGAATATTTTAAGGACCTTTTAAATATATATATATATACACACACACATATTCCCAAAGTATTCATCATATAGTTTGTGACATTTAAAACTCTTGTCAGCAATATAAGTTCTATAACCATTTTATTATCATTAGTCAATATTGTTTTTAAATTTTGCTTGATCTGATAATGAAAATGGAATTTCTTCATACTAGTTTGCATTTCTTCTAGTAAGGTTGAATTTTTTCATGTTTGTTATTGGTCTCTTGAATTTCTTTCCTCAGTTTGTAGGTCCATGGCCTTGAGTCACATATTGATTCCCTCTGAACCTTGATTTCCTTTTCTATCAAACAAAGGCAATAAGAGGAACTATCTCATGAGAATAATTTGAGGCCTACATTAGACATTAGACAATAAGTGTAAAGTATTTAGAGAGTACCAAAGTCCACACTTCAGAATATCACATAACTCTCTTTCCTTTCTTAGAGGTTGTATTATCTACTATATTAAAAATTAACTATTTTTATCTTATTAGATTAATAATATGCTGCTTAAATTTTTCTTTTTTAAAAAATCCCATGTGTGTTTAATAACAAGTAATTGTTAGGATCTGTTACTCAGTTTCCTCATTTAAAAAGTAGAGATACATATAGTACTATTATTACTTACTATGATATGGAACAGACCATAAAATTAACATTACAAAAGACAATGCAATTCTTTAAAAGACCCGTGCCTTATACCTTCTTTATACCACACTGTAAGTTTTTGATAGAGATCAAGTCAACAAACGCAAAATGCAAAAGTGGATTGTGGAAGAGGCACCTGGGAGGCTCAGCTGGTTAGGCATCTGACTCTTGATTTCAGCTCAGGTCACGATCTCAGGGTCATGAGATGAGTCCCATGGCAGCTCCACACTCCACCCAGCATGGAATCTGCTTGAGATTCTCTCCCTCTCCCTCTGCCCTTCCCATACGCACATGCACTTGCCCACTCTCTCTCTTTCTGAAATAAATAAGTCTTTTTTTTTTTAATAGATTGTGGAAAATTAAGATTTGGTTACAGTAATGTCAAGGAAAATTTGATGTGTGATTAGATATGTGGAAGTATATATATTTCATAAGGAAAAAGGAAGAATGAGGAATGTACAAACACCCTGCTTTTTTATGCATACAACCAATTGAGAAGATTTTGATTGTTTGTCCATAAAGTTGATAGGAAAGGAAAGAATAACAGCAATAACACAGTCTATACAAAAAATAACTAGAAACTTGGAAGCGCATAGGATTGTGGGATGTTTATTTGCGTGCCCAACTACTCCTCTCTAATAAAGTCAGTAAAAAGGGGGATGTGACAGAGTTGATAGGATTCCTAAATTAGAAGGAATTTAGCTTGTAAAATATGTAAGAAGTTCCTTCTTCTTATAATGCCATAGGAAAAGCAGAAATTTCTCATAAGCTGAGAAATTTGGCAGAAGTGTAATTTGGAAAGAGGCCAAAAAGGAAGTTTCTTGGGATAACAAAGGATATCACTAAAGCACATACTAATTATCAGTGCCCAGTTATTTTTAGGTGAAGTTTCCCTTGGAAGGTCTGCTCCTTTCTAGATATATCTGCCAGTCAGAAGAGAAAAAAGAGGGCAATCCAGCCTCTGGGAGGTCCCCATTCTCACATATTCTAGCTTATATACATTTTCTTGTGTTGCTAGATTGTTTATCTGAATGTATTATTTTTAATATCACACGATCTTTCATTAGTTCCTTTATTCAACAAGCATTGATTTAACACTATTCTATGTCAAATATTGGGCTACATATCCTTAGAATGTGTCTATGACTAATAATAATACTATAAAATGTTAAATTAATATATATTATATACAATAACATATAATAGTTATATATGATAATTGGTAAGAACTATTATTATAGTAAACTTTATAGCAAACGTTACAGAGTACTTACTATGAGTCAGGCTGGGAATTTTTCTAAGCATTTGATCATCAGAAACACAAAATGACAAGACAAGTATAATAATACCCCTGATTTAAAGGTGAGTAGATGAGGCACCTCTAGTCTTTGCCTCTAGCCATCAGGTTGAAGATGCGTTTGAGATGAGTGTGTGCTCTCAGAAAACTTACAGACTGGTACAAGGAACCAAATCGTTATAATAAAGCATGACAAAAGCTACACTTGGGTATATTTAAGGAGTTATGAGAACACGTAGGAGAAATATCTAAACCAAGGAATGAGAACAGAAAAGACCCCATCTAAACTGAAGCCTGAGGCATAAAGTGTAATAACTGGATGCTGCGATGAGAGATCAAAATGTTCCAGCAAGAGGAAACAGCAAGAAGGCCCTAAGATGAGGGAGGATAAGATTTGAGAAATGACATAAAGTTCACTGGACCTGGAGGAGACAGAGATGAGGTTGAGCCAAAAGGTTTAAGATAACAAAGTCCGGATGCTAGAGCTACAGACCCTGTTCTTCTCTGACAGGTCTGTCCAAAAAGGTAACGTCTGACTCACCTTCCAAAGCCCCACTTGTGATAAAAAGTGCATGAGTATCTGATGGGCCACAAACTTACCAGGCAGAACCATTCCCAGCAGACTTCGTGGGAAACCTGACTCTCTACCTCAGTTCTTTGCCTTTTCTTATAATCAATAACAGACAATCTTTCCTTTGAAAAAAAGTCTGTAAAGGCTTTGGCAGGTAGCTTTAGAGCTAAGAGAATTAACCTATAATGGTAAACAAAGGATGAGTTACTAGAACAGAAAGAAATTCTAGGAGAATTGATTAAGAGAGTGAAAGTTGAAAGGCCCTTTTAAGATGTCAGAAAGTAAGTGAAAAGTTAAAAGTGACATGAAGAATGATTTTTAAAGGGGTTGAATAAAGACAAGGCTTTCAAGAAGAAAGCCAATAGTCTATAAGACTGCAGAAATATCTGATGGAGAGAACAAGAATAGAACAGCAAAGGAGAGAAAATAAGTTAAAGCTAACATAGCAAAAATCTAAATACAGGTGAGAGAATCTGTCTATACCATCAAGGTAGAAAGAAAACTTCAGACAAGAATAAAATACCAGAGAGAAAACATGGAATATGCAAAGAAGAGGAAATCAGGATTGATTTTTAACATATTAAAAATAAGCAATAAGATGGTGCAGAAAGAGAAATGAGAAATCAAGGAAATATTCTTTAAGAAAGAAAATCATGTTCTCCTCTAGAATTCTGATATATTCCTGCCTCACACTGAGGTCTTTTATCCATTTCGAGTTTATCTTTGTGTGTGGTGTAAGAGAATGGTCGAGTTTCATTCTTCTACACATAGCTGTCCAATTTTCCCATCACCATTTATTGAAGAGACAGTCTTTTTTTCCACTGTATATTTTTTCCTGCTTTGTTGAAGATTATTTGACCATACAGTTGAGGGTCCATATCTGGGCTCTATATCCTGTTCCACTGGTCTATGTGTCTCTTTTTGAGCCAGTACCATGCTGTCTTGCTGATCACAGCTTGAAATCTAGGCAACATGATGCCCCCAGTTTTGTTTTGTTTTTTCAACATTTCCTTAGCAATTCAGGGTCTCTTCTGGTTCCATACAAATTTTAAGATTGTTTGTTCCAGCTCTTTGAAAAATGTTGGTGGAATTTTAATCAGAAAGGGGAACCCTTTTACACTGTTGGTGGGACTGCAATTTGGTGCAGCCACTTTGGAAAACAGATTCCTTAAGAAATTAAAAATAGAGCTTCCCTATGACCCTGCAATTGCACTATAGGGTATTTACCCCAAAGATACAGATGTAGTGAAAAGAAGGGCCATCTCTACTCCAATGTTCATAGCAGCAATAGCCACAGTCATCAAACTGTGGAAAGAACCAAGATGCCCTTCAGTGGACGAATGGATAAGGAAGATGTGGTCCATATATACTATGGAGTATTATGCCTCCATCAGAAAGGATGAATACCCAACTTTTGTATCAACATGGATGGGACTGGAAGAGATTATGCTGAGTGAAATAAGTCAAGCAGAGAGAGTCAATTATCATATGTTTCGCTTATTTGTGGAGCATAAGGAATAACATGGAGGACATGCAGAGATGGGGAGGAGAAGGGAGTTGGGGGAAATTGGAGGTGGAGACAAACCATGAGAGACTGTGGACTCTGGAAAACAATCTGAGGGTTTCTGGAGGTGGGGGGTGGGAGGTTGGGTGAGCCTGGTGGTGGGTATTAAGGAGGGCACATATTGCATGGAGCATTGGGTGTGGTACATAAACAATGAATTCTGGAACCCTGAAAAGAAATTTAAAAAATAAATAAAAATTTTTAAAAAAGAAAGAAAATGGTACATCACATAAAACAGAAGTAATATGTGCCAATGCCAAAGAATTAATCAAGAAGTTAAAATTTATTCTACGGCAAACGTATCAACTCAAAAATTGCACAGACTGATTAAAGTAGAATTTGATGTTTCTCTTGGGTTTGATATTTGATGGTTCTCTGCGAAGTATTTCAGCTCTTTAAACAAAAGGAATTCTAAAAAGCCTTTGGATTAAATGTGTATGAATAAAAGGTCAAAAGGTCAGCACAAGGAAAACTATCAATAATATTCACAAAGGAGAGAAGAAAAACATTAGAATCCAGAGACCAGGAACATAACTGAATACTGATCCCAAGACTTACATAGACATCTCGCTGCAAAGGTTGGCAAGCTTAGCAGAAAGCATGACACACAGGGCAAATGATATGTCAAGGATCCAAAAATAGCTGATTGTGAATTTCAGAGGAGATGTGAAACGGGCCAAAATAGAGAGGTGGGGAAATTATTAATTAGTTTATTCGAAAATATGGCTTTGATGATTAACTACAATAATTCTTTCTTTAAATCTGGATCCAAAATAATGTTTGCCAGATAAGTTCCTAAAATAAGCGAGGATGTTATATATCAAAGTGACCCACATTCTAACGCTCAATGGGTGGGGGAAGAAATAAATTAATGTGACAAGGAGGTGAGACAAGTCTACCCACACAGTCCTCTATTTTTGTGTGTGCTCTGCAGACCCTTTCAAAAGAAAATAAATAACAAATCGGAGAGGAGACCAATGGAAATGATTAAAAAAAAGAGATGCTATCGGAGGTTAGTTATTAAGCCTAGGTGCCTTATGCAGATAACATCATTTGACAATAGCGGACAAACCAAAGATGAGAATATTTAAAATCTATAAAGGGTACTCCAGGAAATCTGTAGCAAGAGGCACAGTGCTATCAAATGAGACAGAAAGAGATAATATTGAAGACCTCAAAGTGCAGGCCAGGCCACGGGCAATGCTTGACTTGCTTGGGAGAAGAAGAAGACACAGAATGGCATTTGTGTCATGAAAGTAAGAGAACAGAAGATGAAAATAAACAGAGGGGATTGGACCATTATCGGGAACCAGGATACATATAATTAAACATTGCGAAGTGCCAATTCATTTGCACATAACAGCTCCCACCCCTGCCCACAGCTCCTTCATTAAGGAGTCATTTGAAAGTCCTGAAGGCACAACAGGGGCAAGAAAACTTAATGGGAGCGTTCATATTTCTCATGAGAGGATGGTCAATGTCAAGGCATTTCATCAGTCAGTGTTTTTGTCTTTCAAATAAACGAAGGGAGAAGGTGGCAAACCCTGGGCCAGTAGATGGTGCACAGCAGGGCGGAAAGGCACCCATTTTGGCAGGTCCAGAGCCCCTCTGAAACCAGGTTCTACCATCTCAGCTGCAGGGCTGAGCCACTGACCATCCCACTGGAGTTCCCGTTTTCTTATGTCTGCATCCTAAAGTGACGGTGAGAATTAGACAGAGTGATAGATGCAAAGTGATCAAATACATCTGTAGACATTAGCGGAGGTAGAATTTTAAAATCTAAAGATTCAGAAAGGGGGAATGGGAAGACAACCTTGAAATAATAAAACAAAATTGAAGAATTTAAACTTAAAAGGTTTAGACATATTTCTAGGTAGCTACTAGAAATCACTGTGATATGGAGTGTTTCACAAAAATCAAAAACAAAGAAAGCACCTCCCAAGCATGACCACAAACAGCTTCTGGAGACACTTCTCTACAGGCTAGGGGTTGGGGGATGTGGGATGGGGGTTAGGGATGACTCAACTTCAGTCACAACGTTGGGGCATCATTCAAAGAGAATATGGGAAATGCTCTTCAGGGGATGGCAGAAAGGGTAAAGTATTACTCATTCATTCATTCATTCATTCATTCCCTCACAGATTTGACAATCATTTACTGTGCTAGGCATAGTGAAATAGTTAAAAGAACTGACAGGGAAAATAGATTACGTAGAAAAATAGAGGAAGAGCATCACACACATTTGTTTTTATTAATTATATTATGACATGCCAGATGGTGATTATAGGAAGGTAAGAATCTATCTCCAGATATTTAGGGGACTCCTGGCTGGTTCAGTGTGTAGAACATGTGACTCTTAATCTCAGGGTCTTTCAGTTCAAGGCCTGCACAGGGTATAAAGTTTATTTCTAAAAAAGGAAAGGTGTTCATGCCTTTAGTAAAAAAAAAAAAAAAAAAAAAAAAAAAAAAAAGGAAGAAGAAATTTAGGGCACTACATACATGACACAGCCTCATGTGAAATTCCTGTTTTGACTTTCATAAGTTTGAGAGAAGGTTTTAGTTGGTCTGACTCAACCTGCCATTCGCACTTGGAAAATAGGAGGGAGGCATGATTCGCAGAGGTTTTTTGACTTGCCTTTGAGCTTCTTGGAGAATCTACAGTTCATAGCCTTGATGGAAAAGGAAGGGCAGAGATGCATGAATTTAACAATGGTTAACACTCCTGAGCAATGTCTAAAAGGCCAGCTCATTATGAATAATGCATAAATAAACTTTAAGCTATTCACTTTATCTTTGATGTAAAAGATCTTTGAAAGGTGTAAATCATGAAAATTATACAAGACTATTATTTGCTACTGGTCTAAGAGCTACATGACTCTTTCATACTTATCTGTACCTATAGAGCCATCACCCAGCACAGTGCCCTGCACAGAAATGGTATTTCATACTTGTGGAACTTAATTAAGTACCTGTTTGTCTTTCAACCCTGTTTACTTAAACCTTTACCATACACTTTGTAAATGTATTTCACAGATACACTTAGACTGATAAATTAAATCCCAGAGTGTTCTTTCAAAAATATTAATAGCTAACAAGAGGAAGCCGAAGTAATATTGTCTCTAGTCTCTAATAGAAACACTAATAGAAAATTAAAAAAAAAATTAGACAAAATAGTGACTTGTCAGCCAGGCAACATAGTTGAGTTAATCCAGTAAGAACCTCTTTAAGGATTTTTTCCCACCGCAGCAAAACTAAACAAGAAAAAATAAAACAAGTATTACTGTATTTAAGAAATACTTATAATGTCAACATGACATACGGTTTCTATAGTTATAATGTTGCTATCACTCAGCAAGTGGCTGAATAAATTAGAAATAGAGCACAATATTATTCATTTTTTAAAAATAACGCAACACAAAAGGTTGCCAAGATACTGAGCTTTTATCATCTCTAACGCTTGTTCTCCTGGTTACTTTTGTTCTGTCTATCCTAAGTGACAATGTTTGTTGCTATAGTTAAATCCAATTTTCATTTTTAGTGCTGTTGCATGCTGCTTAGATGCACAAAAGGATAACAACATCATGTCTTCAGGCAAAATTCCTCTATCAGGGTGCAACTTAAGCTTATTTCCGAGTAATTTTTAAAAGTCTAAATGACATCAAGAATGCTTAGTTTGTGCCCAGTTTTTTTCAGGCAAAAATATTTTCTCACTTTTCTGGTAATTGTGTTATGGGTAGAGAATTCTCCTTTTCACCCTTATGTATTATTTCTATATGGTATGTTGTATGCAGTGCTGGTTGCACATTGAAATTTTGCCTGGTAAGGGTTAATAGTTAATAGATCTCATCTTCATAAAGATTTTATCATTGATCATGGTTTTAACAACCTTAAATAAATTCAGTTTACATATTCAAAGAATCTATAGCTTAAAGGATAGATCCACACAACTAAATTGCAATGCTTATTGCTGGGAAGTGGAATCTGTGGGGAGGAAGGGAAAATTTTTATTATATATGTATATACATACATATATATGTAACTTAAATCAATATATATAGTGACATAAATATATATATATCTACATATGTAACTCAGTGATATAAATATATATATATATATATATATATATACACCTATAAATAGCTATATATACAATTCAGATCAAAAGCGTTTTTCTGTACTTTTAAAACTGTCTCTATTAAATGGCTTTTTTGTTTCAGAAAAATAGTAATACATGTTGAAAAAATACAGTTTGAAAACTGGCATAATCAGGGTCTACGGTGCTTAGGAGACAAATCCCCCAGTATTGAAGAAAGAGGTGCAAGTCTTGGAAATAGGAATTAGCAAATGGCATATGGGTAAAGAAGAAAGCAAAGCAGTGAGTAATGATAAGCAGTTTTTAGCTGATATATTACTCTTTTTAATTCCCTTCTCCATGCCTTTCGGTATTCCAGCCTACCGTCAGGAAATATTCATGCTTCATCATTACTGTCCATCATCTCTTTCAAGCCTCAGTTCTCAAGACATGTGTCCATCACTGTTTCATGAGATGACTAGAAATGCCTTTTTTGGGAAGTCTATCCTGAATAATCCCATCCTATTTTAAACACCTGTACTTAGTTTTAAAAAATCAACTACAGAGATTCAAGGTTAGAGAAAATCCAGATTCATGTCAGTATTTGTGTGCCAAGGTGTGATGCAAATGCCAACATTTAATGCATCTGTGAACTACATCTCAGGGCAACTTCATAGAATTGTAGGGCTTAAACCAAGAAAGATAATGGTGTCAGTGTGTCCTCAGATTGTATACACACCTTTGAAGCGTTATGACTGCAACAGTGACATATTCAAACTTATTCATAAAGACGACCAAAATGGTTATCATCTGGAACTCTGAAGAAAATGGACATATTTAATTGAAATAAAGAAGATTTGATAAATGTGACCTCTTTTTTCATGTATTTGAAAGATTTCATGTGAAAGAAGGAATAGAAATGTTATTTGTGTTTCCAAAAGGAAAGTGCTAGGATGAGTGGGGAGGAGACAAAATAGGTTCTCAATTCAACATGAGAACTTTCTAATAACTAATGTTAAAGAAAAATTATCCTGACACTTATTAAAAATGATAAGGAAGAACTTCATCAAGATGATTGCAAAGGGGGTATTGAACAGGGGAGAGCGATTAGGTTCAACTCCAAATACAACAAAGGCAGTTGGGGATTTATAGCCAAGAAGCAGAGTGAGGAGGGACAGTGGATAGAAATTCACTAAAAGGAGACATCAAGAATAGGGGGATTCTTACTAAACTTACTTAAGAGGATTCTTATGGAAGACAGAGAGAGGGATTATATATAAAGGGTGGGGATGAGGAATCTGATCAGCTCTCAAGGGTGATCTGTCAAGGTGACATCCATCAAGGGTGGGGATTCTTGACAAACTGACTTCACAGAATTCTTGTTAAAACTGGGCTTTCTACAGATGGGCACAGAGACCTAATTGAGAAGAGGGCTCAAAAGAGCTTAACTAAAGTTTAGTCAAAGAGAGAGTCTTTGTCAATAATAGTTATACTAATGATAGTAATAATATTATCTTTTTAAACAAGTGATGACATTGAGTCATACAGATGTTAAACTTCCCAAGGTCACTCAGCTAGTGAGCTGGGATTCAAACTCAGAATGCAATAACCCTAGAGCTCCAACAGTCCACCATGAACTCTTCCACCTGTATCTTAGAAGAATCTGCTTTATAAGATGAAAATCTTCTTCTCAAAGTTAGCCTTCAGCTATGGATTATTTAATCGATGATACTAAAGAAGAATTCCTTAATCGGACAGGAGGAAAAGTGATTGCTTAGGCACATTCTAACTTTAAGTGCCCATGGTTTTATGATTGTGATGATTGTTTTGATTTTTAATCTGGGCAAGGAGGTATCTCAAAATAATCTAACTTTTCTCTACATCCTTTTCAACACTTGTGTTTTTTGGTCTTTTTTTTTTTTTATCATAGCCATTCTAATAAATGTAAGATGATATCTTGTTGTTGTGGGGAACATGATGACTATAGTTAATTTTTGTAACTATAGTTAACAATATATTGCACATTTGAAAGTTACTAAGAGAATAGATTTTAATAGTTTCCATCACAAGAAAAAAATGTGTAACTATATGTGGTGATGGATGTTAACTTGTCTTATTGTGATGACCACTTCACAATATGCTGTACATCTGAAACTAATCAAGTGTTATATCTCAGCTATTTCTATCTCAATAAAATAATCAATGCATATATACAAGCCTACAAAATCTAACATAACACCCTCATTTTATTTTTTAATGTTTGTTTCTTGTGAAATGTGATTTAATCAGTAATTTTTCAGAGAAATGACAAGATTATTTTCTTATTGAACTGTATCTGACATGCAATGCTACATTAGTTTCAGGTGTACAACATAGATTTGACAAGTCTATACATTGTTTTCCACTCACCACAATTGTAGTCACCATACAACATATTACAGCACTATTGACTATATTCCCTACGCTACATCTTTCATCCCTGACTTACTCATTCTGCACTTGGAAGCCTGGACCTCCCACTCCCCTTCACCCATTTTGCCTATCCTTCCATTTCTCTTTCCTTTGACAATCATCAACATGTTCTCTGTATTTATGGGTCTGTTTCTGCCATTTTTTAATACTCTCATTTTAGAAGTGATAAAACTGAAACTTAGAAACATAAGATGAATTGTTCATGATCACATCGTAGGTTTGTGACAAAACAGATAATAGGTGATATCCACTGACTCATGTTCCCAAGATTGTGCTTGTCTATTATTTTTGTAATGATCAAATCCATACCCATACATTTTATTGACTAATTTTCCTTTAACAGTATTTTTTTCATTCTTGCAGAAGTGCAGGAAAGTGTAGTATTGCCCAACACAACCAATACAAAAGATTCTTGGCTTTCAAGATCCTCAGGAGTCTGGTCTTTAACTCTCCTTGGGGTGGACGGATTTTATTCAATGTTAGGAAAAAGAGTAAGCTGAAGGATTTTTCCACTAAAGTATTATTAACCCCTTAAGTGGTCCAATATATCTGCAATTTGAAAGATGATCTACTACTCCAAACGAGGCTAGAAGAGGAGTTTCAATGGGGATGACTTTGCTATTTAAGTAAAAGGAGCTCTTTTGGGGATAGAAATATCTATGACCTTGCAGAAGAAATGAAATGGCTCATCTTCCTGCATACTTCCAAGTTATTGATCCAGAAGCCTAAGAACCACATGTACCACATTTTTTAAAATTACAGCTGACTCTAGACATGCTGAGATAATTCCAGGCTTCCTAAGTTCTTCTCAAATCTAGCTGTACTTAGATTATTTTATTCTCCCAACGGTTATACAATGCATGTATGGAGAGGTTTTGGTTCCAATCAACTGTGTCAATAGGAAATTACTGGAGTTTCCTCTACCATCTCATCTACCATCTCCTGGAGTCTGGACAACTGGACAATTAGCATAGCAGAGCTCTGCACAAGATACAACCACATAACATCTGCTACTGGCTATTCAGTTTCATGGACCACTAATCAGGTAACCTGAACATCTAGGTTCAATTCCACAGACAAACTCTTCAGGCCTTCTCTTCCAAAGTGAAGTATGGTAGTTTATGAAACTAAATTATTTAGATAATCTTGGGGAAAAGAAACAACTAAGATAATCTTGGGGAAAAGAAACAACTAAGAACAATGGTGATGAATTTCATTTTTCTTTATTTTGTACTTAATAAATAATGTATTATGTTTTGACGAAAATCCAAACATTTGCTGGTAATTTCACAGAGCTGGATTGAAGTAAACACAAATAATTTGCAAAGTGCCTATTGGAAAGATGGGAGCTAAAATGTTATTTTTAATTATAGCTTAAATTATTCCTAATAACTTAAGCAAGAACAGGAATAATACTGAAGAAAAGCTTTTACAACATTGTGACAAAAGATTACAAGTTAGGCTTTGTTCAAATATGTGACTCATAGGAACACGGGATAAATTATGCCTTTCCAGCCCTAGTGATGCTCAGTTTCAAAGCTAAAAGATGCTTTATATTTTGGATGGGGTGATGAAAGGGCTGCACAGGAGCTTTGCTACTGCCTCAGGGAACCGGTCCTCAAAAGTAATAGGGAAATAAGTCTGAAGCATTCCCTATGAGCAAACTATTAGTGTTTCTAGATTCAATACAGGGAGTGGACTTTGTGCAGAGAGTGGAGAAATCAGAAAGTCAGTCCAGAGTAGAGGCATGTCTCTTGGACAGTTAGATTTCTCTGATTCTTACTTATTTTTTATTTTGAAGATTTTACTTATTTATTTGACAGAGAGAGCGAGAGAGCATAAGCAGGGGGAGCAGCAGAAGAAGAGGGAGAAGCAGGCTCGCTGTCCAGCAGGAAGCCTGATGCCGGGCTGGATCCCAGGACCCTGGGATCATGACCTGGGCTGAAGGCAGACACTTAACCATCTGAGCCATCCGGGTGCCCCAATTTCTCTGAGTCTTGTGTTATGCTTTCTTCAGGAATAATTAGAGGAACTGAGAGGACTTTATCAAATGCTAAGTGTGTATAGATGCTGTTATTTTCAAAAGAATGGTGCTTGGTAGAAAATCAGTTAGCAAAGTGGGAAGAACACCAAGTTTGGAGTGAAAGGATTGTCTAGCTTTGAGCTCCAGATCTGCCATGTTCTATCAGAGTAACTTTGACAAAATTAACTTCTTCCCCCTCTCTTCTTTAGTTTAGCTCACTTGTAGAAAAAGAAAAAAAAATCAATAGTACATTTTACACAGTTTGCTGTAAGAATCAAATGAGATACTACAGATGAATCATAAATGGTGAAGAGTTATGCTAAATCACTTACTGGATTTTTTAAAGTATTTATTTTATTGTGAAATGTTCCAGTATTCGTAATGGTAGAAACTAGAAGGGATATATGTATCTAATGACATTTTGTTTAAAATGCTGCTAGCCCCCTCATTTTGCTTGAAATGGTCACACCTACTTTTCTTTGTTTCAAATTCAGCAATTACCGCACTTTCCATTTCCATTCTAAATGTAGTGGCTAGGACACTGATTCTGAATCCAAACTCATGAGTTTGACTCTCATTTCTGACACTTACTAGTGACCTATGTTAATTAATCTTATTTTTTACTTCCTTATATTTCTTCCCTATAAATGGAGATAATAATAACACTACTTACCCCACTACTTACTTAATTTGGATGATTTATTTGGAGGATTAAAAGACACATCTGGGGTTATGGACATTGGGGAGGGTATGTGCTTTGGTGAGTGCTGTGAAGTGTGTAAACCTGGCGATTCACAGACCTGTACCCCTGGGGATAAAAATATATGTTTATAAAAAATAAAAAATTAAAAAAAAAGACATATCTGTCACATTCTCAGTACAACACTTCACACATAGTAAGGAACCAACCCTGTTGGCTATTTTTATTATTTTCACACCAGCTTGATGAGGCAAATAAAGTAGTAACACTCCTAAAGGCAACTTAATCCTCCCACCTGTGTCCCCCAGCCCATCCATTTCTCGTTCTTTAAAAACCATGCTTCTTCTTATTCCTTTCCCTTTTCACCTTTCTGAGAACCTTTGATGTTCAATGTTTCTTGTATGCTGTCTTTAAACTTCATAAATTTCAATTCTCCATCACTAAACAACTCTTTGGTAGACCATGAGAATTGATGTATCTAACAAACTTTCTCTATCCTCTATTTCCTTGCCTTTCATGCCTCAGATGATCCCAAATAAACTATCTTTGGAGGGAATCAACCTGTGATAATACTTATGTGTAGTATAAATGCATATCCAACTTCTTGATTCTATAGCTTCTCTGTCTCCTTCAAACCCCCTAACCATAACTTCTTTCTTAATCTTTATTTTTGCTCTGTGTTATTTGAGAAGATGCCTTCGTTTTCTTGGTTTCAGTGATAATCTCTATGAAAATGACTCAAAATTTTCTATCACGTGACCCAATCTCTGATCCAACATTTTACTGTATGGTTCATCTCAAAAATAAAAAATAAAATATTTACTCTAAACACCAAATTTTCACTCAAAATTAGCCCTTTCTTCTAATATACCTATCTCTGTTCATGGTTTTTTCATTGTCCCAGTTTCTTAGATTTGAAACTATAAAGTTACCTTTGACTCATTCCTCCTCTTTATTCACTATATTCTATAAATATAGAGAACTCCATAGTTTTTCTTATAAAGAATTATTTTGTTCTTCACCTTCTTCCTAGCTCCACTGTTATGGACCACATTTCAACCATAATCAAATGACAATTACAGCCCTTTCTTTCTCTTTTCTAGGATTTCTGTTGGCTTCTCACCCAATTTTTCTGATTATAATTAACAGCCAAATTAATTACCATTACATGGGTTTTCATATTATGAGTCCCTGACTGAAAGCCTAAGTGTCCATCAGTGTTAATATATCAAATCTAAACTCCAGTGCCTAGTTGTCAGATTTCCCATTACCTAAAAAAGACCTACATACAAATGTTCATATCTCATTACTTTGTGACACACCTGTTCTATTCAGGTTTACCTCTTTAATGCTCCCAAAAACATTTTGCAGCATTCTTTACTCATATCTGCTACTGTTACATGAGGAGGTGTTTCTCCTACCACCAGTACAAATTCTACCACTCTCTATCAGTCAGGTTTGTATAAGATATACTAGGGCAACAAACAATTCCTAGTTCTTAGTGGTTTACAACAATAAATCTCACTCATGCTGTGCTAATCTCAATTGCTCTGTGATTCTCTACCTAAGCTCTATGCTAGTTTCAAACTGAGAGAGCAGTCTCACCTGCGGCAATGACATTCTTCTTGTGGAGGACGCAAAAAACAAAATGGGAGGGGTTGCTAAAGCTTTTGCTTAAATTGTAGCATTTCACATCTGCTCACATTTCTCCAGTCAAAGCAAGTCACTTGGTGAAGCTTGTTGTCAGTAGGATGGTCAGTAAACTGGTCTGCAACTGAAGGGTTTTGATGTGCGCATATTACAACACAAAAAGGATGGCTTTTCACATGAACAGGCACAGAAAATCCTATGGCCAAGCCCGATGTCACAGAATTAGGATGTACTTCCATAAACAGGAGCAGTTAATACTTTGAAAATGTATAAAGTCTACTACACTTTACTCTCTTTGTCACAAATATTTGTTTTCCTCTCTTTTGCCCACAAAATATACTCATGGCCTTCTCAAGAAAGAAAACTCAACACATAAGATCAACACTCTAATCTTATGATATTCTGTATCTATATCAGGTCAGGCCATGGTTGCTCTTGATTTATATAACTATGAACTAAAAAGACAAATTATATGCCCACCACATACCTTATGGTAGTCCAGGGATATAAAAATACTGGGAAATATTTACATTTGGGAAGGAAAAAATAAGCAGCACGTGGCAAGGATGGGCCAATAGTAATGTTCAACAGTTGGTAGAGGGAAGTTATAAGGCATGCTACCCTGGAGAGGAAGGGAGTTCTGAATCAGACCCTGGGTCTACCCCTTCAGACCAGTTCCCTGGTATACTGTTCCCTGTCTTCTCCAGGGCCCACTGACTTGTTTCATTTATGAATTCATGGAGTACTAGTAATAAGTGTTATCACATTTTGGATGTTTATTTTAAACATTTTCATCTTATTTCATGTATATTAATATTATCTCTCTAAACAATTTTAACTCTTTCATTTAGTGGTACTGAATCTTAACAGTGCTGCGAATGCATAATAATGCATGTAATAGCATTTAGGGAAAACTACTAAAAGTACAGCAAAAAGACACGACCATTTGATTCAAGCTGACTCTTCCCAAGGATAAGCTGGTCCACCAAAAAGAGTTTCAAAAGTCACACTTTTATAAGAATTATGTATGTAACAAAGGGTGCGCAGGTGTATGTAATAGGCTAATAGTCACTTTTTTTTTTAAGTGCAGATATGGCCATCTGACTGTGGGTCTCTTGATTTCATGCATCTTTTATAGGCCTGGGTTTTGTTTATGTTTTTATTATGGAGATGTTATCGTTACAGGAAGTCCTAGCAGCACTCAGTAAAACATTAGCAGTCAATTGTCCTAGCACCTGCCTGGCCCTCACCTTATAATGTGGCTTTGAGAACCAATAACTTTATCTAAGCCTCCATTTGTAGGTTAAGGAAATGATACTCTACCCTTCAGTGTCCTCAGGCTGTCATCAGACTACCTAAGGGAACATAATCAACTGAGTCCTTTCCTGTTTGAGTAAAGAAAATTTCATTGTGATTATTAAAGTCAGGCCTACATAAAAGCTGTAAAGTAAGCAGGTTTAGGTTCTCTGGTCTCTATATGTTCTTACATGAAGTTAGGAAAGAGGGAATACTTAATAAGTAATTATGTTTGGTTGTGTTAGTCAGGAGATGATTTTGGACAATGAGCCATTCATGATCTCCTCTGCAATACCATCCAAAATACTTCTTGCCACTTAAACAGCATAGAAAACTGTCTCCCCACACAATCCAGTGAGATAGATGCTAATAACTGTTTCTGGTTTAGGTTTGGTTTGGGGTTTTATTTTTAGAGGGAAGGGGGCAGAGGGAGAAGCAGAGAGAGAATCTTAAGCACGGAGACTGATGCGGGGCTACGAGTCACAATTGTGAGATCATGACCTAACCCAAAATCAGGAGTCTGATGCTTAACCAACTGAGCCACCCCAGTGCCCCAGGAATTGTTGATCGTACAAAGACTCTACTATACCATAGAATTTAGAGCAAACTGTGCTGCAAAGCAGATGGATTGTGAATCTGAATCTTCTCTTCTAATTGGAGTCTTCATAAAGTTCATATTTCTCATAGCTGTGTTAGCTCTTAATGACAACCCTTAATTTTATTCTGCTCTCCACTATAGAACATACATATAATATCTACTATATTCTGGGTATTACCATATTTTGCGATGGTGTGGAGATTTTCCAGTTTAGCATCTTATGTTGGCAAGTCATATAAGAAATGAGAAAGTTATCAAACTGGTCTACAACTGAAGAGTTTTGATGTGTGCATATTATGCATGGGCAAAACACAAATGGACTTCAGATATTATGAGATGCCAAGAAGCCTGGGCATCTAAACTCTAAATCAGTGGCTAGTACTTCCTATCCTGAAGTGCTAACAAAAAAATTAACACTTTCCAAGAGATCCACATTAAAAGTCAGCCTTTTGGTTAAGGATGCTAGCTGTTTGTTATAAGGTGATACTAATAACAGCTCCCATTTGTTGAAGGTTTACTATATATCAGGCATAATTCTCAGCACATTGCCTGTATTAACACATTTAATCCTGTAATAGCACTGAGGTATGTACTATTATTATTTCCATTTTGAGATGAGAAATTGAAGCAAAAAAAAAAAATTAAGTAATCTGCCTACAGTTATTCACTTAGGTTCCAATCCAAGAAGTTTGATCTTATAGCATGTGCATTAACCACTATGCAAAATAGTTTCTCCAGGGATCACAGTTATTTTGAAAACAGGAACAGAGTAACTGCTACAAGCCTGAATATGGTGTTGTCATG
Source organism: Mustela nivalis (assembly GCF_964662115.1). Taxonomy (NCBI): domain Eukaryota; kingdom Metazoa; phylum Chordata; class Mammalia; order Carnivora; family Mustelidae; genus Mustela; species Mustela nivalis. Next base: position 29,061,214 of record NC_139023.1, on the reverse strand, counting down.
GCGGACTGATGTTCATTGCCATCCTCTTTAAGAAAGTCTTGTTTTCCTAGTCAGATCTGAATCAATGGCCAGCCTGTTCACAGGGCCTCACGGATTTGTGGCATATATAAAATTCCCTAGAGTCTATGAGCCAGATCGTCTTCTCTGCATCACTGGAGACCAGGGTATGATAAAGACACCTGAATTGATAAAGAAAGAATAGATTTTCATAGAAGAATTAACATTTCCTTTCATTCATTTGAGACATCATCATCTGAAATATGTAACAGTGATTAGTTTTCTATTGTATATGTGATGGTAGAAACTCTGCAAGGCAAATTCATAGTGTAAATAAGTTTTAAAGGAAACATTTAACACTTAGAATAGTAATATGCACATAGAAATTAGGGATTCTGATATTAGTTACAGGTTATTAGTTACATTCTGATATTAATTACAATCTTATTGCCACCCCTCCAAACTTTATTATTATTACTTGATCCTTTAGTAAATGTTTGTCCCAGATTTCTAACTTCCTCTTCATTCTAGAACTCTCTACTCACTCACTTTATATTTGTTGCTATCTGGTAACCTGACATCTACTTTTTTTTTTTAATCTCTGAAATATATATCTGCTCTGATTATGTTATGTCTACAATCCATCTCTTCTCTTCTTATCTATTAGTATATACTTTGTAGCCAGATTTTGCTTCTCCAGCTCCTATACCTATTTTATTTTTTAAAGATTTTATTTATTTATTTGACAAACAGAGATCACAAGTAGGCAGAGAGGTAGGCTGAGAGAGAAGGGGAAGCAGGTTTCCTGCTGAGCAGAGAGCCCGATGCGGGGCTCAATCCCAAGACCCCAGGATCATGACCCAAACTGAAGGCAAAAGCTTTAACCCACTGAGCCACCCAGGCGCCCCTACTATAACTACTTTAAAAATTTGTTGGAAATGCAGAATGATGTGATGCCTCTCAGCATTTTCATATCAGGATACACAGAAGAAAATGAGTGTGTCTAAGAATTTGTACATTGTTTCATTCATTCATTCAATGAGTACTTTTTAAGCACCCACTCAAAAAATCTGTCTGTCTACCAGGCATTCTTGCAGCATCAAGATACTCCATGTGCACAACAAATCCCAGCCCTCTGGTAATTTTACCAGGGAGTGAGAATTCTTCTTCAAAGGGATCCGCCTTTCATTAATGTTAGTTTTTCTATTTGACACATTACATTAGGTCTGCTACTCCAACCATGGCTCTCAACCAGGTAACAGTTATGACAAATTGCTTCATTATCCTGAGGTCTCCACTTTTGCCCAGTTCAGTTCTGACCTCAATAATGCCACTCACAATTCTTGAGTCTTGTGTATGTCTGACTGAGTTTTGAAAAAAAGTACAACGTTCTCTCATGGCTGGTGATGAACAAGTGGCTGTCATCTATGCTGATATAAACTGGATAAACTTATAAATTTGAATCTGGCAAAATAAGTGTTTGAGGATGCTTTCTTAGCTCATGTTGTCTTCCATTGCCAAGCTTCGTTGGGCAACATCAAAACTGGAAGAAAGATCTCAGAACAGTCAGATGCAATACTGAAAGAGGTTGTAACCATTTTTTTTTTTTTTTTGGCTGGTATTGAAACTTAAGTTCCTATGGATTCAAATAAAATACCACTTGTTTTTGTCATTGTTTCTTTTAGCAATCATTTCCATTTGTAAAATATATATTCTCATATTCCTAACATAGAGTAATTATGTTAAGAATAAAGGTTCCCGGGCACCTGGTGGCTCAGTGGGTTAAAGCCTCTGCCTTCAGCCCAGGTCATGATCCTGGGGTCCTGGGATGGAACCCTCCATTGGGCTCTCTGCTCAGCAGGAAGCCTGCTTCCTCCTCTCTCTCTGCAGCCTCTCTGCCTACTTGTGATCTCTGTCAAATAAATAAATAAAAATCTTTAAAAAGGAAGTTCCCTATTCCTTGGTTAAAAAAAGTATCTATCTATCTATCTATCTATCCATCTATAGTCATGTAGCATTCTTTGAGGAAAACTGAAGAACACTGTAGCAGAATGGATGGTGATATCGAGGACGATAGCTATTATTTTAGATTGAATAAGGCAGGAATAGCCTTCTGTAAAGGTGAATATTCAAACAAATGCTTAGATGGAATAAAGAACATGAATCAAGAAATAATCCAACAAATGATAACATAATAATAAGGAAAGTAATTGAGGGTGATGATATGAGTATTATACACATGGAGTCTGACATATAATTTTGAAAAGCCTTGCTGTTTCTTGATAAAAGTTTCTATTTGGTTGGAGGTGAAAATTGTCCACAGTCATCAAGTGAGAGGAATGTAAACAAGACAATTCAATGTGTGAAAGTCTATTATTTTAATAGTTTAGTATTTTTATATTAAATTAAAAATGTATACAGTGACACAGGTCCTCCCTCTACTCTCCAAATGTCTTTTATATGCATGGAACAAACATTTTAAGAACAATACCTTAGGCAAGCTTTAAAATTTGATAAAACAACAAAAATAAAAATACCCTGTGCTAAAGGGTAACTATATTTTAATCAATTTAGCAGTGACTTGAATCACAGGGAAGAAATGTCTGTCATAGATGTCTTGTCCATGATAAATATTGTAGAAAAATATATCATTAAAGCATGAAGAGACTTCCTCCATAAATTTCCACAGTTGAAAAACAGAAACTATGATGTAGAAGAGTTAGCTTCACCATTCCCTTACTTAATTGTTTCATATATTTTTAAGATTCAAAAATTCACTGGAGGTTCCCTTTATGCCTAGGATGTGGAGCTCTGGAGAAAGCATTGCCACTATCCTGATAACAATGAGAAACAGCTAAGCAGATAAACCACAGATTAACTTTTCTTCAACACATCAGGGAGCTCAATTCCCAAACAGACAAGAAACCTGAAATCCAAGGAGAGATGGGTTCCCCCAAGGGGGGAAAAAAAAAACTGGCTTATCACAGATTGTCAGAGTATTAGAACAGATAGCACCACTACACAAGCAAGGAAGAAGAAATCAGCTAAATTATTCACCAATTTATAAAGGCTGGATATAGGTTCAAATCACTCCAAAGAACCCTTGGAACTGTTAAAACAAGGAAATTTATACCTGCTTGTAGGACTTTATCCATCAATGGACTTCCACTGGGGGCTAATAAAAAGATTGGAGACAGGTGGAGATACAAGATAGGGTCTCCTTTCTAACTGGCAGGCATGAAGAAAGGTATTGTCTCTGCCTAAGAAGCCACAAAACCCCATCTTTTCTTTTTTTTTTTTTTTTCCTCAAAAGCCTTAGGTCTATCACTCCCAGACACTAGTAAAAGCCCTCTACCCCAGGGGTAGTGGCAGCTAACAGTTCTGAGCACAGCATGTTACACCAATACTAATGGAGAGGTCGTCTACATCTGGGGAATGGCAAAAAGCTTTCTGATGCGTAAGTCGTACCACAAATACAACTCACAGTTTGACTGTCTATCATGGGAAGGAGGAGTAGGTACATTGAGAGAAAACTACTTCTGATGCCAGATGGAGCTTACTTGACTTACAATGAACTACACCAAATAAGAGCAAGCATGAAGTACAAGCCATAAGAGTCTAACCTTGGGGGAGGAGCAAGAGTAGCTTAAGAGAACACCACTGTATCACAGGCTTATAGGATGGCTAAAACAGAACAGAAAACAAACTTTGAGGGAAACCTTCTACCATTCATTTATATTTGTGTTCTCCAATCATAAAATAATAACATTGCCATGGGCATACACCTGGCCTTCTAGATTTCCAGGAATATGTCAGAGTTTATCAAGTCCTTATGGCCCAAAGCATCTCAAAACCCAGACTCTGCTTCCAAATTTTTGGTTAGTCTATTGTTTGCCCCAACTGGGTTTGAGCCCCAGGTCCGTCCGGCTCTCTGCCCAGCAGGGAGCCTGCTTCTCCCTCTTCTCCTGCCCCTCTCTCCTGTTCATACTCTCTCTCCCCCGCCCAAGTAAACAAATAAATCCTTAAAAAAATAAAATACAAATAACATACAAAAATTTGTGTAATGTGGCTAATCAACAGGAAAATAATACTAAATGCTGATTTATAATATGTCTCAAAATGATATTAATTTTCATCTTAAGAAACTAGAATGAGAAGAGCAAATGAAACTCAAGTTAAACAAAAGGAAGAAATAATAAAGCAAAGGTAGAAACAACAAACTTGAAAGCAGAAAGGCAACCAATAAAATGAATGAAATCAAATGTTAATTATTAAAAAAAATCAATATAATCACTAAGCTTTAGCAATATTTGAGAAAAAAAGAATGTAAAAACAAACAATATTATTAAGAAAGAAGGGAATACACCAGCAGGTCACCTTATTATTTATAGGTAAGTGAGGGAATGTTATAAACAACTTGATGTTCATAAATTCTGAAATTTATTCTAGATAAAATGGACAAATTTCTTAAATGGCACAATGTACCAAATATTACTCAAGAAGGCATATATTACTAGAATAAGATGTTTTTCTATATATAGAATGTAATTATTTATTATGTTTATTATAATATAGTTCTGTACTTATTAAAGAAATTGAATTGTAAGTTAATAACTTTCTACCACCAACAACGAATAAACAAAAACAAGCAACAAAAACAATTTTATGGGGCTCCTGGTTGGTTCAGTGGGTTAAAGCCTCTGCCTTCAGCTCAGGTCATGGTCTCAGGGTCCCGGGATTAAGCCCCACATTGGGCTCTCTGCTCAGGGGGGAGCCTGCTTCCTCCTCTTCTCTGACTGCCTCTCTGACTACTTGTAATCTCTGTCTATCAAATAAATAAATAAAAATCTTTTAAAAAATTTTTATGTCCAGACATGTCACTAGTGAATTTTACCAAACATATAAAGAAGATAACATCAACAGTATAGAAAGCCTCCAGAAAGTAGAGGGTAAAGAACACTTCCCAATGCACTTTACAACTCCAGGCTTACACTGATACAGAAACCAGACAAAAATATTGCAAGAAAAGAAAGCTACACAGCAACATCCGTCAGGAATATAGACATTAAAGTCTTCAAAAAACAAAATACAACAAATCAAATCCAGAAATGTATAACACATCAGGGCATTATCTCAGGAATGCATTTTCACATATTAAAACAAATCAATTTAATTTACCATTTAATAAAGTGAAGAAGGACAACATATAGCCACTTCAATAGAAACAGACAATACCTCTGATATAATTCAATAATTCCTTTATGACAAAAATATCTTCACAAACTAATAATAGAAGGGAATTTTCTCAACCTGATAATGAGCATCTACAAAAGCAAAATTAAAACAAAACATGATAACTGAGTAAATGCTTCCCCTCTTACATCAGGATCAAAGCAAATGTTCTTCTCTCACTGTTCCTAATATCACAATAATGGTCCTAGTGTAATAACGCAAAAAAAAAAGAAAGAAGAGAGAAAAAAAGGAAGAAAGAATGAAAGAAGAAAAACTCAACTCACGTACAACTTGATGTTCTACGTAGAAATAGCTTAAAAAGTCTAGGAAAAGTTACTAGTGGCATAAATAAATTCAGATATAATGAGGTATAATAACAATATGAAAAAAATCAATCTTATTTCACATTTAAGTCTAATTAGAAATTGAAATAGTTATTACCAAGCATAATTGTTGCAAAAATATTCAGAAGTATTTTTCACATTTAAATACATTTCCAGAATATATAACATATATAGTATATATAATATATAATTACACACTAAATCACTAAAATCAAAACACTAAATATAATTGTGTTATAATAAATATATAATAAAATATATAATAATAAAAGAGTAAATATAATAAAACATTAAATAAATAAAAATATATATTATATATATAAAATATATAAAAAACACTAAATAAATAAAAATATATATTATATATATATAATAAAACACTATTATATATATAAAATAAAACATGATAATATATATAATAAAACACTAAATCATATAATGAATATTATATATAATAAATAATAAAATATATAATATATATAATAAAACACTAAAATCAAAGACAAATGGAGAACTGTATTTTGCTCATAAATTGAGTCAAAACTGTTACTATTTCAATCCTCCCCAAGTTTATTTTCACATTCAGTTCACTTCTAATTAAAATTCTAACAAGGTAAGTGAAATAAGTCAAGCAGAGAAAGACAATTATCATATGGTTTCACTCATATGTGGAACATAAGCAACAGCACAGAAGACAGTAGGAGAAGGGAAGGAAAACTGAATATGAAAAAATCAGAGGGAGACAAACCTGAGATACTCTGGACTCTGGGAAACGAACTGAGGGTTACAGAAGGCAGGGAGAAGGGGGTCACTAGGTGATGGGTATTAAGGAGGGCACATGTGGTGATGAGCGCTGGGTATTATACACAACTAATGAATCGTTGAACACTACATCAAAAACTAATGATGCACTGTATGTTGGTTAATTGAACATAATAATAAATAATTTTTAAAAGGCCAAACAAGGTATTTTGTTTATTTGCTATTTGCTTTGTAGAGATCAAGAAGCTGATATTAAAATGTGTATAGAGAAGCAAAGGAACTAGAGCAGCCATTAGAAAAAGAAAAAGAAAGAGAAGAAAGAGAAAAACAGTGTTATAGGAGGAATCACACTACCTAATTTTAGAATTAACTATAACTGAGTGAGTATAATGGCAAAAACATAGACTCCTAGGTCAAGAGAATGAAAAAATCCAAAAATTGTTACCCATGTATATAATCAGTTAAAGAATCAAGGCAATCAAATAGAGAAAAGAAGGCATTTCAACAAATAGTGCTGGAGCTATTCAACATCCATAAGCAAAACACAAAACAAAATAAAACAAAAACCCACCTCAAGTCATACCTTGTATCACATACAAAAATTAACATAAAGTACGTGCCCCTTTGGATCACTACGTCTGTATCTTTAGGGTAAATACCCAATAGTGCAATTGCTGGGTCATAGGGCAGTTCTATTTTCAACATTTTGAGGAACCTCCATGCTGTTTTCCAGAGTGGCTGCACCAGCTTGCATTCCCACCAACAGTGTAGGAGGGTTCCCCTTTCTCCGCATCCTCGCCAGCATCTGTTGTTTCCTGACTTGTTGATTTTAGCCATTCTGACTGGTGTGAGGTGATATCTCATTGTGGTTTTGATTTGTATTTCCCTGATGCCCAGTGATATGGAGCACTTTTTCATGTGTCTGTTGGCCATCTGGATGTCTTCTTTGCAGAAATGTCTGTTCATGTCCTCTGCCCATTTCTTGATTGGATTATTTGTTCTTTGGGTGTTGAGTTTGCTAAGTTCTTTATAGATTCTGGACACTAGTCCTTTATTTGATATGTCGTTTGCAAATATCTTCTCCCATTCTGTCAGTTGTCTTTTGATTTTGTTAACGGTTTCCTTTGCTGTGCAAAAGCTTTTGATCTTGATGAAATCCCAATAGTCATTTTTTCCCTTGCTTCCCTTGCCTTTTGAGTTGTTCCTAGGAAGATGTTTCTGCGGCTGAGGTCGAAGAGGTTGCTGCCTGTGTTCTCCTCAAGGATTTTGATGGATTCCTTTTGCACATTGAGGTCCTTCATCCATTTTGAGTCTATTTTTGTGTGTGGTGTAAGGAAATGGTCCAGTTTCATTTTTCTGCATGTGGCTGTCCAATATTCCCAGCACCATTTATTGAAGAGGCTGTCTTTTTTCCATTGGACATTCTTTCCTGCTTAGTCGAAGATTAGTTGACCATAGAGTTGAGGGTCTATTTCTGGGCTCTCTATTCTGTTCCATTGATCTATGTGTCTGTTTTTGTGCCAGTACCATGCTGTCTTGATGATGACAGCTTTGTAATAGAGCTTGAAGTCCGGAATTGTGATGCCACCAACGTTGGCTTTCTTTTTCAATATCCCTTTGGCTATTCGAGGTCTTTTCTGGTTCCATATAAATTTTAGCATTATTTGTTCCATTTCTTTGAAAAAGATGGATGGTACTTTGATAGGAATTGCATTAAATGTGTAGATTGCTTTAGGTAGCATAGACATTTTCACAATATTTATTCTTCCAATCCAGGAGCATGGAACATTTTTCCATTTCTTTTTGTCTTCCTCAAATTCTTTCATGAGTACTTTATAGTTTTCTGAGTATAGATTCTGTGTCTCTCTGTGTCTCTCTTTCTAGGTATCTTATGGTTTTGGGTGCAATTGTAAATGGGATTGACTCCTTAATTTCCCTTTCTTCTGTCTTGCTGTTGGTGTAGAGAAATGCAACTGATTTCTGTGCATTGATTCTATATCCTGACACTTTACTGAATTCCTGTATAAGTTCTAGCAGTTTTGGAGTGGAGTCTTTTGGGTTTTCCACATATAGTATCATATCATCTGCAAAGAGTGATAATTTGACTTCTTCTTTGCCGATTTGGATGCCTTTAATTTCCTTTTGTTGTCTGATTGCTGAGGCTGGGACCTCTAGTACTATGTTGAATAGCAGTGGTGATAATGGACATCCCTGCCGTGTTCCTGGCCTTAGTGGAAAAGCTTTCAGTTTTTCTCCATTGAGAATGATATTTGTGGTGGGTTTTTCATAGATGGCTTTGATGATATTGAGGTATGTGCCCTCTATCCCTACACTTTGAAGAGTTTTGATCAGGAAGGGATGCTGTACTTTGTCAAATGCTTTTTCAGCATCTATTGAGAGTATCATATGGTTCTTATTCTTTCTTTTATTGATGTGTTGCATCACATTCACTGATTTGCGGATGTTGAACCAACTTTGCAGCCCTGGAATAAATCCCACTTGGTCGTGGTGAATAATCTTTTTAATGTACTGTTGAATCCTATTGGCTAGTATTTTGTTGAGTATTTTCGCATCTGTGTTCATCAAGGATATTGGTCTATAGCTCTCTTTTTTGGTGGGATCCTTGTCTGGTGTCCACAATAGCCAAACTATGGAAAGAACCTAGATGTCCATCAACAGATGAATGGATCAAGAAGATGTGGTATATATACACAATGGAATACTATGCAGCCATCAAAAGAAATGAAATCTTGCCATTTGCGACAACATGGATGGAACTAGAGCGTATCATGGTTAGCGAAATAAGTCAAGCAGAGAAAAACAACTATCATATGATCTCCCTGATATGAGTAAGTGGTGATGCAACATGGGGGCTTAAGTGGATAGGAGAAGAATAAATGAAACAAGATGGGATTGGAAGGGAGACAAACCATAAGTGACTCTTAATTTCACAAAACATACTGAGGGTTGCTGGGGGGAGGGGGTTTGGGAGAAGAGGGTGGGATTATGGACATTGGGGAGGGTATGTGCTTTGGTGAGGGCTGTGAAGTGTGTAAACCTGGTGATTCACAGACCTGTACCCTGGGGATAAAAATATATGTTTATAAAAAATAAAAAATTAAAAAAAATAACATAAAGTAGATAATAGACATAGAAGTAAAATGCAAAAATATAAGATTTTTTGAGGAAAATTTAGAAAAAAAATTTTTTTGCAACCTTGGATTAACAAAGATTTCCTGGATAGGCCACTAAAAATATGAATCATAAAGGAAAACATGGTAAATTATTCTTCATCCAAGTTAATATTTCTTTCTTCAAAATGTGTTTGAATAGGAAAGGACAAATTAACTACTGGAAGAAAATGTGAAACAACACCTTGTGCAAAGAAATGGTGCCCAAAATACATAAAGTTTTGTTTTTGTTTTTTTTAAATTTTATTTATTTACTTGAGAGAGAGACAGTGAGAGAGAGCATGAACGAGGAGAAGGTCAGAGAGAGAAGCACACTCCCCACGGAGCTGGGAGCCCGATGCAGGACTCGATCCCGGGACTCCAGGATCATGACCCGAGCCGAAGGCAGCTGTCCAACCATCTGAGCCACCCAGGAGTCCCAAGTTTTGTGGTTTTGTTTGTTTGTTTAAAGAGAGAGAGAGAGAATGTAAGTGAAGAGGGGCAGAGGGAAAGTGAGAGAGATTACCAAGCAGGCTCCATGGCCAGCACAGAACCCGAAGCAGGGTTTGATCTCATGACCCTGAGATCATGACCTAAGCCAGAATCAAGGGTGGGTTGCTTAACTGATTGAGCCACCCAGATGCCTTTTCTTTTTTTCTTTCTTTTTTTCCCCCCCTTGAGGAGGGAAGACACTCATAGCGATAAGAAAATAAGGTCACAGTTAAAAATAGGGTTTGGAACTATCATATGTTCTCCCTGATATGAGGAAGTCGAGAAGCAATGTGGGGGGTTTGGGGAGTAGGAAAAGAATAAATGAAACAAGACAGGATCAGGAGGGAGACAAACCATAAGAGACTCTTAATCTCACAAAACATACTGAGGTTGGCCGGGGGGAGGTGGGTAGGGAGAAAGTGGCGGGGTTATGGACACTGGGGAGGGTATGTGCTATGGTGAGTGCTGTGAAGTGTGTAAACCTGATGAGCAGTACCCCTGAGGCTAATAATACATTATATATTAATAAAAAATAAAATGGGGTTTGGAGAGCTGCTTCACAAAAGAAGATAAATGGATGATCCATAAACACATGCAAAGATGTTCAACATTACTACTAATAGAGGAATGCCAGTTAGACCTATGATGAGATAGCATCACATGTCTCTAGGAATAGATAAAAATGATGAAACAGCAGTATCAGTTGTAGATAAGAGTGCTAATCTACAGTTCTCATATATTGCTGGTGAAAATGAAAACCAATCACCATGGAAAGCAAATTGGTAGTATCTTATAAAATTAAGCATACATTTACCATCCAACCCAACAATCCTGCCCCCCGAGACAATAAAAACAATGTTCACTCAAAGGTCTGGATGGCAGAGATATAGTGGTTATAATCACAATTGCCTAAAGCAGAAATGCCCTTCAACTAGTGAATGAATTATCTGTAATACTGCTATCCAGTAGAATACCTCTCAGTAGAAAGATCAATAAAAACACAACCAACTACTGATCCATGCAATAACATAGGCAAATCTCAAATGCATTATGCAAAGTGAAAGAAGCCAGACTCTCAAAGTTGCATACTATATTATTTCATTTCCATGACAGTCTAGAAAAAGTATAGATAAGTAGTCGCCAGTTTCTGACTTTGGGCAGAGGAAAGTGACTACTAAAGAAAATAAAGAAATTTGGCATGTGATAGATATATGTTGTGTCTTGATGATAAGGTGGAGATATTCTTGCAGCTGTATACCTAAGAGTATATTTTACTGTAAGTACACCTCCATGTTCTTGATTGATTCATTTATTTGTAAAGATTTTATTTATTTATTTGCCAGAGAGAGAAAGTATAAGCAGGGGGAGCAGCAGGCAGAGGGAGAAGAAGGTTTCCCACTTAGCAAGGAACCTGACACAGGACTCAGTCCCAGGACTCTGGGATCAGGAAGTGAGTCAAAGGCAGACACTTAACCAACTGAGCCACTCAGGCATCCCATGTTCTTGATTTAAAACAAACAAAATGAATCACCAGGTTTATAAAAAATAAAAAATTATATTAAAAAAAAAACAAAAAAAAACCAAAATGAAGACCCTTACTGGAAAAGAGTGTGGGAAAACCCACGAGAGTCAAGCAAAAGCATGGTATGTTCCTTGACGACTTGGGAGCATATTTTTCATTGTTGGAAATGTGAAATGGTAAACTGGGGCTTTGCTGAAGTAATTCTGAAATATATTTACATATATTTAAACAGAGGATCTCTAGAGATATCTGGTGATCATGAAAGTCAGGTTTCAATTCAAGTTGGAATTCAAGTTCAGTGACTTATTTGGCCTACTTTATTCTGATTTCTACTGTCATTTTATGTCTAGATTTTCTTGGAACATCTTTATTTATGCCTTATTTAATTATTAATAGCATTCTGTTTTCCTCTTCAAAGTGTCTCTTTTTGAGCCCTAATCACACGGTCACCCTACTTACATACAAATCCTGACAGATACAGGTAGAAGAACAGATTTCTCCTGATGGAGTTGTGAGGAAAAGGTGAGGTTCATGCTGAGTTCTCTTGGAAGAGAATGCTGTGTCAGTCTGAAGTTTAATCTTATAGTTTCAAAAAAGCAAATGTGCAAGGTTATGTACTCAGTGTCTTTAATACACTATCATACATCAATTAAAAGTTTGCTGAACATGCTACAAATCTTGGTCAGCACTTTTTTCCCCCAGCAATTTAGTTACTTTCTTTAAATAGAGAAATGAAACCATTAATGAAAATGAAGTCTAAAACCATATTTAGCACTGGTACCTCTCTATTCCTATTCCATGGAGCATCAACAGAGAGCCCAAAACAAATGAACAAATAAAACCAACAACAACAAAAAAGGAAGGTGGGGTCAGTCATAGAGAGCTCTCCTCCAGGGTTTAATAAGATCAAGTTACAGATTCTTTCCTGTTCTTAGGTCATTGCTCCAAGGGCAGAAAGAAAACACAAATTAGTGTTGCACTTAAACAATTCATTAAAAATTCCTTTGAGAGGGAGGCATGGCCCCATTTTGTATCCTACTTTGTGCCTTAAAGAAGTAAAATGAACTTGGAACCATTACTGAATTCCAATGAAGCTGCTCTGAGATTCACAGGAAAGATGACAGGGTGAGTATTTTCTCCCCACGACTGGACCCAAAGACAAAGTCCAACGAGTGAATTAGATATTGCCTTTTTTTTTTTTTTTTTTTTTTTGATAAGTAGGTGAAAGATAAAGCAAATTAAACTACTGGGGAAATTAGAAATCAAACCATAATTTTTAAGACTCTTTTAAAGACATTTCTTTGAGAAGATATTGACCCCATTTCCTTTCTTTGGGTCTTATTAAACCATACAAAATATTGAACTTACTTCCTCTTCTAGGACATAGTAAATCTTATTAGCTTGGAAAATTAATTCTCCAAATCCCTGTGTGAAACATCTGAATTTTTCTAGGTCTAAAATAGCCATAATTCAAACTGCAGTTTGAAGAATTAGATAACCATTAGTAGAGCAGTTAATACTCAGGAAAACCTGGCATAATTCCAAAGCCATGTTCACATTGAAAGCTCCATTTAGGATATTTTGTTCAATGTTCAGTTAGTCCAAGTTGTGAAGTAGGAGAGATACATAATTTACCTCAAGAAATAGGTGAGTCTTTTTTTTTTTTTTTTTTTTTAGCAAAACAGATATATAGTTAAGTGTTCCAGAAAATGTATTGAGGAAGCAGATCTTGGAAGAAAAATTATAATAGAGGGAGATGACTAAAATCTGTGCTAATTCCATCAAAAGAAGAATTACTTCAATACTTGGATTCTAATACCTGCTTGCGATCTGGCCTTGTTGGGGAAAAAAAAAGAGATCACTTTTTAATTCTATAAGAAAATGCATGGAATAAATCCAGTAACTTTATGCCATGTCAGTTAAGGGATGTGACAGTATTTGACAGGGGGATCAACATTCTTTCAATAAATAAGCCTTGGCTTTATATAAGTTCTCCCAATAACAAATATTGCATGTTAACCTAAAGTTCTTCCTAAAATGTCACTGTAGGATTCAGTTAAAATATTCTTTCATTCTTTAATAAAAACGTAATATCAAATTTCTTGTCTAGATTCCTTCACTTACTTTTGTATTTTTTGAATTTGATTTTATGCATTGGGTTAGATGATTTTGCTTTGGATTTTGTTATTCCATTTTATATGTATTTTGAATTTTAGACTCTATTTATATACAGAGCCCATTTTTGTAAAGTGTAGCCTGTTTATTCCATAAAAAGATAAAGAAAGAAAACCAAGAAATATACTCTTAACTATAAAGAATAAACTGATGGTTACCAGAAGGGTGGTGGATGGGGGGACAGGTTAGATAGATGATGGGGATTAAGGAGGGCAATTGTGATGAGCACCAGGTGTTGTATGTAAGTAATGAATCACTAAATTCTACCCTTGAAACTAATATTACACTGTATACTAAGTGGAATTTAAATAAAAATTTGGAAGATAGATAATTAACTAATTAATTTTGAAAAATATTTGGATAAAATATGAACAATATTGATTATGATTTTATAACCTAAATATTGATTAGGTTACCAAGTGAGTCTTTTCTCTGCTTAGCAGATTAAATTTGTATTTATTTCACTTGGTCAAAAAGTAGCAGTAATAATGGGATATCAGATTTTGTATCAGATATTATATTTATTTATGAAAGCATCAAGGGATTTTAAAATCTTCCTAAAATCCAAGATTTTAACATTTTGACCTCAATTCAATGTTAGTTCTATGAGACTGTGAATATATATTAGTGCTGTATGACTTATGACTAAATGTTTTAGGAGAACTTCCAAATATTCTCTACTGTGTAAGTATCATCTTAATCAGATCACAACAAACAGACACATAATTCCATGTGCCCAGCATGTTGGAACACATGCTCCATGATAAAATGGAATAAAGCTAACCACCCCAGGATCAGAAAAAGTTCTGAGCAAGCTTCCAGAAATAAAGACAGAGAAATTAGGTGGTAGCATGGAATATAAAACCAGACTAGCAAGAACTTAGTACCAAAATGTATCAGCAGGAATCAAGGACACAAGCACAAAGCATGGATCTCAGAGATGACTCCACTATTCAAGGGGAGTGAGGACTAGATAAAACAGCACCAACATCCCAGGAATTATCTCAGGATACCAAGTTAGAGATAGCCAAATTTCAAAAATTGTCAAACTGCTAAATCCTGCTCCAGCTGAGAATATTAGGATCTCTACAGAAATGACAAGTAACCATCCGTTCCGTACACCTATATATACCCTGGTGGTGAGAAGCAGAGCTGGAACTTTGGTGAAAAGATATTATTTGTTTCACTTGCACAATTTCTACTAAACCAATTCACTAATCTTGATCTTAGAACTCTTATTTCTCTAATACAAGAAGAGGTTATCCTAAAACATAGAGCAATGAACCTTGGCAAATCCCAAATCTCCACCCTGACACTGCATAGAGAACCAGGTCTGTTTCTCACTATGCAGAGTGTGTGAAGATGTGAGAGGGAAGAACTTCGTGAATTAATTTTTTTAAAGATTTATTTATTTATTTGGTGAAAAGAAGGCAGGCAGAGGGGGAAGCAGGCTCCCTGCTGAACAGAGAGCCGGATGCGGGTCTCGATCCCAGGACCCTGGGATCATGACCTGAGCCGAAGGCAGAGGCTTAACCCACTGAGCCACCCAGGTGCCCCTTCATGAATTAATTTAAGTCATCCCTACAGTTACATAATATCATGAAAAGGAGGGCCTAGAGCTACAATAAGTGTCCAAAGAAATAAGTTGTTCCCAGATTTGAGAGTAATAATTAATTTCTAGGTAGGATGTAAATTATTTCAATTGGATAATTGGAATAACTAATACATTCATTCAATTGTTATGTCATTAATGAAACAAATATTTGAATAAAAGCAAACTTCTTACAAAGTTATTGCAGTAGTTCAGGAAATAGGTGATTAGGGTAGAGGGGGAAAATGGTAACTTCCAGTGAGAGGGAAGTAAAATAGACAAGATATAATAATATTATTTGGGGAAACAGTACCAAGAAGGACTTCCATATTTCTGACTTGAGGACCTGTCTGGAGTCCTCCTCTGTGGGAGATTATGGAAAGCAAGAAGACTTAGGGGAGTAAGTAATCATGAGTTCAGTTCGGTCTGTATAAAATTTGAAATGCTTCTAAAAAAATCCAAGTGTAAATGTCAAGTAGGCAAGTAATTGTATAGATCTATAAGTCAGAAAAAAGTCTTGGCTCAATATACAAATATAAAAACTTTCAGTTTATGGATATTGATTGATGTTCTGGAAGTGGTTGTGTGTGGGGAGGTTAGGCTAAGAGAAGAAAGTAGGAAAATACTCAGGAACTATGATATTTAAAGATCTTATGGATAAAAACAGCCAAGAGATAAGGCTGAGTAGTAAAGACATGATAAGAAGAAAACAAATAGGAGTGTATTATGGAACACAGGATCATATTACTGAAAAATTAAGTAATATATTAAATTACGATTCCAAAAATTTCCTTAGCCAATATAGTTTTATTGAAGTGGTTCTGCCACTTTCAATTCAATAAATTGGATTGGAGTGGGTTAAAGAGTAAATGTAAAGAAAATGGAAGTACTAGGCAGCTCTTGAGAAAGAATGTTTTCTCTATTTTAAGCATGGGAAAAAGGAGGATGGCTGAGGATTCAGAGAGGTATTTATGTTTAGTGGTGGGAGGTTGAAGGAGTTCCAGAATGCTGGCTTTTACTTTCTACAGGAAGTAAGAGAGTTCTGAAACTGCTTGGTATGGTGAAGTAGGAGAGACTGGGAGTCTGGATAGAAGGGAAGGAACTGAAATTGTTATTGTGGAAAGTAGGACAATTAGCCAAATAGCCAAATGTCATTTAAGATTTAAACAGTGTTTATTTTGGTGAACAAAATATGTGGATAGTCTCATTCCAGTTTGGTTGTGTAGTCTCCTTCAGCAATGGTCACCTGCCCAGGTGGACATGCAGAGAACAGTTGGGCTCATTGTGATAGAGGCAAAGAGTTACAGGTTTGGGAGACAGTGACTGAAATAAGGGACTAGGGAGTCTAAGCAAAACACAGAAGGAAGTGAAGGAAGGGAGTGGTGATGGGTAATGAGAAAAATGAAAAGTCAGTGAGTTGAGAATCTCAGTGAGGCCAAAGAAAGAAAAAAAAAAAAAAAACTAGTTAAACAAGCAGTCTGGAAGATAGTATGTTGGGGCTGGAGAATGGGATGTTTCCAGTGGAAGTGGAGGAGGAGTTAGGGGGCATTAGGGTGACTGTAAGAAGGTATGATTAGATGGTTGAGTGATACTGGAGATGTTATTCACATTGAGATGCAGTGGGAATGGAGGAGTTGGGGGACCACACACCAAAGTCTTCCCTGAGTGTGGATTTCATAAGATGAGCTAATACTATCCAGAAACGAGCAGAGAGGGCAATATAGATGGGGAAATAAAAAGGGATTTCACAAGCTCATAGTTGAGAATTAGTCTGCAGTGGAATCTGTGTTTTGTAAAGTACTTGCTTAAGTACTTTAAGTACTTACTGTAGAGGAAGCAGTGTCTTCAAGAGAACAAGTTGGAGGAAATAGGGAAATGGAGTAACTACTTAAAATTGAGGCTGACATCAAAGAGTTAGAGGATTGTGCTGCATAGGTAGTAGAAGAATGTTCAATCTAAAGCATTTGGGTCTAATTTGCTATATTTAGCATTTGTTTATTTATACATGCAGAGTATAGGATAACAGAGCCAAAATCTATATTACTCAAGAAGCAAAGTAATCAGGCAAATTGATGGACTTTCCTAATGTGAATAAAGAGGATTTCAGTTTCAGGCAAACAAACAAACAAACAAAAAAACAAAAAAAAAAGGAGCTTGAAATTTAGGAGAAGGGGAAGGAGAAGGAGAAGCAGCGGGAAAAGAATGAAGCCCAGTGACTACATTTTCTCTGACTTGACCTTCAGATTAACGAAAAGTACATTTCAACAATCACACACATGCGTTGAATTGACTTCTTTCCCGGCATCACCTATCTTTTACAATCTCCTGTTTTTATTTCCAGGGGTGTAAGTCCTTGCTTTATTTCTCTGACATACCAAATGTGTTTATTATACAGACAGGATCTAAGTGTTCTATTAATTCTGTTTCTTCAAATGCAAAGTCTATTTGTTGAGTTTGTTAATGTTTCATTAGCTTGGATTTCCTTAAATATATGGTGATTAAATTTATTGTAACACATATTTGCAGCATTGTCTACAGTTTTTGAACTACAGCTTCCTGAAGCACCCATGGGCCTCACCAGGTGAACTCAACAATCTATGTTAGCTCTATTTCTTTTTTTTTTTTAATTATTATTTTTTATTATGTTATTTTAGTTACCATATAGTACGTCATTAGTTTTTGATGTAGTGTTCCAAGATTCATTGTTTATGCACCACACCCTGCACTCCATGCAATACTTGCCCTCCTTAATACCTACCACCAGGCTCACCCATTCCCCATCCCCCTCCCCTCTAAAAACCTCAGTTTGTTTCTCTGAGTCCACAGTCTCTCATGGTTGATCTTCACCCTCTGATATCCCTCCCTTCATTTTTCCCTTCCTTCTCCTAATTTTAGCTCTATTTCTAATGGTAGTCAGGAATTACAGGTGCTACTTTCCTTCTTTTTTTTTTTTTTTTGTGGGGAATTCATTTCAGTTTCTTGTTTGTTGATAGTTCCCTTTCTTACTTTCCAGCATGATATATGCTTATTTATTTTAATAAAGTTCTATTGTTTCTGAGCTTGACAGATATGGAGAAGACAAAGTATGACTATGGTATATTATTTTGAAATTAGAAATCTTTAAGAAAATTATACATATACCTAGAAGTGATTCATTAAATATGATGAGAACTAGAGTTTTTTCAGTGCCACTTATATTCAAAATAAAAGATTAATTAAGGAAAACATTGCCCAGTTAAAGTTATTATCTCATTAAAAATTGAAATTATTATTGTCCACTCATCTGGTGAGTCAGTTTTTCAATCGTATTATTTCCAATTTTCTATAAATGCAGAATCGTGGTATGTGCTTATTGGTTTCAAACTTCTGCTACTTATTTGTAAAATTCTAAGAGCTTATTAGATTTTTGTTAAGATTTGTTTTCTCATTGAATTATGCATTTGGTTTCTCTCCAAGTCTACTTAATTTGGTAGAATGTCAGGAATTATACTCTATTATAAGATAAAATAAAAGCAGCCTAAACTATCTCAGGAAAACAACTTAATTAGCTCATGAATATCTTTTTTTAAAAAAGGAAATTATATCTGAACTTACTAGGTTGCACCTAACCAAAGAACCAAGCAAGTGAACGTACATATTTTCACACAAACAATATACATCAAGCCCATAGACAATAATCTATGTTAAAATTCTGAAATGAAAATACTTCAGTTATACTGATCCATAGCTCCAGATCTGCCTTTTTCTTCTCATAATCATGTATCTATTGCATTAAAAACATCATTATAGAAGGAATCACAAACATTATATCTTTCTTGACAGTTGCAGCTTATTTGGAAACTAAAACCCCACATAGCTATGTTGAAATGTTGAAATATTTCAGAAGTGAATCTAAAACTTAGCACCACATCACACTAAAATGTTGGGGTCATATGGATTTTTTAATATTTCATATTTTAAATCCTTACCCAACAAATCAGAAAAATCTGAAAAAGTGGCATTACTGTGAACTAACATATGACAACTGGAACTTAGAATCATCCGAGAGATTGCCCAAGGTTAGAGATTGGTTAATGGTAGAATAAGGGTTCAAATCCAGTTGTATCCAATTTGGAAGCAAATCCAACTTTGCTTCTAGAACCTGGTATTCTCCTATAACACAGAGTACACAATAGCCAGGGCTTAGACTATTTCTTACTCAAGCCCTATATTCCAATAATGCACACACACATACATACACCTGAATGACTGTAAATATGTGCTTATAACTATTGCTGGGGTAAAACACTAGCAGCATGAATATATGTGCATGAATGTGTATACGTAAGCACACAGAGGCATATATTCAAGGAGTTTTATTTATTCATATAATACTTCTTGAATAACTAATGTGCGTTGAGCAACTTACAAATGTGAACCTAGCTCCATCTTTCCTGTTAGCTCAAACTATCAAAAATTGGGGACCAATAAATCTTAATGCTAATTTTATGTGTAACAGAAATCTTCATTTGTGAAAAGGAACTAAGTATAATATAATCCTAGGGGTTTGAAGTTTTTGTTTTATGTGTGTATCTTATTACAGTATTTATTTTTATCTTTCTTCCAAGTATTTTTGGTTAGAATTTGAAGTAACACAAACTTTTTCCAGAAAATTGTTTTATTGCTAACCCTCAGTTAAAACTTTCAAAAGGGACTAAAAGGAAAAGTAATGCCAGAGAGCCTTCAGAAGTCCATCCATGTATGATACCCAGTTTTCCCCAATTATTATCGTTTGCCTTCTTGTACAGAACATCCTGCAACATTTGCCAAGTACCTTTCAGAATTAGAATAAAAAAATAAAAGTGAACCTTAGTGGTTTTTGGCTCATGTAGAGTGTCCTCAGTAACAGCTCATGGCTTTGATTTGCCCCAATGGAATGTTGTTTCCGGAAAGAGGGTGCATGAATCACTTTTATGCGCTAAGCGTCTTTCTCTGCACATCACCTTGCATTATTAATGGCTGATCCAGTTTGGTGGCTAGAATTAGAGTACTTTCTAGGGTAAGGTTAAATTCAAGTAGCTCTCTTATGATTTCCTATATGGCCAACCGTAAGTATTATTTAAACCCAGCATTTCATTTCTCTTTTCCATAAATTTGAATATATTCTTAATTTCAATGTGAACTTGTGGAACATAGTTTTTGCACTTTTGATGCAATACTTTACAACATGGGCTTTTGAGTCAGACACACCTAGATTTGATTCCTGGACCCATCATTTAATCTTTATAACCTTGAACATGCTAATATCTCTAAAGCACAATTTCCTAGTTTCAAAAATAAGGGATGAAATGACCTATCTTATTGGAATTATTCTAAGGATGAAAAAGATAGTAAAAGCTCCTAGTAAGGTTCTTGGCCATGTAGAAAGCCTTTAATAAATGATAAGTATAATAATTTGTCAGACACTCTTACATTAAGCAATCAACAATAAAACAGGATAAAAATTCAAGTTCAAAAATACCATCACAGGTCTAAATTAACATTGCACAATAATTTGTTTTTATTTTCTTGCTTTTTCAAGTTTAGAGTTATATTTTATTTTCATATTTAGTGAACAGTTATTGATTGGATGCTGCTATATGCGTGACAATATGATAAATACGTGGGGGCTTTATGATTCAAGCATTAAGGGGTTTAAATCTATCTGAAAAGGAAAGATCAGGACATACTGAAGCTGTGAATAATGCAAATTACACATACACACATGTCGCATTGTGTAATAAGGAGAATGAATATAGGCATTAAAAAGAAGAAAATGAATAAAGTTGAAAATTTAATATCATCAGAAAAGGTTTGATAAAGATCTTAGGGACCTGAATATGATCTTGAAATGCAGTATTAATCTCTACAGCAGCTGGGAAATGGTTAATTTGTACAGTTTATGAAGGAATGAATATGTTTATGTCTAGGTCTTCTGCTCTTGTTCCAGTACTTTTTAACTGCAATATATTGAGGGAGTAAGCCTTCAAAACCTTCTTGAGTCATTCATATAAATACAGACAATCCTATCTTATTGCATAAGGCCATTTTCATTTATAGATATCAGGACTATAAAGACTTTCTTACATTCAGCCATCTCAATGACTAATTCCTGCATCATCAGTTTCAGTAGTGTGCTAGAGCTGGATTCTACAAGTTGTTCAATGTCTCAAATCCGTGTTCAATGTCATCACATTGGTAGCCTGAAGAAAGCCATGGTTGGAGTATTTGCACCATGGAGACAAACAGACATTACAAATTATGGCTTCTTTTTTTTTTTTTTTTTTCCTGAAGAGTCAATTGATAAACATTTTGTAGCACAAGACTCTTTGTAATAATGAATTTTATAGAGGAAAGGCCACGCCGCCATGCCTTCCTCTGGGCCCAGCGCAGCCCTCCTCCTCTTGCCACCGCTGCCGCGCACTGTCCTGGCCTTGCCCCTGGAGCGGGGGACGCCCAAGCAGGAGAGCCCTGCGACCGAGAGCCCAGACACTGGCCTGTACTACCACCGGTACCTCCAGGAAGTCATCAACGTGCTGGAGACAGACGGGCATTTCCGTGAGAAGCTGCAGGCTGCGAACGCCGAGGACATCACGAGTGGAAAGCTGAGCCGGGAGCTGGACTTTGTCAGCCACCATGTCCGCACCAAGCTGGACGAGCTCAAGAGGCAGGAGGTGTCTCGGCTACGGATGCTGCTCAAGGCCAAGATGGATGCGGAGCAGGAGCCCAATGTACAGGTGGATCACCTGAGCCTCCTGAAGCAGTTTGAACATCTGGACCCTCAGAATCAGCACACCTTCGAGGCCCGGGACCTGGAGCTGCTGATCCAGACGGCCACCCGGGACCTCGCCCAGTACGACGCAGCCCATCATGAAGAGTTCAAACGCTATGAGATGCTGAAGGAACACGAGAGACGCCGTTATCTGGAGTCCCTGGGAGAGGAGCAGCGAAAGGAGGCAGAGAGAAAGCTGGAAGAACAACAACGCCGGCACCGAGAGCACCCCAAAGTCAATGTACCTGGCAGCCAAGCCCAGTTGAAGGAGGTATGGGAGGAGCTGGATGGATTGGACCCCAACAGGTTTAACCCCAAGACCTTCTTCATACTGCATGATATCAACAGTGATGGGGTCCTGGATGAACAGGAGCTGGAGGCCCTCTTCACCAAGGAGCTGGAGAAGGTGTATGACCCGAAGAACGAAGAAGATGACATGCGGGAGATGGAGGAGGAGCGGCTTCGCATGAGGGAGCACGTGATGAAGAACGTGGACACCAACCAGGACCGCCTTGTGACCCTGGAGGAGTTCCTCGCATCCACCCAGAGGAAGGAGTTTGGGGACACCAGGGAGGGCTGGGAGACAGTGGAGATGCACCCTGCCTACACGGAGGATGAACTAAGGCGTTTTGAGGAGGAGTTGGCCGCCCGGGAGGCAGAGCTGAATGCCAAGGCGCAGCGCCTCAGCCAGGAGACGGAGGCCCTGGGGCCCTCTCAGGGCCGCCTGGAGGCCCAGAAGAGAGAGTTGCAGCAGGCCGTTCTGCAAATGGAACAAAGAAAACAGCAACAGCAAGGCCAGAACAGCCCAGCCCCTGGCCCTGAGGGACAGCTCCAGTTCCACCCGGACACAGATGATACACCTGTCCCAGCTCCAGTGGGTGACCAGAAGGATGGCGACCCTTTAGAAAAGAAGGTTCCCGATCAGCCTCCACAGCTGCCCCAGTCGGACACCCAACACCTGTGATCCTCCTGGGACCCCCCCATACACACACACACGCACACACACATACACACACACACGCTCTGGGTTCCTACCGAGGCAGCTGGTGGGAGGGGGCTGTGGAGTCGACATCAACCTCCCTGGGGGGCCAGTAACTTGTGTGGCCGCCTGGGGGAGGGGAGGGCCAGGTGGCTCTTCACACATTGCTCCCTGAGCCCTACATCTGCCCCTCAGCTTCCACAGCCTCCCAGTCTGTGCTCCCTTCTTTCCGAGACCCCCAAGTCTAGTTGGACCCTCACTGCATCCCTAACTTAGGGAAGTCCTCTCCCTCCTGAGAAGGGTTGGCTTTGTGCCTGCCTTCTCGAGATGGTTTGGCCTCAGCTGCCCAGGTCATGGCTACCCTGGCATCCTGCCTTTGTCCCCACTGCTGCTGGAATGCCTGCTGTCCGGCTTCTGTCAGCTGATGAGGTATTTTTTTTGGGGGGGGTCTCGAGAGAACCATTGATGCTCAAGGACAGTGTCTTCCCCATGGCTGGCTGCGAGGGACAGCAGAGTCATGAGCATAGCTGACTAGTGCTGACCC
This sequence comes from Mustela nivalis, assembly GCF_964662115.1. Taxonomy (NCBI): domain Eukaryota; kingdom Metazoa; phylum Chordata; class Mammalia; order Carnivora; family Mustelidae; genus Mustela; species Mustela nivalis. The sequence continues at coordinate 29,037,616 of NC_139023.1, read as the reverse complement.
CAGGAACCCAGACTCTCCCTGACCCCTGGCTTCCAGCTGCCTGGCTCCTTGCCCTTTTCCCACACAGCCCCAGAGGGGTCCTGGAGCCAACCCAGCCCCAGGATCAGGTTCCAGCCCCTCAGCCCATGGAGGAGGCCCTGCCCCACTTTCTGGCCTTTTTTCACATGGCTCCAAGTTCTGCTCTGTACTCCAGTTCCATCCAAATACACTTTCTGGAACACTTTCCATTCAAAAAAAAAAAAAATGAATTTTATGCAATTCCACTATTAAAATGGCTAAAAGTATAAATTATTTTTCTAATGTCACATAAGTAGACTCTAAGTGCGATATAGAAATGTCAAAGAAATAACAGTCTGAAAGAACGTGATGAAAATGGAAGAATTATTTTCTACCAGATGATTCTGTCATAAGTAAAGAGGAACAATTTTGGTATACAAAGCATGTGGAATGAGCAATTGTAGTAACTTTTGTACTGTATGTATGTAAATTCACACAAAATAAGTGGAAATAACATACCATGAAAGGATAAATTCTATCCCAGGAACACAAGGACATTATTGTTCAAAAAAATCTATAAATCTACCCTGTTACTCACCAATTGGTGGGATACGAAAATAACAATTACTTCAATGGATGAAGATAAAGTATTTGAGTAAAAGTCTTAGTAATTAGGTACAATGGGATAATGGCATATGCAAACCACATATAGAAAAATTCAATACTTTCTTTTACATAAGAAAAATGATAGTTACAAATTGTAATCATTACATATGACCAACAAAAATGTTTGATTTTATAAGTATAAATATATACCTGAAAGATTATCCTGCAAACATTAACCAGATTACACATTGTGGGTGATTTTTATTTATTCTTTAGAATTTTCTTTATTTTTAAAATTTCTCTACAGTGAAACATGAAGACTATTTAGATTATGAAAATTATGAAAAGATAATATAGATTTGATTCATAACAGCAACAAAAACTTAATATATCCTGGAGTAGTTTTATTTTTTAAAAGATTTATTTATTTTAGAGAGAAAGAGAGTGTGTATGTGTGTGTGAGTGGTGGGTTGGACAGAGGCAAAGAAGCTTCAAGCTGCTTGAGGTACCTTGCTGAGCACGGAGTCCAACTCTGGGCTCCATTCCAGGGCTCAAAAGATCATGACCTGAGCTGAAACTCAACAACTAAGCCACCCAGGTGCCCCTCCAAGAGTAGCTTTAAGTAAGAAGAAAGTAAAATTAGATCAATCCTCACTATGTAAGAATAAAAAGGAAGAGTAGGAGAAGGAAGAGAAAGAAGAAAGAGAATCTGAATAAATAATAAATAACAAAATGAATAAATAATGAATAACATTCAAATAATATTCAAACTCATATTCAAATTTGAATTGAATTCAAATCCAAATATGAAATTCATATTCAAATAATATGAATAAATAATAAAATATGAATTTTACTAAAGTGTGGCATGAGACAAGACTAGAAAGAAATAAATAATTTCATCAGTAGTATCTTTGCAGTATGACCAAATGTGTTTTGTTTTTATTCTACATACTTGAAAAAATATCTTCCTATTTTTTAAGGCATGCATGAATTATTTCAACTTTATCTTTAATATTTAAAGAAAAGATGTTATATAGTTTACTTTTTCAAATGTCTTAGGACTTCTGGCAGGAATTCTCCTCAAACATATTGCATCCCCAAAGTTTTTATATATGCCTGATCCCCCACCATTATTTAGGTATTAGAGGTGATCCTTTATTGTTTTATCTAATATGAAACAATAATAGTAGACATTCTTGCATCATTTTTTCTTTTATTGCCCTTACCACAATGATAAGTACTTATTAACTTAGTTATGTACATGTTAAATGTCTTTCTCTCTCCCTTATCATCAACTCCAAAAGGGGATTCACCTTTTCTGTTTTATTCACCAAATATAATCAATTGCCTAGCACAATGACACACTAGGTAGGAATTCAATAAATACCTTTGAATGAATAAATATGTAAACCAGCAAAGTAAAATTGTAACAGAGTTTGGAAGTATAATTGAAAATCTATTAGTATACAATAAAAATTGATTTTCTGGAGCAAATGGTTGCAAATTTATCATCACAAAATGGGCCATTAGTGTCCAGACTTTTTTCTTTTTAATACTCTTTTGTTACTACTTTTCACTGAGATTTGCTTCTCCCAAAACTGAAATATAGGCATATCATATGAGAAAAGAATAAATAATTGTTTTTGACATAATGGAGGCACCAGAACCAGCACTAAGGTGAGGCCCTTGAGGTATCCAGGGCCCAAGGTGACAGGAGACATTCATGCCCAGGTTCGTGCAGGCCTCAACCCTGAGCCTTCATGAACCTGTAGGTGAGTGACTTCTTAACTTTTGTACCCTAGGGGCCTCACTTGTCTCGTTCTGGTGTCTCTGTTAATTTATCTATTATTTATTCTTTCTATAAACTTATCCTTGAAAGAAAAAAGAGCGCATCTCCAGGCTACTTCAGCTTGCCAACCGAAGGTCCATAAATGCCCCTCCCTTCATACGTAGATTTCTTTCCATTTGCTCACTGCCTGCCGGACTCACATAGCAAAACTTCCATGTTAGGTAGAACTACCTGTTTCCTTTCCTCCAATCCCATGCTGCTAATTGTGACCAAGTGTACTGGCTGTACTAAACATTTTTGTTATCTAACCTTAGCTGGTCTGCAACGAGACTTGCTCGTTCTTTTCTTCTTCATCACTGTGTGCAGGCCAGAGATTACAAAGGAGGTGTTGAGTCTCTGTGCATAGATACTTTTCTTTACCTTCACTTACTTAATTTTACCTACTTCCCAACATTTAAAAATGCCAATTTTACATAAAAATCCAGATGTATAAAATCTCAAAAACAGAAAACAAAACACATTTTTTAAAATGTTATTTATTTATTTATTTATTTTATAGAAAGAAAGAGAGGATGTGCCCCTGCATGAGTGCGGGGAGGGGCACAGGGAGAGGAACAGAATCTTAAACAGATCCCGTGCTGAGCAGGGAGCCCTACATAAGGCTTGATCTCACAACCTTGAGATCATGACCTGAGCCAGAACCAAGAGTCAGATGCTCAACCAACTAAGCCACCCAGGTGCCACACAAAACACATTAAAAAAAAAAAAAAAAAGGAAAGAAAGAAAGAGAGAGAGGCAAAGAAAATATGACAAGAGTCTTTTAACACATGACTCTAGTCATCTTGAGCCTTCTTATCATTCCACTGGAATAAATGCCTTTCTTAGAAGCTGCCAATGAGCTTACTACAGACAACATGTTTCTTCCCAGTGCTCAATTAATTTCAAACATCTGCAGCATTTTCCAATGATACCTAGCCCTCATATATTATTAAAACTGATGAAATATTGACAATGGGATGGGGAGATCCCCCTCTCTTTCTAGCAAATATAGGTTACTGCTCAACTCACTCCAAAAAAAGGACAAGATCCCAAACCTTTCCACATCACGTTTATAGACACAAAACCTTCAGTCTGAAAAATGTCCCTTCCACACTCCAGTCACCCTTAGCACTGGTACTGTTCTTTTTATTTTTAAAAACTTTTTAAAAACTTACTGTAGTATGATTACCATGCAATGCTATATTAGTTTCAGGTGTCCAATATAGTGATTTGATAATTCTGCATATTACTCAAGGCTTAACGTGATACACAGTCACCATCTGTCACCATACAACATTATTACAATAGTATTGACTCTATTCCCTATGCTGTACTTTTCATATCTATAAATTATTTATTTCGGAACTAAAATTTTTTTTAAAGATTTTATTTATTTATTTGACAGACAGAGATCACAAGTAGGCAGAGAGAGAGGAAGGGAAGCAGACTCCATGCTGAGCAGAGAGCCCAATGCGAGGCTCGATCCCAGAACCCCGAGATCATGACCTGAGTCAAAGGCAGAGGCTTTAACCCACTGAGCCACCCAGGCGCCTCCTCTAACTGAAAATTTTTACCTCTTAATCCCCTTTATCTATTTTGTCCATCCTCTTACCCACTTCCCCTTTGACTACCACCAGTTTGTTCTCTGTATTTAACAGCTTGTTTAGTTCTTGTTTGTTTTTCAGATTCACGTATAAATGAAATCATATGGTACTATTATTTTTATAGTACTGCCATTCCTCTGAAACTTCACATGTCCTGTCTTTTAAAAATCTGTTCCACAGGGAGATGGAGAAATTTGTATCCTATGAAATGAATATATACCACACACACACACACACACACACACACACACACACACACACACACACAGAGTTTACAGTATAGATAAATAGATTCTGTGAATAACAAAGTGTGAAAGTTGAGAGCCTTGGAGTTAAAAACTCAGATTCTACAACTGGATCCCTGGTTCAAATTTCAGCATTACTCTTTCCTATCTTGCTGGCCAGGAGTCACACCCATAATATCTTTAACGAAGTATTCTTCCAGCCAACAACCCTTGGTGTTCTCTCCAGAACATGCTTTTCTTGCATTTTTCAGTGTGGATAAGCTGAGAATTTTCTGAATATCCAAAGTCTGTTCCCTTTTTGCTTAACAATTCTTTGTTAAAATCATCTCTATGCTCTTGCACTGTACTATAAACAGTAAGAAAAATCCATTTTGCACCTTTGACATTTTGTCTTAGAAATCTCCTTAGTTAATTATTTAAGTTGATCACAAATAGGTCCTATTTTCAAAAACAAAACAAAACAAAACAAAACAAAAAAAACCACTAAGCACAATTCAGCCAAGTACTTTGCCACTTTATAGCAAGGATCACCTTTCCTCCAGTTTCTTGCAATGTTCCTCGTTCCCATCTGAGACCACATGAACATCACTGGTAAGATTTCATACTTCTATGAACAAGTTTCTTCTACCAACAGTTTCTTCAAGTCAATCTAGGCCTTTCCAACCTGCACCTTATAACTCTTCCAGCCTTTCCCCATCCCACTTCCACAAAGTCACTTCCATATTTGTAGGTAGTTGTTATAAGTTCTCCCTACCTTTCAATACCAAAATCTGCATTTGGTTGCTAGGGCTGTGTTAACAAAATACCAGCCACCAGACTGGATGGTTTAAACAACAGAAATTTCTTTTTCCAGAATTCTGGAAGCTGGAAGTCCAAGATCAAAGTGTCAGCAGATTCGATTTCTCCTGAAGCTTCTCTTCCTGGCTTGGAGACAGCACCTTCTTGCTGTGTCCTCACATAGTCTTTCCCTATGCATGTCCATTCTTTGCCTCTCTTCCCATTCTTACAAGGACACCAGACTTATTGGATTAGGGCCTTATCTTATTATTTAATTTAACCAATTGCTTCTTTATAGGCTCTATCTCTAAGCAGTCACCTTTTAGGGTGTACTGGGTATTAAGACTTCAACATATGAAATTGCAGAGTACATGATTCAGTCCTAACACCTGCCATTTTCTTCATTTAATTTTGAGACCTTCCCAGGACAATGAGGTATCTGTTTACAAATAAATCTGCTCAAGTCCTCATAGTCTTCAATGAGGCTATCACGTGAAGAGGCACTTGAGGGTCACAGGCATCCTGTATCATCGATGCTGCTGTTCTCCACTGCTTCCGAGCCCACAGTGATGCCATCCAGATACCTCCACCCTAAATAAAATACTGTAATGATCTCCCATGACAAAACAACACTACGTTCCTCAGTCCTTGCTGGGGACTGAATCCTGATAAGCCATTTGTCCAAATTGGGAAATCTTTTTTTTTTTTTTTCCCTTGATAGGGTTCAAAGCAGTCCATGAAGCTAGCCTCAGGAACACATGTGGATCCCTTCACCTTGCCTTTGTGATAGATTAAACTTTTATTGATAATTCTTTTTTATCCTACATCTACGTCTATGCTACACCTCAAAAAAATATACTTCCATGGGGCGCCTGGGTGGCTTAGTGGTTTAAGGCTTAAGCCTTAAACTAACTCACCACTAAGCTAGTGGTGAAGTCCTAAGCCTTCAGCTCAGGTCGTGATCCCAGAGTCCTGGGATCGAGCTGCGCATCAGGCTCTCTGTTCCACGAGGAGCCTGCTTCCTCCTCTCTCTCTGCCTGCCTCTCTACCTACTTGTGATCTCTGTCTGTCAAATAAATTGATAAAATCTTAAAAAAAAAAGTATACTTTCTTACTTCTTGATATTAGGCTTGACCACATGACGTGCCTTGGCCTATGTGATATTGACATATGTAATAGAAATAAAAGCCTTGCACGGTTTGTCTTATTGCTTGTGGTTCATAAATCTTCCATGATGATTTTTTGTAATAGCTGATGTCCCATCAACTTGGTCCCTAGAACAAACTACGTGAAGTAAATATAAGCCCTGAAACCCCACTGATAACCTAGAACCATGCTTAGATTATACACAGCCAGATATAGCCTGCCTAGTGGAGCCAGCTTAGATCAACAAGCCATTCAACCTCCTGACCTGTGAGCATGAGAATAAATGTATATTATTGGAAGCCACTGTATTTTAGGGTGCTTTGTTATGGATTTTATTGTTAATAATACCTGTCTGATATAGTATCCAGGGGAAAGTGTACAACAGCTGTCCTTCTAGAAATTCCATCCATCATCATATAAAATAAATGAAGCCAATAGACAATGGGGGGGCCATCTGTTCACCAGTTCCTTAGATATACTCAGATCCTAGATTTCAGTTTAAGAGACTTTAAATCATAGTCACAGTTTGGAAACTCTGTTTCATGTAACCTTACCATTAATTATGGATTTCTCACTTTTCATGGATTCATCGGTCTTATTAGGGCTGGAAGTCACATAGAAGCCACACCATCACTTTCTCCAATTGATGAAATATTTGAGACCCAGAGAAAAAAAATTATTTACATGAGGCCATACTGTAAGACAATGACAGCACCAAGGTCAGACCTTGGGTCTTCTCCTCCTAATCCACACTCTTCTGTTACGATTCTCACAATGTACTTGACAATTAGGAAAACTATCTGTGAAAGATTTTTATTAAAAGCATTCATAGTGGTGGGGTGCCTGGGTGGCTCAGTTGGTTAAGCATCTGCCTTTGACTCAGATCATGATCCCAGTGTCCTGGGATCAACGCCCACATCAGGCTGCCTGCTCAGCGGGCAGCCTGCTTTTCCTTCTACCACTCCCCTCACTGAGCTTTCCTGATCTCTCTCTGTCAAATAAATAAATAAAATCTTAAAAAAAAAAAAGAGCATTCATAGTGACATGACAGTGAACTTGTTCAGGAATTCCCTGATTATATCATGCAATTTTCATCTTATTTCTACAGTTTACTTCAAGGTCAAGCTTAAATAATTTTGACCCAGATTTTGAAGTGAAACTTGACTGTAAATGTGTATTATAGTGAGAGTGAGATCCATGAAGAATAATGAACTATACCAAATATTGAGATCTATAAAGTGCTTGAAAATCTCTGAACAGTCATTAATTTAAATCTACTCATTCTCCTTGTTAAGGATTTATCTAGAAAGATGAACTGAAAGGAACCTTATTAATAGTACTTGTGTCCTTTCTATTGTTGAGATTTTCAACCACTAAGGAAAAATGTTAGAATTCTGGGAGGGGGAACATTACTTATATTATTTGAGGGGGAAATTTAACAATACTTGAATGTAAAGTTTGCATCTGTGCGATGAACTCATTTCTTGTTATTATATTTTTCTGAAAATTTTGAAAATATGTGCTAAAACTTCTGGAGACATAGTAATGGGACAGGGAAGCAAAACTGTTAAGAAGGGCTATATGTATTTTCAGACAATATGAAAGTTTCATTTATACATGTTTTATTTTCTCTCTCTTCTTGCAAAGCAATATATCATTTTTGAGGTCAAATTCCATAGTTATACTACCTGTATATGATTCTGGGTTCTGTCAATTATCATTTGAACAGTCAGGGAAATTTGCTCACCACTTTGTGCATCTGTTTGCTCATTTGTAACGTGAAGGTGATAATAATAATACCTGTCACAGAGAGTTCTTTAAAGATACTAATTCATTCTATAAGTATTTTTTTGTAGAGTGCCTACTATCTACATTGTTTCTCTAGATACTTGAGCTACATGAATGAACAAAAGTGGCAAATATCTCCATCATAAAAGTTACATTTTAGAAGGCACAGACAATAAAAAAGAAATCAAATAAATGAGTAATGATATATGGTGTACTTGCAACCCATAAATACTGTGGAAAAGAATAGAAGTCAAGCAGGGTAAAAAGAATCAAGAGCTCTGAAGGAAGGGGTAGGTTGCAATTTAAAAGAAATTGGTAGGATAGATTTCACTGAGAAAATGCCTTTTGAGCAATGACCTACAGAATGTGATTGCAAAGTCTAGGAGAGCATTCATAGCTGAGGGAATAATTTCAGGTGCCAAAGGCTCCTAAAATGGGAGCAGGAGATTAATGAGTATGGAAACTGATGCTTAAGAATATTAAGTGACTTGATCCAGTTTGGATGAATCTAAATGAAAGGGTATTTTGGCAGTGTGGAGTATAATGGATAGCGTGGGGAGAATATTTTCAGTCATGAGAACACTAACATACTTAGTGTCTCCCAACTTTCCCATCAAACCCATTCTGATAATGTATATAACCTATAACAAGTGAATAAACCTGTTCCACTCATGAATATTCAAAATGATTTGAGATCATGACCATGCCTATATTTGAATCTCTCAAGGTTTGGTCTCAGAGGGGAGAACTCAAATGATCATGCGTACAGGGGCTCAGCAGCCCTTTGCTTCCAATAAACACTGCCTCTCACTGTAGCCGATAGTCTAAGATGTCCTCAATTATCCACACCTCCTGGTACTCATGCCAATCTGTATTTCCCTCCCTTTGTGTGCGGGTGGGACTTGTGGCTTGCTTCTGACCAAGAGAATACAACAAAAATTATGGAATACACATGATTACATGTACATGATAACATTATATAAGATTATAATGTCCATCTTACTAATCTCTCCCCTGCTGGCTTTAAAAAGCAGGCTGCCTTACTGAGAAAGCCACATAACAAGGAACTGAGGATAGTCTCTGGTCAACGGTCAAAAAGAAACTGAAGCTTGCAATGCAAGCTGTGAGGACTTGGATACTGTCAACAACCATATGAGCTTGGGAAATCCTACCCTCCACAGCTGAGGCTCAGATGAGAACCCAGCCCTGGCTGAAACTTGAATTGTAGCCTTATAGATGCCCCAGATAAGCTTTACCCAGACTTAACCTACAGAAACTGTGAGATAATACCTGTATGCTATTTTAAGCCACTATGTTTATGGTAATTTGTTACATAGCAGAAGACATCTAATTCACTTGTCCACTTTACTACAGATCCATTTGAAATAAGTTATACAGAAGCAAACTGAGGCAGTCATTGTATGACTCAGAACAGCTTCTAGAGAGAACATGCTTCTGAAAGGGCACATGCACCCGAATGTTTATAGCAGCCATGTCCACAATAGCCAAACTAGAACCTAGATGTCCATCAATAGATGAATGGATAAAGAAGATGTCACACACACACAAACACACACACACACACACACACACACACACACAATGGAATACTATGCAGCCATCAAGACCCCCCAAATCTTGCCATTTGCAATGACATGGATGGAACTAGAGGGTGTTATGCTAAGTGAAATAAATCAATCAGAGAAAGACTTTTATCATATGATCTCACCGATATGAGGAATTCGAGATACAAGGCAGAGGATCATAGGGGAAGGGAGGGAAAAATGAAACAAGATGGAAACAAACCATAAGAGACTCCTAATCTCAGAAAACAAACTGAGGGTTGCTGGGGAGTGGGGGGAGGGATGGGGTGGCTGGGTGATGGACATTGGGGAAGGTATGTGCTATGATGAGTGCAGTGAATTGTGTAAGACTGATGAATCACAGACCTGTACCCTTGAAACAAGTAATGTATTATATGCTAATTTTAAAAAAGAGAGAGAGAGAATCTGCTCCAAGGAGTAGAGATCACCAAAGTCTGCAGCTACCACATTTTGGGGATCCACTGCAGTGTTCTCACTCCTCCCCTCCTTCCAGGCTGCTCTTGGCCAATGGCTGAACAATGACTAGTGATTTTAGAGCTGAGACATTGCTGCCAATGTGGGACTCCTCTAATGATGAATTTTCACTCTGGACACTCCATCAACCTTGCTGACACTTTCTCAGAACAATATAGGAATCAGAGTCTCTTCCTTCTTTTACTTTCTCCTTCAGAGTGTCAGACGAACATTGTGATCTGAAGCCTCTCTCTGTCTCTTTTATTTTTCTTTATTCTTCATAGGTGCCTCGCCCCCAAAATCCCAGGCTTTTCTAGTTCTGTCTTGCCGTCAGCTTCCCCACAGAGCTCAAACTGACATAAGGACCTTTTGATAGTTTTACGATTTTCCTTCTCTGGGACTTCAGCCTCAAGCCAGGCTAGAAAGGCAGTCTCAGATCCTAGGAACCACGTGAGTGGTACAGCAACATTCATCCACAACACTGCTATTCCCAAGAATCCACCTTGACTCTGACCATGTTACTTCTCTGAGGCTGCTTTCTTTTTTTGTTAAAATGAGACTGTTGAATTATATGACTTTAAATATTTTCAGGGATGCCTGGGTGGCTCAGTTGGTTAAGCAGCTGCCTTCGGCTCAGGTCATGATCCCAGCGTCCTGGGATCGAGTCCCACATCGGGCTCCTTGCTCAGCAGGGAGCCTGCTTCTCCCTCTGCCTCTGCCTGACATTCTGTCTGCCTGTGCTCGCTCTCTCCCCCTCTCTCTCTCTCTGATAAATAAATAAAATATTAAAAATAAATAAATAAATAAATAAATATTTTCATTTCTCCTTCTACCTTCACTAATTGTAAAAGGAGAGAAAACACTAAAAATGATTTAACAAATAAAAATAGTGGGGAGTGTAGAAAAGAGAGGGGGGAAAAGGAGAAAACAGGTAGAACCAATGTAAGGGCCTAGAAGAAAATAATCATAATTCTGCATTAGCCATTGAAAACCGCTCCTGGTTTACAACCAGATATTTGTCAGGTTTAAATATTTGGATCTAGTTTGATTCAGCTGGCATAGTTAACATCCGGCTTGTTTTAAGCCATTGTAGCCCTTTTCTAGGGATTTCAGGCTATAAAATCCCAAGGGCTGTGTTTAAGGTGAAGGCCAGTTTCCTGTTCTTTTCTTATTTTTTTTCCCCTGTGTGATCCCCATGGACCCAGCCTGCTTTTCCTTCCTCTCTGACTGTTAACATTAAACACCCTTTCTCATTTGCCTCCTTAGTGGTTTATCTTTACTCCAGCTCAACATTTTCTTGGTATGCTCAAAGACAAATACATGCTTTTTGGTATGAAGGTTTTTTACTTCAAATCCCTTTGGGGAAGTAGAAGAACAAACAAAGGGAAATTCAAAGTTTTAAGAAATCTTATGAATTTCATAGAGGCACTGCCCCTGGTCTATTTCACCAGCTGCTGTGACATTTATGATACCAAAGGCATACCGGACTCTAACTCTCTTCTTTGATATTTCTTCCAGCCTCCATTTCCGTTAGATATTTCCCTTTCTCTAAATCAGAAGACCTTCTTCTCCACAAAGTACCTTCTTATTGGTAAAGAAGGTGAGATTCTAGACAGAAATAGAAACCTGTTCATAAAATCTGTCCATTCAGATACCCACTGGAATCAAATGTGTGCTTGTATATAAATAGAAAAGAGGTATTGAAGGATAATATTTTCCAAAAGTGACCACAATATCTCCCAACAAGCATGGTCTTCTACATTAATAGGTGATGTTACCACACTCCCTTTGAAAAGTGGGATCTATGTTTTCCCCTTGAATCTGAGTCAGCTTATAACTAACTCAACCAGTAGAATATGGCAGAGATAACATAATATAACTTCTAAAACTAAGTTCTAAAAAGCAGTGAAAATTTTGCCTTGTATTTGGACATTTTTTATGGTGCCCAGAGTGGCCACATAAAATTTCTGAATACCCCAAGACCAGTATGCTGGGAAGAAACCCATGCCATATGGAAAGACTTTTTGAAAGTGCTCCAGTTGAGGGCCCTAACTGACAGCAAGGAACACCTGTCAACTAAGAATGAAGATGCCCAGAAACCATTTCAGCATCCAGCAATACAGTGCCTTCACCTGTGGTTGGGTCTTTCTAGCTAAGGCCTCCATATGAGGGGCCTTGTCTGGATTTCTGGATTTCTGACATCCAGACTCTATAAGCATGATAAAATGGCTGCTTTAAGCTGCAGGGTATTGGCATAATATTTTTATGATGGTGTAATAACCAGCACATGGATGGAGTCCATTCAGTTCAAATGGGGTGCTGTTAAGTGATTGTCTCCACTGGCTGCCCGGATCACCAGGAATGCTCCCATTTTTTTTGTTTGTTTATTTGTTTGTTTTAATTCTAAAGCCAGGTTTTTAGCTTTTTCTCATCTCATAGACTCCTAATAAATCACCTTTTCATTTAACTTGTCTAAGGCTATTTTTTCTTGCTTGCCCCCAATAAATGAAAGCTGATTACACGTTTCTTTGCACTGATACTGTGCTAGTGAAATACACAGGCAAGGAAGCATGGTTCCAGTAACAAGAGGAATCAAGAGGTCTACCCCCTACCCCCAAACCTCCATCTCCTCCAGATATTGGATGAAATTTCTGGCATGGTACAAGGTTTTTTTTTGTTTTGTTTTTCTCTTGTTTTCGTTTGTTTTACTTTAGATATCCAAAGTAAATGGAATGCAAACCAGTTGAATTTTAATGGAAGAAAATTATCAAAAGACCTAAATTAGATAGTATCTTTTACACTTTGAATTCAAGAGTTTTTTCCAAAGTTAATAATTATAATGTTTCCATACATGACTTTAGTCCACTGGTTCTGTTAGGAATTTCTTTTCCATGTAATATAATACACATGTAAAAATCTAGCTTAATTACTATATGAAGTTCTTCCAAAAAAACAATCTTATGTTATCTCAGTTAAATTACTCCTTTGACATGCAGAAATATAAAACTAAGTATAAACTCATATTTTTTGATGCATTTCTTTGATTATTTAATAGGTTGTTTCTGCTACTGAGGTTAAAATAAAGCAAATTGATTCACAATAAAGACTTCACTTCAATTATAATACAAATACTGTTTCATGTTTGTCATATTGTTTCCAAATAACTTGTTATATTTATAGTTATGTCAATAACGTACTTTTACTCATTTATTTAAAATTTTTTATTATTATTTTTGATTATTTTATGTTAGTCACTATACAGTACATCATTAGTTTTTGATGTAGTGTTCCAGATTCATTGTTTACATATAACAACCAGTGCTCCATATAATATATGCCCTCCTTAATGCCCATCACCAGGCCAACCCATCCCCCTACGCCTTTTCCCTCTAAAGCCATCACTTTGTTTCTTGGAGTACACAGTCTTTTTTACTTGATTATTTGTTTTTTTTTATAGATCTTGAATACCAGCCCTTTGTCTGTAGTGTCATGAACAAATATCTTCTCCCATTTTGTGGGTTGCCTCTTTGTTTTGTTGACTGTTTCCATTGCTATGCAGAAGTTTTTATCTTGATGAAGTTCCAAAAGTTCATTTTTGCTTTTGTTTCCTTTGCCTTTGAAGACATGTCTTGAAAGAAATTGGTGTGGCTAATGTCAAAGAGGATACTGCCTATGTTATCCTCTAGGATTTTGATGGATTCCTTTCTCACATTGAAGTCTTTCATCCATTTTAAATTTATCTTTGTATATCATGTAAGAAAATGGTCAAGTTTCATTATTCTGTATAAAGCTGTCCAATTTTCCCAGCACCACTTATTGATCTTTTTTCCATTGTATATTTTTTCCTGCTCTGTCAAAGATTATTTGACCATTGAGTTGAGGGTCCATATCTGGGGTCTCTACTCTGTTCCATTGGTCTGTGTGTCTATTTTTGTGTCACTACCATGTTGTCTTGGTGATCACAGCTTTGTAATAAAGCTTGAAATTAGGCAACGTGATGCTCCCAGCTTTGTTTTTCTTTTTCAACATTTCCTTGGTCATTTAGGATCTTTTCTGATTCCATACAAATTTTAGGATTGTTTGTTCCAGCACTTTGAAAAACGCCATTGGTATTTTGATCAGGATAGTGTTGAAAGTATAGATTGTTCTGGGCAGAATTAACTCATTATTCTTATTTCTGCTTTAAAACTATAAATGCTTTAAAGTCAACTGCAAAGAAAACAGCAGGCTCAGTGGAATTAATATTGCAAATTATTAATTTATTGTGATAAATTGTGATAGTGGCACTATACAAAATGATCTACTTCAATGTGTTCTTGCTTCAGTGTGCCAGATGAAAATATAATTTTGCCAAAATACATTTTATAATGTAAATTATTTGTATGATGTATCATGATGTCATTTTGTGTGAGGGTATAATTAACACATTTGTCTTTTTGTCAGTAAAATAGTATCAATCAGCAAATTTAAACATAGGCACACACTTCTAATGAAGTATTCACCTATAATGTGGTTCTCTACTTGAAAATATATTATTCATCAAAACATATGATACCAGTTGTCTATATATGTCTATATCTATGTGTGTGTAGATATACAGACTACGTTTATGGTATGGACATGTGTGTGAGTATATATGTGTATGTACATATAAAATATATTGTACTTATCTATAAATATTCTTGATTTTTTTCCTATAATACAGTTAATTTACTTCAAAATATTTAGTCTTTGTCTGGTAGGATCAGAAAAGCATTTAGTTTAAGGCTAATTTTGCCTCATTCCTGAAGCAAAGCTTGTCTGAGTCTGCTCCTTGATGCCTCATGAATCATGGGGTTTATCCAATTTGGCTACTGGGAACATGTGTGTTTCCTGGGCTATGTGAATTCTTAGAACTCTTTTTTTGTTACTGTTTGGGACATTTTCTTGTTTCCCCAGCCTAGGTCAGTATCTTGATGTAAAACCACTAACTGGTATCAGCTGAAGACTTGAGTCCAGAACCTTCAGCAGATCTCCAGAGCTCCTTTTCTGGGCATGTCTCCTGTCTACCAATCTGCCTTTTGAACTCTAATCCTTCCCATTTATTGACTAAAACCAACTTCCAGCCCCATACCCTCAATGCAGGGAAATCACTGGCTTCTCCTTGGTTTTTCTTTTCTGTACTGCATCCTGGAAACTCTCTCCAGGTGTTATGCTGCATCAAGTATAAGTCTTACCATGCTCCAGAATCATTGTCTCTTTTGATGGCTGCATAGTATTCCATTGTGTATAATTTGCGACAACATGGATGGAACTAGAGCGTATCATGCTTAGCGAAATAAGTCAAGCAGAGAAAGACAACTATCATATGATCTCCCTGATATGAGGAAGTGGTGATGCAACATGGAGGCTTAAGTGGGTAGGAGAAGAATAAATGAAACAAGATGGGATTGGGAGGGAGACAAACCATAAGTGACTCTTAATCTCACAAAACAAACTGAGGGTTGCTGGGGGGAGGGGGTTTGGGAGAAGGGGGTGGGATTATGGACATTGGGGAGGGTATGTGCTTTGGTGAGTGCTGTGAAGTGTGTAAACCTGGTGATTCACAGACCTGTACCCCTGGGGATAAAAATATATGTTTATAAAAAATAAAAAATTAAAAAAAAAAAAAAGAATCATTGTCTCTTGTCGCCTGATAATCATAACCCTATTGTTTCTTATATTTTGTACAGCTTTTCAGCTGTCCCAAGAAAGAGAGTATATCCAGTCCCTGTTACTCCATCCCAGCTGGTGGCAAACATCATATGATATCAGTTTTTAAATGAGATAGGCAATATAGCATGGTAAAGGTAACATATACTGATGATCTCCAGTATTTAAATTTGAATATATTTAAGCTCATCAAAGTAAGTAATTAGAGTTCATTTTATACTTAGGAAATAAAAGAGGTAATTACCTCCACAGGATTATTGTATTTTACTTGCCAACATTAACATAAGTCAGAAAAGACACTTTTCTGTGTCCAATGTTCATTTGTACTATTTCCTAAGCAAACTTAGGTTTAATGCTCTTGGATTATACTCTTTTAGCCTAAGTGTCTTTCATTTCACAATATGTTTACTTTTTATGCTTTGTTAATTAACTAAAATTAAGTTATACTATGGTCTAACCACAAAGACTTTCTGTCATGGTATCCTTAGCACATTCTGAAATTGATAAGAACTCCATATATATCAGCATTAGTTATATGGTCTTCCCCATGTCAATAAATCACCCTGCCCCTGAAGTAATCTGGGGTTTTCCCACACCAAAAGACCAATTAACCATTTGGTGATGAGTTATATTCAGTTCAAAAAATGTTTATTTAAATTATTACTTAAGAGTCTTGGCATAAATGTATGCATTTTAAGTGATTTTTTTTGGAAAAACATTGTATCCTATCCACAGAAATGATTCTTTTTCTGACAAAAAAGCTAGCCAGCAGAATATTCAATGGATAACTGAGCGTATTAATAATATTAACAAAATAAAGACAGATGGCATTTTTACACTTTTTACATATAAACCTCTTTTATTAATGCAACAGTCCTATCATTTGATGTAAAGCTTCATTTTTTTAAATATAAATTCTCCTAGTACTCTTACAGACAGATGAAATGACTCCATAAGATAATATTTTTATACATATTATGATGTTGGCACTAACTAGGTTGAGGACAATTAGAAATTCATATTGAATATTAATGACCTGTTTTTAGATTTGTATTTTATTGCTTTTCCTTTTGTTTTCAAAGTGACAGAATCTTCCATCTCTTTCTCTGGATAATTTTCCCTAATATAAACTAATCCCTTAAAATTGTTTTTTTTTAATTTTTTTTAATTTATTTATTTTCAGCATAACAGTATCATCATTTTTTCACCACACCCAGTGCTCCACCTGGTACCCCGACCTGGTACCCCGACCTCCTGGTACCCCGACCTCCCACCTGGTACCCCGACCTCCCACCCCCACCCCCGCCACTTCAAAGCCCTCAGATTGTTTTTCAGAGTCCACAGTCTCTCATAATTCACCTCCCCTTCCAATTTACCCCAACCCCCTTCTCTCTAACTCCCCATGTCCTCCATGCTTTTTATTATGCTCCACAAATAAGTGAAACCATATGATAATTGACTCTCTCTGCTTGACTTATTTCACTCAGCATAATCCATGTTGCTACAAAAGTTGGGTATTCGTCCTTTCTGATGGAGGCATAATACTCCATAGTATATATGGACCACATCTTCCTTATCCATTCATCCATTGAAGGGCATCTTGGTTCTTTCCACAGTTTGGCGATGGTGGCCATTGCTGCTATAAACATTGGGGTACAGATGGCCCTTCTTTTCACTACATCTGTATCTTTGGGGTAAATACCCAGGAGTGCAATGGCAGGGTCATAGGGGAGTTCTATTTTTAATTTCTTGAAGAATCTCCGCACTGTTCTCCAAAGAGGCTGCACCAACTTGCATTCCCACCAACAGTGTAAAAGGGTTCCCCTTTCTCCATATCCTCTCCAACACATGTTGTTTCCTGTCTTGCTAATTTTGGCCATTCTAACTGGTGTAAGGTGATATCTCAATGTAGTTTTAATTTGAATCTCCCTGATGGCTAGTGTTAAAATTGCTTTTTGAATTCAATGTCTAAAATCAGGAAAGGAAAAGCAGCTTATGTTTCAATGATTTTTTTCTAAAGGGGCCTGTTTACTATAGGAAACACTATCTTTTAAATATCCTATGAGTTCAAATGGTATGTTAGCAGCCTTACATCACCATAAAATGTGAATTCTTTCTGACGTTTTGAATATCATTTCTAGGAATAAATGCAAATTATAAGAACTAACATTTATTGACAATATATGTCAGGCACTTTTAGAAACTGTTTACATGAGTTGTCCTATTAATTCTTACCACAATCCCATGAGGTGAATATTATTACTTAGCCATGCATGAGAAAACTGAGTCACAGAGGACCTAAATGACTAGCCCAAACTCCATTTTGGTAAAGAGATTCAACTCCAAGAAAACTGAGAGGAGAACTCACATACTTAGTAATATATTATGTACTATAATATGCAAAGCATATAGTCAGAGAGGCAAATACCATCTACAGAGAGGGTAGACAGACAGAGCCAAAAGTGAATAGATGTTCATTGCTGTATTGTCTACGCTAATGCAAAATTGGGAAAATTAGGGAGGATTAGTTAAATACATTATGAGATCTTCACTGAAGGCCCACTATGCAATCAGCAAGAATGATGATGAGTGATAGATTTGCTGACATGATAACATCTCTTTCATATATTTCTACAGGGGAAGTAAAACAGTATAAACAGTATATATTATCTTGTTTTCGCAAGTATATACAAAAATAAAAAACAAAACAAAAAGAGTCAAACATTATAAACAGTATTATTATCTTATTTTTTAAGTATATATAAAAATTAGAAACAACATAAAAAGAGTCCTTGAAGAATCCTCACCAAATGACTAACCAAGATTATTCTTGAGATCTCTAGGGCTCTTGGTGATAAGATAGTTTACTTCCCTCTTCTGCTTTCTTGATTTTTATTTGTCTGTAATAATCATGAATTGCCATGAGGGAAAAACTTCAACAATGTAATTACAATTTCTTAAAATAATTAAAATAAAAATACTGTCTTTGAATATTTTCAAGATATGGTAAAATTCATACTCAGAAGTTAATTTCATACCTTACTCTTTTTGAAGAAAATATAATTAGGCATTCAACACCAGATGTTTGAAGAAAAAATAAATTAGAAGAAAAAAGGAGTAAGAAAATTATACACATAAAAGGACGAATCAATACATTTGAAAATAACATACATTTATTTAAGGAACATGGGATGTAATATTTTATGTTTTAAAAAATAAATAAAAGTGTGTTTTCAAAGGGAAAATACCACAAAAAAATTAGATTTTCAAAGGAAAATGTAAATAAGGAGTGTGGAGTATGGTGGTTAACTGTGGTCACAGGTGCCAATCATACTGTTTATAATGTTTGACTCTTTTTGTTCTGCATTCAGTTTCAATACACACAAGATGTGTGATTTGGAGTAATTTACTTTACCTAATTTTTCTTTAGCTACCTAACAGGGATTAATAATAATCCCTCTCTAGTATGGTTGTTTTGAAGGTAAATTGAGAAAACATAAATAATGTTATAATCTATGCTAATAACTTAGAAAACCTTGACAAAATAATTGATTTTTCTGAAGTAAAGATGATTCAAGAGGCAGAACAAAAATCAAAAACCAAATAATCTACTTTTCAAGGATCAATTTATCCTCTACCTCTTTGATAAACTCTTCCCTTTTATCTTGCCCACATAGCTCTCTCTTTTTTTTCCTCTAAACTGTAACTTAAGTTTCATTTTTAAACTACCTTTACAGTAACTGCAGTAGGCAGAATAATGGCCCCTCAAAATGTCCACACTTAAATTCTCAAAATCTATGAATGTGTGACCTTACATAGCAAAAGGAAACTTGGAGCTACGATAAGGGTTAAGAATATTGAAATATGTTACCTTGGATTATCTAGGTGACGGCAATTAACCATATGAGTCCTTAAAAGTGGAGAACCTTTCTTTTCTGATGTCAGATGGTGATGCAATGACAGAAGAAGGGTCAGAAAGAAATCTGATGTTACTGACTTTGAAGATAGAATAATGGAACCCCAACAGGATGCATGTGGACAGATTTTGGAAACTGGAAAAGCCAAAGAAATCAATTCTTTACTTAGAACTTCCAGAAAGGAATAAACGCTGAGAGACATCTTTATTTTAGCCTGCTGAGACTTCAAAGCTACAGAACTGTAAGATAATAAATTTGTGTGTTTTCATCCATAGTTGGTGATAATTTGTCACAGCAGCAATAAAAAAAAAAAACTATACACTTATATTGTGATACACTTATATTGTGATGTTCACAATATAATAAAACACTTATATTGTGATGTTCAATTAAAAACCATGCACATAGGGGCACCTGGGTGGCTCAGGTGGTTAAGTGTCTGCCTTCTGCTTAGGTCATGATCCCAGGGTCCTTGGAATGAGCTCTGCATTGGGCTCCCTGCCTGCTTGGTGGGGACCCTCCTTCTCCCTGTCCTTCTCCTGCTCCCCCGGCTGTGCTCTCTCACTCTCTCTGTTAAATAAATAAAATATTTTCAAATAAATAAAAATAAAAAGCATGCACATAGCCTTGACTTCTTGCTAATACAGGCTTTCTGAGGCAGAGTGTTCAACATTTCTGTCAATAACTTTTAGCATCCCGCCTGTTGTTTGAGAATACATGAAAGTGCTTGGTATTTATCTGATTTGATGCTTCCCATATAGTACCTCTGTTCTCCTTCTCTCTATATCCAATGAACTCTAGTAGTCTGTGGGAAAAGTCATGCAGGGTCATATTAGATAAATGTAGTTAGGTTTTTAGTTATGGAATTTGGGACTAGCATATGCACCTGAAGGACAAAGTCCCAGAGTCCTTCTAGAAATAGCTTCCCCTCAGACAGACTCTGCCACCTGAAATATTAATATAATAATCATCTTTTATTCTAATCACAAGCATTTCTCCCTAATAGCACATGATTGCTTTAGCTGCTTGCTTTAATTACCACATAGATACTTATGTACCACAAAGACAATACACATGACATGTAGACTACATCATTTTCTGGAGAGAAAGGCACTGCTGACTGATGTCAGAGTCATTATCAGATACCACATTGGCTGGGCTCAAAAGATAGACTATTAATAGCAAAACAAATTATATACATTTAGAAAGGGAAATGTAAGTGGTGAATATAAGAGAAAATAGTTCTAGAGCTTTATGGGACCTTTATATAAATTTCAAAAGGTTTAAGGTAATTTGCACATTAACATTACATATATTTGGTATATATCACTATGATAAAATATTTTACAGTTATTTTCAAAATATTTAAAATTATTTATATTAAATAACAAAACAACCTGAAGTTAGTTATAACAATGTATACTATTGAACTTGGCAGGTGATCTTGAAATAATTTTGTCCAACCTTTCAGCTAAAGCAACAATCTATTCTTTAATATCTTTACCTATTGGTTTAGGTTATTATTTGTCTGTTTATTTAGTTTTGTAAAATTCCAAAAACTTGAGAATATAAATGCTCCTTAGTAATTCAAACTGCAAAGAGAGAAAGTGAGGAAGTTCACAAAGAAGGCATTGCTCTTTCATTTTCAAAAAATTTTATTAGGAAATTTTGGGAAGGAAGAGCATAGCAACTAGACAAGGACTAAGATTTAAAGAAGTTTTGGTGACACTATGAGTCATCTGAGAATATTTATAGCAGTTAGGAGTGTTTGAGGTCAATCTCTGTTACTTATGTACTGTGTGACATAGAGAAGTTACTTATTTTCCCTCATCTATGAAGCTAGAAAAAAATTTCATAATGGAATGGAAAAAATCTTATAAACACATTGCATCTAAATATGATTGTTCTGTCCAAGGTCTTTTGTTAGGTGTCAAGTTAGTATACAAAATTTTCTGTTCTTCAAGTTACAATGGTTTATAGTCAGTATTAAATTTATTTCTTAATGACAAAACAAGTCTGCTTTTCTTTTCCCAAGGAAACAGAAGTTTAAATTCAGCACTTAGAAGTCCTATATGTGATTTCCTAGAGCTTTTCCAGAACAGAATTAGTAAAAATAAGCTTTTATAACTTATCATTTCTTTCAGGTTTTTTTTTAAGATTTTATTTATTTGACAGACAGAGATCGCAAGTAGGCAGAGAAGCAGGCAAAGAGAGAGGAGGAAGCAGGCTCCCTGCTGAGAAGAGAGCCCAATGAGGGGCTCGATCCCAGAACCCTGGGATCATGACAGATAAAGACAGAGGCTTTAACCTACTGAGCCACCCAAGTGCCCCCTTTCAGTTTTTAACTGTTTTTTTTTTTTTTTTTTTTTTTTTTTTTGTTTTTTTGTTTTGGAAAGCTACTCCATTTGTGAATAAAGAGGTTTCCATTTAAAATAATCAGTAAAATTCTAAATTGATGACAACATTTATAGTAAATCCAAGGCATTCAGATTATTAGTTATCTTAAAGAATGACTAAAAGTTTATCAAAATGTTATGGTAAAAGTGAACTTATTTGTTCATATCTACATTCTCACTAAGAAGAATGAGAAAAATCAGCAAAAACTAATGTGTTTGATGATAGTAAAGCATTCCCAAGGCAGGGAATTCTAAGGCCCAGATCTGGGAAAGAAAGAAATCCCAGGAAGATAAGTCCAGAATAAGGGACCATATTTTCTCCAGACAGCAAAAGCCAATTATAGAAAAGATCACTGGGGACTGAGAATTCCAGCAGAGCATTGGAGAGATTCATGTACAACAAGGACAAAAATGGAGTCCAGAGGCCACTAAGGATGGGAGGTAAACACCTCCAGATTTGGTTCATGACCCAAAAGGTCTACATTTTATGTCTAAGACAAAAAGGGAAATAAAATTTCTGGCATTAAAAAGAAAAATGAAGACAAAAAAAGGTAAAAGAAACACAATAAAGAAAAAAAGTATCAAATAATAAATTGATACATTGGAGATGGATCTACAATGCCGAATGCTACAAATACAATGTTGAACAAAAGAAGCCAAGTCCCAAAGAGCATGCAATTGATGATTCCATCTCTATGTATTTTTAAAATATAAAAAAATAAAAAATTAAAAAAAAAAAGGAAATTAAGACACTCAAAAGCAGGAATGTATATGGGAGAATTGAAAAACCCACACCGGATAAGATACATTCTAGACAAAGACCTGAGAAGACCTTAACCTTTCATCTTGTGCTGATCCTAAGTGTCAAGGCATGTCCAGCTAAGTAAAGGACTTCCAGAGCAAGTGTTAAAAAAAAAAAAATAGATTTAAGTAATCTATACTTTCATTTTTTTTTAATTTTTAATTAATTTTTTATTTTTTATAAACATATATTTTTATCCCCTGGGGTACAGGTCTGTGAATCACCAGGTTTACACACTTCACAGCACTCACCAAAGCACATACCCTCCCCAATGTCCATAATCCCACCCCCTTCTCCCAAACCCCCTCCCCCCAGCAACCCTCAGTTTGTTTTCTGAGATTAAGAGTTACTTATGGTTTGTCTCCCTCCCAATGATACTTTCATTTTTTTATAAAGATTTTGTTTATTTATTTGAGAGAGACAAAGATGGTGTCAGAGAACATGAGTAAGGAGGAGAAGGAGAAGGCGGCTCTCTACTGAGCAGGAAGCCTGATGCAGGACTCGATCCCAGGATTCCAGGATCATGATCTAAGGCAAAGGCAGAGGCTTCACTAACTGAATCACCCAGGCACCCATAATCTATACTTTTAGAAGTCAGGATAATAATACCTTTGGCAGGAGGGTCGCAAGTGGAGTTACTGAAAATAATGGAAATACTCTATTTTCTTACCTAACAATACCTTTGTAGTTCTACTTACCTTTTTAATAAGTCCTTAAGTTGTACATTTATGATTCATTCAATTTTTCTGTATATATGTTTTCAAACAAATTGAAAGGAAAATAAAACTTTAATAGAGCAATTGGCAATGATATCATTCTACTTAAAAATGACATTAATGGGGGAACCTGGACCTGGGTGGCTCAGTGGGTTAAAGCCTCTGCCTTCGGTTCAGGTCATGATCTCAGGGTCCTGGGATCGAGCCCTGCATCGGGCTCTCTGCTCACAGGGAAACTGCTTCCCCCTTTCTCTCTGCCTACCTCTCTGGTGACTTGTGATCTCTTTCTCTGTCAAATAAATAAATAAAATCTTAAAAAAAAATGACCCCAATGTTCTAAAGACCAACTGATGAGTCTTTGTTTTTCTATAATTTTAGAGTCTTTATCAATACGGAGCATTATCTACTCTACGTAATTAAAGTCTTACTTGTTAAACAGAAATAAGATCTTGCCATACCCTACTCAAAACTCCCAATGATCATCTTGTCAAATCCATAATGTACAAGGCTGTAATTGGTGTGGTCTCTGCTTATTACTCTAACTTCATTTCTTACTTCTCATTTTGCTCTGGAAAAACTCTAGATTCCTCACCAAACCTCAAATGCACTTAGTCAACCTCTATTTAAGGGTATTTGTATTTTTTTGTTTAGCCTGTCATGTTTCTGCTTGTTCCTTTGTCTTTTCATGATGTCACTCAAGTGCTACTTCCTCTGCAAGGTCATCTTTGAAAACTTTATTTTAAATAGCACTCCAACCTCCTAGATACCCTCTCTTTCCTTTTCCAGTGTTATACATTCATTCTCTTAACACTTATAACTGATATTATGTTACATGTTTGTTTGTTTAGGTGTTAACTAGCACAAGGAATTTACTCATTGCACATCACTTCCTTGTTAACCTGAAAACCATGCCTGGCATGGAGTAGACAATCCACATGTTGTTGTGAATGCCTAAATGAATCAACAGATATTATACATGAGTTCATTGTATTCTGCAAAGAGTTGCAAGAAGATGTGAAGACTTTAGTACAACTTACCAGAACAAGACACTTGTACACCCTAGGATCACCAGTATTAAGTTTAGTAAATTATAAGCAATTTGTTTTCACAAGGGAAAAGATGTTAAATTTATTTCTAATTGAATTTCTATGAACTACAAAACACAGCAGCCTTTGTTTACAACGCTCCAACTAACTGCTCACATTTTTAAGAACAGCTCACAGCAACTCCTCCCCACCACACACACAAATCTTGCTGAGATAGGATTATTCACAGTTGTTATTTAACTTTATCTTTTCTGAGTACCAAGATCTTTACCCCCTAACCTAAGTGTCCATAATACTCAGAGTTCTCCAGAGAACTAGAACTAAGAAAAAAGTACGTGCACTCGAGTGTGCACGCATGCGCGCGCGCGCGTGTGTGTGTGTGTGTGTGTGTGTGTGAGAGAGAGAGAGAGAGAGAGAGAGACTGTAGTCTATCTATAAAATGTATAGACAGAAGATGTCAATAATGATAGAAGGTAGACAAATGATAGATGATAGATGATAGATAGATAATGAACAATTGACTCACATTATTACAGTAACCTAGAAGTTTCATGATCTGTCATCTGCAAACTGAAGCCCTAGGAAAGCTAGTGGTATATTCCAGTTGGTGTCCAACAGCCTGATAAGTGGGGGGCTAATATGTAAATCATAGTCTGAAAGCAATAAAAGATACAATGAAATGTCCCATCCCAGGAGTGAGGCAGAAAAAATAAGGGGCGAATTCCTTCTTCTTCCATCTTTTGTTCTATTCAGGCCATCAAGTATTGAATGATGTCCACCTATATTGGGGAAGGCTATTTAGTGAGTTTATTCATTAAATGATATTCTTATCCAGAAACACTCTCACAACCATACTGAGAAATAATGGTTAATCTGGGCATCCCATGACCAATCAATTTGACACAAAAAATTAAGCAGTGTCCTCATATGATCATATCTGTTAGGTCTCTTTCAAGTCAGGAATCAATAAAAATAGCAATTTTTAGAATGACAACATAAATTGAGGCACACTATAATCATATATGTCTAATTTGCCCACTATATATATATATATGTATATGTATATATATATGTATATGTGTATGTATATGTATATGTATGTATACACACACACGCACACGCGCGCGCATGCACACACATATAATTAATGGAAGGGGGATATACAGTCATCCCTGGTTTCTTATGGAGGTCTCCAGTGCCACATTATTTAGAAATAAATTTTGTCCCATCTGAATGCTCTCTCTAGTGCATAGTTTTGCTATAGGTCTTCACAGTTCATGTTAAAATGTCTGTTTCCTGCTTCAGGGATGGTCCATGTTAGAAATTATGAACATGGGATTTGGAGTGAGTCAGAACTGGCATCAAGTTTTGTTATTGAAATTATTGATTGTTTATATAATTTCTCTAAGGTCTAGTTCCCTATTTTAAAAAATGGAGTTGATAATTGTACATATTCCCTGATTGTCCATGAGGCTTAAAAGCATCAACATGTGAACTATTCAATTCAGTGCTTAGCATATACTAATCACTTAACAAATGTGAAATAGTACAAAAAGCAAAAATGAATAATTACATATTTATAGAATAAAATGATGTAATGTATAATTTTATGTATTTCCTCAACATAAGACTTTACTATTTGACCTTTTATTCATAAGGGAGACTTTATTTTTTCTAATATATTCTGCAATTTTCTTTCTTTCACCAGATTTCTCTAGGTCATCACCAGCCACTTTATTCAATCAACAATAAACAAGAGTTTTAATTCCCTTCTGAAGAAAGAATCCCTTCTTGCTTGGCAAAAACCCTTCCCATGTTTCAGAGGCATTCCCACCAAGGTACTCTCTGTGGGATGCCATTAAACTTTCCCCAGGAAACCAACCACAAGTCAGGGAATTCCTAGTTCATCCCTTCATGCTCCTTGTCCGGGCTGCCTGGGCTCCTATACACATGAAACATACTCTCTTCTGCTTGGTTTTTAGCCTTGTATGGCTACAGGTTATTGCTACTGCATCAGATTTGCCCAAAGTCTAGTTATGTCTCATATATTTTAAGACTTGGAATGTTAGCTCTTCACTGCCAATGGCACCACCTGAGGCCATTGTGTGATTCAAGCATTTTTATCTCCTCCTGCTCTTTTGCTTTGAAATCAGTAAGGTTATGTGTAATCAAAGAACAAATATGATCACTCAAAGGAATTAGTGGCTGGTAAATTTAGAACTAAACCCTCATATGTGACTTCACACAGAGATTGTTTTTCATCTTTCTCTGCATGTCACAGAGCTCATCTAAATGAGAAGCACAAATGTTTTCAAAGGCAACTCCAATCATAGCTGAAAACTGTGAAATAATGATAAAAAAGAATCCTTTGGTGTATTATCTGTTCCACGCACCTGACTTTTCATTGCACTAAAGATACATTAATGGTGTGATTGGATGTTTAATGATTTTTTTTTTAATTGGACAGGGTTACATCTTTTGGAAAAAAGATTTTTGAATATTCCTGATAGTTAAATGTTAAGCACAAGTTAAAGACAAGTTAATCGCATTCATGGAAAATCTACTATAAGAAAAACTTTATGGCATGTTTTATGGGAATATAAGGAGAATGTCTTCATCATCTTGAGCTGCTGTAACAAAATAACACATAAACTGAGTAGCTAATCAACAATAGAAATGTGTATCATTCTGGAGGCTGTAAGTCAGAGATCAGCATGGTCAGGTTCTGGTGAGAGCCCTCTTCCATATTTCAGATTGCTAACTGCTCATTATAACCTCATGTGGTAAAAGAGAGCTAACTAGCTCTCTGACCTCTTCCTATAAGGGCACCAAAGCTATACATAAGGGCTCCACCCTTGTGACCTAATTATCTCCAAAGGCCCCACCTCCAAATACCATCTTATTGCGATTAGGATTTTAATATATGAATTTTTGAGAGACACAAACATTGTCTATAACAGATGACTAAAAATAGTTGTTGATCTCAAGGACTTAACTACTGAGTTATAGATAATTAAGGCATAACTCTGGAACCATAATCCTTGAGTTGCTTGAGGAAAATCCTACTGCATAAGCCTGGGCCTACGGCATTCATTGTGTCTGGGAAATATGCCACATTGAGTAAAAAATAATCCCTTTTTGCAAATGTTATAACTCAAGGTAGAAAAAAGATTAGGAGGAAAAATTTCAGAAATTAATTCAAGAAATTACATGTGCAAACTGAAATTTAGCGAAATCTTCATGTTTTTGCCACTTACAGTTTCTGAGGAGCAGAGATTCATTCAGCCTAGCTTTACTTCTAGAGCTGTTAGGACACTTGTGTCCCTATTATCCTGCTATATTCTCACTGAGGCTCAATTCTTGCCTCTCTGGGACCCATTATTGATTCCGTTGCATTCATACATTCTTAGCTCCATGCCCTACTCTCCTGAGGCTACCTTTATATGAAGTTTGAATCTTATCTAGAGCATACTTTTATTCTTTTGCTTCAGTCTCTTGTTCCACATTGTTAATATTTTCTTTTTTCCTTTCCCCTTTTTAGCCCTAGTGAAAAATATGAAGTTCAATACCACATGAAGCTTTAGAAAACACCTTACTGGAACTATTACTTATGACGTGACAGTTGGCTTTTAGCAGTGCATTTTATGCAAAGATTAATATCCATAGGAAGAAACCAGTAAGCTTCAATTTAAACAAAATAAAATGAAATAGAACAGTATTTGAAAGCAAATTCCATGTTATCACAAGAATGTGCCTAGTGCATTTGAAAATGATTGATTTTGATAATAACTAGAAGTACCATAAGTTTAATAAAGAAAGACATGTCTGTGTCTGGATTGATCCAGAACTGTCTCATAGATTGCAAATAACCTGAGTTAGTTTCTGAAGATAGATAGGATTTAGAAAGTGAAAATGATTGGGAAGGTTGTTCTAGAAGAGGGCAATCTGTGATTAATGATGGGTGCATAAATGTATTATAAGTGGAGCTCCACTAAAAATAGTAGTGTGTGTGCAGCTGAGGTCTAGTTCCATCAAAATCTGGGTCTGGATCTAATTCCTCCCTTCTATGGGATGGTATGGCAGGGTATGGAGAATGTGTGTGTGTGTGTGTGTGTGTGTGTGTGTGTGTGTGTGTGAACACCAATAAGTTTCTCCATAAGGTAGTGGGATACTGTTTCATTGTGCGCCTCTGTGCTGACTGTGGGGATTGGATTCAGTTGCAAAGTAATAAAAGTGTAGAGAAAGGAATATTACTATATTAAGGGATAAGCTTTCAAATATATTCCAAAGAACACTGTTAGGGGCTTAGGGGAAATCTCATTTCACTTGCTAACTTTTCTAATGCAGGTCAGGTGTATAACCTGTCTCCTGAGAGGATAACAACATGCTGAATAAGACTGAGTGAGAACAGCCAACACTGGGAAGAAAATAATCACCCTTCTCTTGCCTTTTTGTGTTTAACAATGATGTGAAGGCTAAGTGTTTAGCCTAAGTAGGTGTTTATTAATGTCATTGTCATTGCAAGTATAAATATGAAATGATATGCTTGCCTACATTGTCATTTCTAGTTAATTTTTGGATATAGATATATGGCAACCAGGGCTGCTGGTGCTATTATTTTTCATGGGGACTTGGTAGCACTTTGCATTGATCTATCTGCTTTATAACTTTTATGTGTACAGATTTTCCTTCTTCCTGATTTTTAGCCTTCCATCTCCATCTCTAGGATAACTTTTTTCCCACATGTTTTCTCCCCATTCCATTTGATAGTCTCATTTATTCATTGAGTCGTTCATTATTCATTCAATGAGGAAAGTGAGAGAACTTATCAAGAGAGAAGAGAACAGATCCAGGAGAAAGAAAGAAAAATATCCCTCTAAACCCTTTCCTTTGGGCTCTAGAAATTTTATTTATTTATTTATTTATTTATTTATTTATTTATTTATTTTTAAAGATTTTATTTATATATTTGTCAGAGAGAGAGTGAGCAAGAGCGAGCACAGGCAGACAGAATGGAAGGCAGAGTCAGAGGGAGAAGCAGGCTCTCTGTGGAGGAAGGAGCCCAATGTGGGACTCGATCCCAAGATGCTGGGATCATGACCTGAGCTGAAGTCAGCTGCTTAACCAACTGAGCCACCCAGGCATCCCTGGGCTCTAGAAATTTTAAAAGTCTCATGCTTTCTGCAGAGACTTCCAGAAAAAAGTTTGTTTAACAAAGACACTACCAATCATATCCCAAAAAAAATATCATTATTATCCCCTTACATAAACAAAGAAAATGGCAAGAAAAGCAGATTCAATACCATCAGGAATGATGAGTCCTTTTCAAGAGGGTCTTGCTCTCTCATGAAGGGATGCAATCTTTCTGTCTCTAATGTTACTAGTACAGTGGTATAGAGAATACAGATTTCCATATCTGGCATTTTTTTTACATGAATAATTGAAAGCCCATACCATTCTTTCATCTTGTTTTCAATGATCCTTGAGAGAATGAGTGGCCATTATACTTTTCTGCAATAATCACAATGTGTGAGTTCCTCTCCCTGTGGCATAAAGGAAGCCTGTGTCATGAAACAAACACTAACCTAGAAGTCTTAACAGTCTAGGGTCAAGCCTTATGCCATTTCTTAAGTATATGACCCTGGAGAGCCATTCACCACCTTTTAACTCCAGTTTCCATCCCTGACAAAGAGAATGATCATACTTATGTCTTAGAATGACGTGAAGTTTAAGTGAAATGGATGTGTATGGACACACTTTTTTATAGTTGTAGGTGTTATTGTTATAAGATTAATACATTAATCATATTTTTTAAAAAATTATAGTTGATATATTTCAAAATACTTAGAATTGGTGACTCCTAAAAAAAACTCTTAAATAAGGAATACTGTAATTGCAAATAATTTTAATCATTTTAAGAAGCTCTAGTATGTTGCCCAAACCCCAGTAAATTGGTTTTAATTATTAGTCAATGAAATGAGCAAAAACAAATGATAAAAAAATTAAATGCCTAATTCTGCCTTTCAGTTAAAAACATGCCAGTGGCCCGGAAGCACACTATTACAGGAAATGAATCAATCTTAGCAAGGCTTTTCTTGACATATAAATAGACACATAGAATTCCATACTTCAGATGTAATCTCATCACCACAGTGATGACAACTAATAATCCTAATACGGCTATCAGACTGAGTTGTTAAGTTACAAAGACAGCAGTGTGTTGTGAAAACAGCAGGAGTCTTAGAACCAGACATCCACAGTTTCCATATGTGAGTTATTTAACACTGGGCATGTTTTTGACCTTTTTGTCTGGAGGGGAATGCCATTTCCCACTCCAGGCTTCCAAGAGGTGGTATCTTCCCTTTGCATACTCTGGCCTTTCTCCACTTCTTCATTCATTCCACCATAGTAAAAGTGAATTTGACATAACGAATAGGTTATTTGGCGGAGAACAGCTACACACCTGATTTAATGTCACTCTTTTCTCTTTTGTTATTATTGTTGTCCTCAAAAAGCACACATTCTCCTCCATCCTGTATGTTGCCCATAATCGGGAGGGCAAATCTGCTAGCTCTGAGGTTCAGGATTAGCAGGAGCACTTGGCTTACCTAATGAGACCCGGTCTTTTCAACCAGGTCTCCAGTATTATTTTAACATCCATTTTGAGGCCTGACTCCTCCACCCCACCCCCCCGCCCCCAGCTTCTTCTGATTGCACCAGGGTAAGGGAGGAACAGTAATAATTTTGTGGTGGCTTTGTTAAGACCCCAACATTAAATCTATGAGCCAGAAATACTGAAAATTAAAACTGGAAGAATGGAATTTGGGAGAGCAAAGTATACACATGGAAAGCCTTGGTGGTTGAAGGATATGCAATTTGGGCCTTGGTGCTCTGAATGTGGTGATTTATAGAGGTCAGTTTTAGGTTCACATGAGTTTTTACGTTCTGTGATTGACTAAATTGAAATATTTTAACCCAACTTCATGGTATTTTGACTGTGGTAGATGATTGTAGCTTGCAGGTGGTTTTTTCTCATTTGTTTGCTGGTTTGGGTTTGGTTTGGGTTTTTTTGTCCAAAAATAAATGGCTTTGTTTTCCTGGAGACAGACGTTTAGACAAAGGTCCCTGGGCCTCAGGAGAGATATTGAAGAAGGGATGGCAGTGAGAGGCGATGGTGAAAGATGAAATCAGAGCTAGAATGTGTGCACCTCAGCAAACTGGGACGGAGCCACTCAGTTCTCAGCAGAGGTGCAGAGTCTGGCAAAGACACAAAGCTCCAGGGCTTAGAAAGGGCAGAGTTCCAGATTCATGAAGCTGCAGCCTCCTCCTCTTTTTCTTTTCTGGCTGAGGCAAATGTTCCATTGCAAGGAAGAGTACAGGCCTCTTATTAGTACAAGTATTAGTGAGAAATACAGTATTTGCTGCTTCTAAATTGTCAGGTAATGCCGTTCTGCATGTGTCTCTAAGCACTACCAAGTTTTTAGCTTTAAATTGTTACTGCCAGATATCTCTGGATCAGAGGAACCCCATCCTCTTCTGCACATAGGACCAAAAAAATAAGTATAGAAAGACAAATCATGGCAATTGTCCAAAAACTCAAAATCGTTCCCTACTTCACAGTTTCAGGCTGACATTAAATTGGTTAACTCCAGGTTGGGGGCAGAAAACTTTGCTAGGAGGCAGGTTTCTTGGCAAGAGGCACTGAAAAAGTCCACTATGGCAAAGGAGTGAGAATGAATATTTACAAGAAAGTATGCACCTGGCATCTGAGCTGCCACCTTTGCAGACTTCTAAACTTTGTAAGCAGGCTAAGTGTCTCTCTCAGAGACAGGAGCCTGGGTGCTTAAATGGATTATGCCCTCAGAAATGTGATTGCACATCACCAAAATTCACTTCTTGCTGGAAGAATCCTCCCAGTTGTGTTTAAATTCACATGTCATGGATTTAGAACACCTGGAATAGACTGACTGGTATCCTAGCAAGGCTACAACCAAGAAAATTTGCTCATTTATTCAAAAGGAGCATCTTCTTTGGTCTTTGGCATCATTAAATATTGGATTCTGGGACCTTTTTTTTTTTTTTTTCCCTTTCTTTCTTTTGAAGAACTGTTTCTAGAAGTAAGGATTGACTTGTTCTTTTAATTTGAGTAACACGATGATTTTTATGTCTTATTAATTTTTTTGAATTGTTTAAAAAGTGAAGTCCTACAAACTGCAATTGAGCTGATACAACTTCTCAGACCATTAAAGGAATTTGACCTATTCCAGACAGAAACAGTGCAAGCTGTAGTTGCTGATAGAACCCAGATTTACTCAAGCATGAAGAATCATTCCACTTTAGACGAAAGCAGTTGGGGAGGATGCACTTCTATTTCTCAAAATTATGATTAAAAGGGTAAGAATAACTTGATTTCTTGAGTAAGAAAGTAAAAAAAAAAAGGTGGATTTTACATAGACTTAAATTTCTTTCTGCAAAATTCACAAGGACTGTGTATTCAAATGTTAGCATTCTGATATTGGCATCTTTGGAATATCTTAATGGCATTTAATCTCACTGCAGTCTCTAATAAATTGTGTTGTGTGGCTGGGCACAATACTATTGGGTAAGAAAGAGAACAGAGTGTGACTCATGCTTTGGGGACTGAGTGCCCTTGGATTGGGTTTAATTAATACATGATTTTGATCCATTCTATAACTTTGGAGGCAAATTTTATATTATCCACATTTGATCCAAAGAAAATGCTCAAAAGAGAAATGGTTAGTATGTGTGAGTGACATCTTAAAATATAGAAGACTGTCCAAATACACTGCTGATCACTTCACTTGAGAGACAAGGGCCAAACTCCCATTTTGTTAAACTTCATACATTTATAGGAAAAAAAAAGGTAGGGCAACTCCTTCCTCCATTCTTGATTTCTATGATAAAAGAATTTCTTTGACATTTTTCACCTCTTGCACTTTCTCCTCCCCTTCATTACTCCCCAGAGAAAAGTAGTAACAACAATGCTACCTGTGTTCAAATCTTGCCAACACCTCCTAATAACTATGTGACATCAGACAAATTTATTAACCTCCCTGTGCCTCCCATTTCTCACTTCTACAATGCAGACACTAATAATTTCTGATTTTTGAGGTTACTGTGTGGATTGAACCAAATACTATATGTAAAGTGGTTATAACAATGTCTGTCCACACAAAACACTGTTTTAGTATTAGCTATTATTTGTCAAATCTGTTTTCAGGGGCACCTGGGTGGCTCAGTGGGTTAAAGCCTCTGCCTTCGGCTCAGGTCATGATCCCGGGGTGCTGGGACCGAGCCCTGCATCAGGCTCTCTGCTCAGCAGGAAGCCTGCTTCCTTTCCCCTCTTTCTGCCTCTCTGCCTACTTGTGTTCTCTGTCAAATAAATAAAATCTTTAAAAAAAATTTGTCTTCAATTTTCTTTGAATAATACTTGTTTAAATTTTGAAGATTGCTCTGCTTGTTTGTGTGTGGTGCATAAACAACGAATTTTGAAATGCTGAAAAAAATAAAATAAAATTTTTAAAAAATGATTGAAATAAGAGGGAGACTATTTTTTTCTCACTGTTTATATGTTAACAATTCTCATTAAACCATGACTTAGTATGTCCCCTTGTTCGTTATCTGAACATGAGAATGAGCAACATATAAATTATTCAAGAACATTTGTGAACAGGAAATTCTGGGAATATTGAGACTTTAATATAACTATTCTTCCCTTTATTACCAAATCAAAATTATCTGAGATGAATATTTAGGAGAAGATTCTAGATCTGGGGTATAGGAGCAGGTATGAAATAGATAGCCAGGAGATTGGTAGAGACAATGGATTAGGGAATTCCAGTAGAACTTTCAGATAACATTAATGACCTACTTGAGACTAGTGGTCACGAACAGAAAGTGATAACAAGGCTCAGGGGAGGTGAGACTAGACGAAGAATTACATTTATCCAGGAGAAGTGTTTTTTTTGTTTGTTTGTTTTGTTTCTCCTTTTGTTTTTTCAAAGATTTTCTTATTTATTTGACAGAAAGAGATATAGTGATACAGGGAACAGAAGCAGGGGGAGTGGGAGAGGGAGAAGTAGACTCCCCACTGAGCAGGGGCTTGATCCCAGGACCCTAGGATCATGACCTGAGCTGAAGGCAGACGCTTAGCCAACTGAGCCACCCAGGTGCCCCAAGGACGGGTGTTTTGGGGTGTTTTGACAGGCAAGTATGATGGTCTTCACACCACCACTGGCAAGATGAAGAGTGGTCTGCAGAGCCTGGTGAGATTCTGGTAAGATGCTCTGGTATTCCTGGTAAGTTCTCCTAGTAAGACTACCACAGTTTCCTCCCAGGCCCCTCAAATTAAGACTAGCAAAAAGATACTACTAAAATATCAAAAGATCATTATACCATAATCAAACCAGGATAATTTCAGTAATGTTATCATAAAATCTATCAATATAGTTCACTACATCAGTGCATTTAGGGATACAATTAATACACCATGTAATACATATGTTAATCTTTAAGAACTTCTTTTTTTTTTTTTAAGATTTTTGTTTATTTATTTACTTGACAGAGAGACAGAGAGAGAGAGAGAGATTACAAGTAGGCAGATAGGCAGGAGAAAGAGAGGAAGAAGCAGGCTCCCTGCCAAACAGAGAGCCCGATGTGGAGCTTGATCCCAGGACTCTGAGATCATGACCTGAGCTGAAGGCAGAGGCTTAACCATTGAGCCACCCAGGTGCCCCTCTTTAAGAAGTTCTAATAAAATTATAAATTGGGATGGAAAAAAATTACAAATTGGGATGGAACAAAATTACTCAAATATAGTAAAGTTTTCATCAAAATTAAATATTACCGTAGATAGACACCAAAACCATTTCATTTAAATCCAAGACTCATGTGGGGATAGGCACCATCACCATTATTTTTCAGTGTTGCCTCAAAGTTTCCAGAAAATGCAATCATGCAATAAAATAAAGTGATATTTATAAAATATAATACTTATAAAATGTAAGTAATAAGACTCATAGGTTATTTGATTTTTTTAAAATAAAAACAAAGCTCCCTTGTTAAAAAATAAACTGATAGAAAAATAAGACATAAAGTTCCTGCACATTTGACAAACAAAAATCAGCAACTCAATGATGTTTCTGATTTAGCAGTAAATATTTAGAGAAAAAAAGAAGAGAAAACATCTTCCATTCATATTAGCTACAAAAATTATAAAATGTATGTGAATGCAAATAGTAAAGGCACGGGATCTACATGTATATCTTATTGAAAAACGTAAAACAATGAACCAATTAAAACCATATCATAGTCTTGAATAGGAAACTTTAATACCATTAATATGCCAGTTGTTCCAAAATTAATGAGTGCATGTTAATACCTTTCTCATAGAATCCCAATTGAGCTGAACTTCTGGGGAAGAAAAGGAGTTTGAAAGAAACTGACAACACCTTATACTTTATATTAAAAAATAAATACTTGGGCGCCTGGGTGGCTCAGTGGTTAAAGCCTCTGCCTTCGGCTCAGGTCATGATCGCAGGGTCCTGGGATCGAGTCCTGCATCAGGCTCTC
This sequence comes from Mustela nivalis, assembly GCF_964662115.1. Classification (NCBI taxonomy): domain Eukaryota; kingdom Metazoa; phylum Chordata; class Mammalia; order Carnivora; family Mustelidae; genus Mustela; species Mustela nivalis. The sequence continues at coordinate 29,001,405 of NC_139023.1, read as the reverse complement.
CGCTTAGCAGGGAGCCTGCCTCCTCCTCCTCTCCCGCTCTGCCTGCCTCTGCCTACTTGTGATCTGTCTGTCAAATAAATAAATAAATAAATAAGTACTTAAGAACCACCGAGATAATTTTGGAACAGAAGAGTGAACAAAAACTTTCTTTTCAGATATCACAACACATTATAAAGACTGTAGAAGACATCTTGGCATTGAAATGGAAAGTAAAGCAGTGAAAACGAACTCGAGGTTGCAGAAATATATCCTCGTATATATGAGAATATAACATATGGAAATTGTTCTTAAAATGTTACAATCAGCATTACCATCTTTAAGATAATCACAATCATCATTATATGATGCCAGCTATCATTATCATCATCACAACACAACCTCCCAATACATAATTCCCAGCATTGAGTAAGTTCATATCAATATTATTTGAATGGAACTGATACAATAGTGAGACATCAATAACTAGCTGCCTTTTATTTTTAAAAATCTGAGAACTTTGTGGTTTTTGACTAGTTGTGATATATTTTAGATAAGTGAGGTAACACATCTGAACTCTCTTTGCAGATTAGAAACTACTTATGTAAATGTTATATTTGGCCTTAACATTACTTTATATCTTGCAAGGTCAGAGCAATATAAAATAGTGATTTACAGTACATATGACACACACGCTGGTAAAGTGCTAAATCACTCTTCTTTCTATAGGAAAAAATAAGATAGTTTTACATTTCTATGTGTTCAGGCAAACTCTGATGGGTGAGGAATCAGGGAAGGGGCATTGTTAATATTCTCAAGAAGACCAACTCTCTTTTGGTAAAGATCTATGTTTATCTAGCTTCTGTGAGAAAAGCCCTGAGCCAAGGTTTACATTTATATATTTGACTTCAAGGGACGTACAAGCTCACATAAGATGAACCTATAACCTGAATGATCTGCCTTGGTTTCATTAATACCATCTCATTCCCTGTGCATTTTCTCAGAGGTAGTAAAAGAAAGTAGAATCTGTTTTACTTTTGATGAGACTTTTTGAAAACCCTGGGGAACAGTTTACAGGTGGTATTGAGGTTTTTTCTTTGGGTTTTAATGGCCCAATGTATTAAAAATACACATTATAGTCTAATTTATTTAGGATGCTATTCCATTTCTTCAGAAGTCAGGGCACTGGATACATTATTTTATGTTTTAATAGATAGGATTCATTATAGTAGTAGGGACTGGGAAGTGAGGAAGAAATTTACTAACTGTTCTCTAAGCATTTTTAAAGTTTATAAATTCTATGTGCATTTAATCTAGCACATTTGGGGGTATAGCAAGTACCTTACTTTCCTGTTTTGCTTCTTCTTAACTATGTGCAAAGTCTTAATGGAGAAATAATTTTGAAACTTACATGTTAACCTATAGGGGCAATACCATAGCTGTCATTAAGAACAATGTGTTGATCATTTTTCAGTGTAGCACTTTCTGTCTGTAGTTGAGAATAAAGATCATATAAAGGAAAAATAAAACCATCTTTTTATTACAAACTGTCACCAGGACATTAGCTATATATTTTAAAAAACCCAACTTGTTCTTTTATTCTATAATTTTGCTTCAGATTGGATCTAATATCAAATATCAACAAGAATTGAAATATGAGTGCTTACTATGTGTCATATGCATAACTGCTTCCACATGTGTTGTTTTGTTTAATATGTACTAACGTCCTGTTATAACCCAGTTTACCTATGATAAAACACAGAATCAGAGTATTTTACATAAAGATATGCAGAAATCAACCAAGAGTAAATCCGTCTGGCTTTTTGTTTTTTGTTTTGTTTTGTTTTTTTTCTGGTTGTTTTTTTCATAAAAATTGATTTGTAGTCCACTGAGACATCTAAAAAAAGGTAGTGTTCTTTTGACACTCTCTTCTTGAACTTTACAAATAACCATGGGAGGGGAATCAAACATGGATGCAAAAGAAGAGCCTGAACTCACCTCCTCACAAGGACATACCAAATTTATAGCTCCATGTGGAATAATTTCCACTGAAAAAAAAGCTGAACAGCTTCTTCTACAAGTAGGGATAAAAGGACCACATTGAGATGAGTAGGAAAGATACAGAAAAGGTCTTGCTTAAAACCCCAATCCAGCTCATGGTCACACAATAAAGAGGGAACTCACAGTTATAAAGCTTCTCTCCAAGAAGTGAGAGGTTTGTGCCCCCACATCAGGCATCCCAACCTTTAAGATTTGCATCAGAGAGACAAGTCTGGCTTTGGAAACAAACAGGTTTACGTCCACAAGGTCTGAGGGGGGGCTTTGGAGATTGGAGATATTCCTTTTTTTTTTTTTTTTTAAATATTTTATCCATTTATTTGAGAGAGAGAGAGAGAGAGAGAGAGAGAGAGAGAGCATGGGAGTGGAGGACAGGGGCATACGGAGAAAGACAGGCAGACTCCCCACTAAGCAGGGAATATAACCTGGCTGGATCCAGGACCCCAGAATAATGACCTGAGCCTAAGGCAGATGATCCCAAGGCAGATGCCTAACTGACTAGGGCACCCAGGTGTCCCCAAGATATTCCTTTTGAGGGACTTGTGCATGGACTCCTTTGTCCTGGAATTCAGCACAAAGGCAATAGTCTGAGAAGTAACAAGATTATAAGTGAAGGAGTTACATTTGCTAATTTTGAAGGGTGGGACCAGTAGAATTCTGAAGATGAAGGTACTGGTGAGTGCCATTTTTGCTCTCTCCCTCTACCTTGCTAGGGCTGGTACCCAAGACAAAGCCTTGATAAAGCTGCAGGCATGCCTAGCTCAGTACTCATCTTTGTAGTAGGTGTCCCCCATTTTAGCACGCTTTATCACTCAAGCCTCAAACATGCCCCATCATCATCACTTTCCCAAAGTCTTGCTAAAACTAGTGGGCAAATGCAGTCCACATAGGTGATGCCTCTTGATTATCTGGCTCTGGAAGTCAGAGGGACTTGTGTTCCTGGGCCCCGTGCAACTGTTACAATAAGAAAGATAGTTCAGAACAGGCTATCACATGAGCGCACTGAACAAAGAGCAAATGGAAATGTACCCTTAGTCTGCCTATAAAAAAGCCCATTTAGTTTTGCTGTAGCTTCAGTTTGAAGTTATAAACTTCAGGTATGCCACACATCTAGAGGCTATAGAGATGCTCTCAGGGAATGTGGGCAAAGAGCTACCATCTTTGTGTCCTCCCTTGGCCTCACCACAGCAAATATGTACGTGCCAGAAAGGAACTTTTACACTCATCTGAAACACCAAGTCTTGCAAGTGGGTGCAGAAGACACCTCCAGATCTCTTGGTCTAAAGATCAGCAGAGTCAACAATTGTGGTCCCACAGGACTGTATGTGTTTACATAGGCTAAAAGCAGTTGCCTAAGGATCTGGCTTCCAGTCAGCCTGAAACTAAGTGTTGACTGAGATTCTTCCCTTTGGAACACTACATGTCTTGGCACACATGCTCAATAGTTAATACCTAGGAAGGATAAATGAAGCTACTGAGAAAATCACAAAGGTTAAAGAGACAAACAAGCACTAGACAAGCTTGAATGATATTTTATCAACTACACAAGGCCACTCCTTCACATCTGTGAGAGATACCTATTTCACATGATACATAGAAACAAACATAGAGAGTCAACTAAAATAAAGAAACAGAGAAATGAATATGTTCCAAATGAGAGAACAAGACAAAGCCTTAGAAAAAAAAATTAATGGACATAACTAATCTACTTGATAAAAAGTTCAAAATAACAGTCATAAAGATTCTCACCAGATTCAGGAGAAACTCACAGGCTGAACACTATGAGAACTTTGACAAAGAGAAATAAAATATAAGAAATTACCAATCAGAAATCTGAAGAATATAATAACTAAACTAAAAAGTGCATTAGAAAGGTTCAACTAAAGACTGGATGAAGCCAACTGATCAACAACATCAACAACAGGGCAGTGGGATCCACCCAAACAGAACAATAAACAGAAAATAGAACTTTTAAAAAGTGGATATATCTTAAGAGACTTTAGGGACAATATCAGGTGGAATAATATTCCCATTATAAGGGCTCCAGAAGGAAATGAGGGAGAGAGCAAGGGGCAGGAGATTTATTTGAAGAAATAATGGTTGAAAACTTTCCTAGTCTGGAAAGAAAACAGACATTCAAGTCCAGGAAGCAAAGAGAGTTCCAAATAGGTAAAGAGATCAACATCAAGACATTACACCTAAAATATCAAAAGTTAAAGAGGGTATCTTAAAAATAGCAAAAGAAAAATAACTTGCTACATACAAGAGAAGCCCTATGAGATTGTCAGCTGATTTTTCAGCAGAAACTTTGCAGGTCAGAAGAGGATGGCATGATATATGCAAAGAGCTGAGAGGTAAAATCTTCCAGTGAATATCTGGCCAGGCATTCACTCAGAATTGAAGGAAAGATAAAGAGTTTTCCAGAGAAGAGAAAGCTAAAGGAATTCACCATTCACTAAATTGGTCTTGGAGGAAATGTTAAAGTTAATTTTTTAAGCAGAAATAAATTCATTATCTAATAACAAAAAAATATATGAAAGGAAAACCTCACTTCTCCTTTATTAAGACCTAAAGGAGAAACTGGTAGTAAAACAACAATAATAGGAGACTTTAATACTTACCTCACTTATATCAATGGATAGATTATCCAGACAGGAAGTTAGTAAATAAAACATTAGCCTTGAACAACACACTAGATGAAATGGACTTAATAGGTATTTACAGAACATACCATACAAAAGCAACAAAATATACATTTTTCTCAATTGCATATGGAACATTCTCTAGGACAGATCACATACTAAGCCACAAAACAATTCTTAATTTAAGAAGTCTGAAATTATATCAGGCATCTTTTCTGACCACAATGATATGAAACTAGAATTCAATTACATAAGAAAACTTGGAAAAAATCACAAATATTGTGGAGATTAAACAATATGCTACTTTAAAATAAAACTCACCACTCAGAAAAAAATGTAAAAAAAACACAACATACTATTAACAAATAATGGCTCAAGGATGAAATCATAGAAGGTATCAGAAAATACCTTAAAAGAAGTGAAACTGGAAATATACCAATCCAATCCAAGTCTTTGAAATGCAGAAAAAGCAATTCTAAGAGGGGAGTTCATAGTGATACTAGCCTATCCCAAGAAACAAGAAAAATCTCAGATAAACTAAATTCACACCTAAATGAATTAGAAAAAGAAGCATAAAGCCCAAAGTTTGTAGAAGGAAGGAAATAAAGATCTTAGCAGGGAAAAAAAATAGAGAGACTAAAATCAAAACAAAAATAATAGAAAAGATAATTGAAACTGACACCTAGTTTTTTCAAAGGATAAACAAAATTGACACACCTTTAGTTAGACTCACCAAGATAAAAAGAAAGGTGTCTCAAATAAGTGAAGTCAAAAATGAAAGAGAAGTTACAGCTAGCTCAACAGAAATACAAAGGATCATGAGACTACTATGAACAATCAAAATGCAACAAACTGAATAACACAGAAGAAATGGGTAGATACCCATTTTTGGGTATCTAATGGGTAGAAACAACATTTTTCAAACCTGAATCATAAAGAAATAGAAATCCGAATATACTGATTACCCATAAGACTGAATCAATAATCAAATATTTCTCAACAAGCAAAAGTCCAGGACCATTCAACTTCACTGGTGAATTCTATCAAATATTATAATATTTCATAACCATCCCTCTCAGATTCTCCTAAAAAACTGAAGAAGAAATTCTTCTAAACTAATTTTATGGGGCCAGAATTACCCTAATACCAAAACCAAAGGTAATACAAAAAAAAAAAAAAAAAAAAAAAAGAAAGAAAAAAAGAAAGAAAGAAAATTACAGACCAATATCCCTGCTGAACATAGCTGCAAAAACTCAACAAAATATTAGTTAACCAAATTCAAAAATACGTTAAAAGGATCATACATCACGATCAAGTGGCATTTATTCCAGGGATGCAAGAATGGATCAATATCTACAAATCAATGTTATACAACATATTTAAAAAATAAAGGTTAAAAATCATTTAATCATCTCAATAGATGTAGGAAAAGCATTTGATAAAATTGAGAATCTATTTATGATAAGAAAAACACTCAGCAGAGTAGTTATAAAAGGAACACACTTCAATGTACTCGTACTAGATACTAGTAAAGCTAGTATCACACTCAACAGATGAAAAGCTGAAAGCTTTTCTCGAAGGTCAGGAACAGGACAAGGAGGCTTGCTCTCACCGTATTTATTTTATTTATACAACAGGGTATTGAAAGTCCTAGCCATGACAATTAGGAGAAAGAAAAAGATAAATAAAAGCATCCAAATTGGAAAGAAGAAAGCAAAACTGTCACTGTTTGCAGTTGATATGATACGATAGAGAGAATATCCTAAAGACTCCATCAAAAGACTGTTAGAACTAATAAATGAATTAAGTAAAGTTAGAGGATATAAAATCAATATATAAAAATATGTTGTGTTTCTATAAACTAATAAAAATGAGTAGAAAGAACACAAAAGGAAGATAGAATAGATGAAAGAACATCAGAAAGAGAAATTAAGAGATCAATCCCATTTATAATGGCATCAACAAGATAAAATACCCAAGAATAAATTTTAACTATAGAAGTGACAGACCTGTGCACCAAAATCTATAAGACATTCATGGAAGAATTTGAAGACACAAATAATGGAAAGATATTCCATGCTTAATAGATTGAAAGAATTAATACTGTTAAAATGTTCACAGTACCTAAAGCAGTCTGAAGAGTCAATGCAATCTGTATCAAGGTTTCAATGACATTTTTTCACAGAAATAGAACAAACAACTTTAGGTAGCCAAAGCAATCTTGAGAAAGAAGAACAAAGCTGTAAACATCAAGCTTCCTGATTTCAAACTATTTTACAAAACTATAATAATCAAAATGGTATGGTATTAGGTGCCTGGGTGGCTCAGTGGGTTAAACCTCTGCCTTCGGCTCAGGTCATGATCTCAGGGTCCTAGGATCGAGTCCCACTTCGGGCTCTCTGCTCAGCAGGAAGCCTGTTCCTCCTCCTCTCTCTCTCTGCCTGCCTCTCTACCTACTTGTCAAATAAATAAATAAAATCTTTAAATGGTTTTGGCAGAAAAACAGATGCATAGATCTATGCCACAGGATAGTCTAAAAATACACCCACACATATTTGGTCAATTGATGTAAAAAAAGAAACCAAGAATGTGCAATGGGGAAAGGATGATCTCTTCAATAAATGGCATTGGAAAGACTGGGTAGCCACGTGCAAAAAAATAAAATTAGATCACTATCTTTCATCATTTACAAAAATCAACTAGAATTGGACTTAAAGACACGAATTTAAGACCTCATGTCATAAAACTTCTAGAAGAAAACAGGGTAGTAAGCTCCTTGGGAACAAGAGTCTTACCACTGGCTTTTTGAATCTGACTCCAAAAGCAAAGTCAACAAAAGCAAAGATAAACAAGTGGGACTACATCAAACTAAAAATCTTCTGCAGAGCAAAGGAAACTGTCAACAAAGTGAAAAGGCAATGTACTGGATGGGAGAAAATACTTGCAAATCATATATCTAAATAGGAGTTTATATCCAAAATATATAAAGAACTCAACCCAATAGCAAACAAAACAAAACAAAACACAGTCTAATTAAAAAATAGGTAGAGGATCTAAATATACATTAAAAAAAAAAAAGACATACAGACATACAGACGATCAGCAGACATGAAAAGACAACACTGCTAATTATCAGGAAAATGCAAATCAAAACAATGAGATATCCCGTCACACCTGTTACAATGGCTCTTATCACAAAGATGAGAAATAACACTTGTTGAAAGAATGTAGTGAGGCCCCTGAGTGGCTCAGTCTTTAAGCCTCTGCCTTCAGCTCAGGTCAGGATTCCAGGGTCCTGGGATCAAGCCCCTCATAGGGCTCGCTGCTCAGCGGGAAGCCTGTTTCTCCCTCTCCCATCCCCCCTGTTTGTGTTTTGTCTCTCACTGTGTCCCTCTCTGTCAAATAAATAAATAAAATCTGAAAAAAGAAAATGGATGTAGAGAAAAAGAACTCTTGTATACTATTGATGGGAGTGTAAATTAGTGAAGCCACAGTGAAAAACAGCGTGGAGATTCCTCAAAAATTAAAAGAATACAAAAACACAAGCTTGAAAAGATACATGCACCTTGTTTTCATTGCAGTGTTATTTAATAGCCAAATACAGAAACAACCTACATGTCTATCAGATGAATGGATAAAGAAAATGTGTGTGTGTGTGTGTGTCTGTGTGTATTCCATCATGTCCCTATGTGTGCTAGAAATTATATGATTTTAGTTATATGTAACATATAAAAACAGAATTAATAAACAAAAAAACTTTATAGATATTGAGAACGGATTGATAGATATCAAAGGGAAAGGCAATCGGGAGTTGGATGAAAAGGATGCAAGGGTTCAATCATATGGTGATGGATGATAATTAGACTTACTGTGGTGATCACTTTGTAGTATATACAAATACCAAATTATTAGGTTGAACACCTAAAACTAATATGTTATACACCAATTTGAGCTAAAAATGAATGATCATACATTTTATAATGCTACAGTAATCAAAATAAATATAAATATTTATTTGTGCTACAGATAATCCTGCTGTGGGAAAACAGTGCATGATGTACAATACTTACTCAGTACAATGTTTACTTGGTATGGGGACTCATTAGCAATGTCTGTGAAAACCAGCTTAGGGAAAAATTATTTTAATATAACAAAAGTAAAAAAGATTTCTGTAAATCTTATTTTCATGGCAAGGGAAGAAAAATTATTCCTTAAGCAAATCTTTATTATTTTGTTGCTTTTATCATCAGCATCCTCATCATTATCAATTAAAGCAGTCTTGATTATTAAAATATTAGTTGCAAGTGACAGAAACATTTCAGCAATCTATTTAAACAGTAACAGGAGGTAAGTACTTGGATTATATAACTGTAAAGTTCAAATATGGTTTTCAAATAAAGCTGAATCCAGAGATTCAAAGTCTATCAGCAAAGGCCTTGCAATTTTCTCCTCATCTCTCATTTCTACTTTCTTTTTGGCCTCATTCTATGTTTGATTCTGTCCACGTGGTAGCAAAGTTGTCTCCCGAAAACTTGTGGCTTAAATGGTCCCAGCACTTCTGTTTTAGAAGAACATTTCTTACCATATAGCTAATGTCAGTCTCCACAATATGTTCTACACTTTGACCTCCTTGAAGCATGTGTGCTGCACTTGGGTTTTTCAGATAAGGGCATCCTAGATCTCATGCTCACTTGTGTGGAAAGTCATCAGGGCTGTTCTTGAACATGAAAGAAAGGAAATAGAACTTGAACAGAAAAAGCAGTATTATAAAAAATTATGAAGAATGTAATACATATAAAAATGCATAAGATATATGCCCCATTTTTATAATGTAACTTTCAGAGTAACAGGTATAATACTAAATTCTCATATCTTTCCATTTTCTCATCCAAATACCTACACTATATTTTGTTTCCATGTGTAAATACATTTTAGACCTAACAATGCAAGATAATGAGTAAATCTGGTTAACCATGTGTTGGGAGGGAGGGAGGAGGAGTTGGGAGACAAAAGGTCCATGTAGTTAGTCACCAAGGAAAATATTTTTAAGTTGGGTGGCCCATTATAGAAAGTTGAATTCAGAATTGAAACACCCACACAGTTTCATTTCAGAAGTACGCAAGGAAATAAATGTGAATCTAGAGAATTATACGAGGCTATCCAGGAAAAAAAAAATATTTGAAAATGCAATGGAGTTTAGTGAAATGGTAGGAGTTTAGTTAGAGAAGTTATGTGTCAAAGCAAACCATATAGAAGGATCTTGTATCAAGAGAGATGGGAAGTCAAAGTTTGGGATTCTTTCATCAAAAAGAAAACAAGTCTTATTTAATATTTATCAAAAGATTGAGAAGTAACATACTGAGGTATTATCACTTGTGCAATGTTCTAATGTCATTGTTAAAAGAAGTTTCTTGTCTTTAAAATGAACACATGAAAGAAACATTTTAAAAGCAAATAAGGTAAGGTTCATCCTCCAATATTGTCCTCTTTTTTTCTTAGGGTTTTCCTGAAGACAGAATTAAGCTTTCAACATCCACAAAAAGTTATTTATGTCTTCTAAAAGTACTAGGTAATATCTTTTTTTTTTTCCAAGAGTTTTTATGACATGGTGCAAATACAGCAACAGTAATCACTCAAGGAGAGATCATTCACACTCTTGTATATGATTTTGTAGGAAACTTCACCCATGTAAGGGAAACAGCTTCGAGACAAATCTGAATTATCTGAAGAGTGACAAAGTCTCCATTCATTTGTGATTCTACAGATTATTTTTGTGGGATAGGTGGTATATGAAGAATGTGTGGTATATACTTAAAATGCAAAAGTTAGCCACAAAACTTCAGAATTTTAGCACATTGCCTAACATATGTGCCTTGTTTTTCTTGTTCAAGAACAAGTGCCAGAATCCTGATAATATAATTATCTCAAATATTTCAGCACATGATTTTACTGAGCAAGTCCATCGACCTAGCAGAATTAAGTCCTTTATCTCAAGTATGGAACTATTAATATTTAGATTTTATTAAATCAGAGTTTATTTTGGTCTGTTAAAGAGATTGACATTTATTATGATAGTTTTAATGACAGAATCTTTGTTTTCCTTTCAATTGGTCTTAGGTCAACCGCTTTATAATTCATGAAGTCCTCCACCTACGAATTGAGAATAATAGGACTGCTTATATCCTTGATATAAAGAATAATAGGTCTTAAGTTTCCTAACTTTCCTTCTTGTCTGGATTTATCAATGTCCTCATCCCACATTGATTTATTTAAAAACTACTACATTCCCAGTACATATGCCTACAAATATTATTTCAGTTAGCCACACTAAGAGAAAGTGCAAGACAAATTTAAAAAGGAGGGAAGTCAGACTAACTTTACTCTCTTCTGTCTTTCAGGTGAGAAGAACCCTTTAGGCAATTTCTTCTCAAATACCTTCATTTCCTTATCTAAGGGAAAGACCTTTGGTGGTGCTCTGTATTTTCCTTTGACTCAGAGAATTTTGATAACTTTCTATTATGATGTGAATCAAATATGTGTAATTGTTTGAGTTATAAATTTTTACCTTTGTTCAATTAGCTATGAAGGCTTGAATTTTGATAGGTATATATTAGACACAAATGCATTTCAATTTGATACTTGTTTCCAGGATTTGGTATTATATGGTCTCCTGGGAACATTTGAAGTATAAGTTCAAGTGTTATGTGTAATAAGAAGCCAAGTTCCTACAGAATTTAAAAAAAAAAAAAAAACACAGAAAATAAGATGGCATTCCCAAAGAGAAATGTCAAAAGTTCTTCCTTTCTCCCTCTATTGACCTTCACCCTAATTTTCATGGTAACTAGAGGAGGTGTAAAATTGGGAGGTAATATAGAAGATATTTTCTCTGCACAAGAGCACAGCCTATGTAACTGGATAAAAGATCTACTCCTATAAATTGGGCTTAGGGTGTGCAATTATCCGTCTCCAAAATGCCAGTAGCCTTTCAGATATTTACCGTCTTCACATACTCAGAACCATACTGGCATCACAACTCTTAAAGTGGCCTCTTGGAAATAGTAATGCCTCTAATAAAGGTATGTGCAAAAGTTGCTATGGAGTAATTAATTCTTTAGGGATTAGAAAGGCTCAAAAGAGAAAGTACCATATTGTTTGGTGATGAGAAGCTTACGGAGAAGAAACAGTGGGGAGGCATATTTCAGGTCTGAAGAACACATCTGCTAAGTGCATTAAACACACACTAAAGCCAAATGAGACTTCATCAGTTTCAAGATGAACACATTTTCTACCTTTTCCCCCATGAATGCAAACTGAAACAACAATTTTAATAAACTTCTTAATTAACACTCCATTTCATAGGAAACTAAGAAACATTTGGATAGTTTCATATAGCACATTGTACTTATTAGGAAAAAAAGGTAATTTCAAGAGACAGGTGGGATAATATGATAGCCAAGTATAGCTTTGTGTTCTTAAAAAGGAGAATCCACTTTTTCAGGGTTTCTAAATAAAGTTCAAAAAAAAGTGAATATTTTCTCCAGACTTATTGAAGAACTGTGTTTACAACTCGCATGTATCTATTCACTAGGAATTGATTTCCTCTTGCTTTCCATGACAGCCTGCAGTCTTGGACTTCATTTACCTGACTTCACTTATCCTACACTCATAGTTGTATCTAAGTGCCTGTTCCCACTCACCTACCTACCTAACACATACCACTACATGTTTACTTGCCTGTTGAGAGTTTTTTTTTTTTTTTTTCATTTTATTGCCTTACCTATGCATTACTCCAGAGTTAGCACTTAACTTTAAGACTCAGTTTCTTCTACAGATCACTGTTATCTTGGACAATCATGTAGAGAAAGGTGTTCCATAGAATTAATCTATTATCCTCTATGGTCTATAATTAATGGTCGACTACAGATAACATTCTCTTATAAAAGCAACTATTTTTCAACCTTATTACAGTATTATTAAAGTGATAAAATGTAACATTATAGTGACCTATTAGGGCATATCAGCTCAAACTTATCCACAGGAATGCAAAGTGCATAAGACGATAAATTTCTACAATAATCTCTAGCTTATTTGTTTCTTGTGTTTCCTTTGCTGTGATTCTCACTCCCTTCATGATAGGAGAATGTGTAATCATAAATCTGTGTTGGCTGTAGTGTCAAAGCAAGATTACACTGGGGGGAAGAATCAAGTTTCTGCTCTACTGGAGCCGACAAAGACAGTAGCATCAATCTGACCCTTTTATAACCTCATTCTGCAGGCCTCACTTCCCCTCATCTCTCATAGAGAGTGTGAGCAGACCCACCTATCATGTTTTTACCCAATAAAGTGGCATGTGTTTGCAGAACATCTTGTTTTCCTCTTATTCATATTTTGACTTGGCATTTATAGCAATTGGGCTAAAAAAAAAAAAAAAAAAAGCCACAGTCAGATTTGTCTGCAACAGACAGTCTAATTAAATTGGAGGGGAGGGACAGATGCACAAAGCTGCTGAACTGCCCATAATACAAAACATGGCAGCTTCAGTTTGGGAAAATCTAGCAAGAGGGTGCCAATGATTTCTGCTCACTGAACTAGCTGAAGTATGTAATTATGTTAAGTTCCCTTATTTTAATTCCAATTTCACATATATCGCTGATGCATTTGGAAAGAGCTTAGAAGGCCATTATTTGGGTTGTGATAAAAGAATCATATACACATGATTTACAAATGCTGCGATTTTTTCTGACTCAGATTTTTTAATATCGAGAGTGTTATTTTTACAAAATAAGTATTTATGCATGGATTTTTTTCATCGATTAAAAATTCTCCCTATATGATTCAAATATATATCAGTTCTTTGATACTTAAGAACTGCATGCAATCGAGATCTCCAACTGCTGTTTGTAATATTGAAAAGCTGAAGTAAACCTTTATGAACATGAACTGTTATGAACAGAAGCACAAACTGTTTGCATCTCTATGGCAAATCCTCTGTCAAGCTGTTTTACAATCTGTACCATCAGTATAATATTATTCTTTCAAATTGCAGTGGGCATTCATGTTTTTACATTAGGACAAATGCTAATCCCGCACTGATCATTCCATCTGACCTCAGAAGTTACAGAAGCTAGAGGTATCACCAGTTTTCAGTGTGAAAATATGTTTACCTATGAGTAGGTAATACATGTTGCATTCAAAATTCACTTTTTTCAGAATAATTTACAAGATTTGTGCTCCCATTTGAATATGAGTTTCAAGAGAAAATTGCTATAAACTCATAACTTTAAAAAAAAATCATTGAAGAGCTGGCAATACATGAACCTGTAATTGAAATAAACTTCAAAAAGTATTCAGTCTTTAATATGAGAGAAAACATTTATATCCGTTTTATCCTTAACTAAATAAAACAAAGAGCAACAAAAAAATTAGTCAAGAAAATGTGATTTCTGATAAAGAGAGGAAACAGTCAATGAAAGCAGACACAGAAATAGCCCAGATGGATGTTAAATTAAATGTCATAAAAGTCCAAAAATTCTAATGGAAAAAGTGTACAGCATGAATGAGAAATGGAAAATTGGAAGAGATATATGGAAGCCATAAAAAAGAGTGATATATATGATAAATATATCATGAGACTTAATGTAAGTAAACCTTATATTACTTTAATGTTATTAAAATATAATATAAAATATATCCCTAATAAAAGAGAAAATAAGGAACATTGCCATGACTTATCTTTAACTTTTATTCAAATACAATAAATCTAAAAAATAACTATGTGACACCTGGTTAAAGATGACAAGTTTAACGTAAGCAATAGCCTCCACTCTTTCTTGAAATCTTATTTAAAAAAAAATTATTTGAAAGACAAATAAGCTCAAAGAACAAAGAAAAATTCTGGAAGCTGAAATCAGATAGAAAAGTAGTAATTGATTAAATAGATCTAAAAAATAATGAAATATTTGCAATAATGCAAATAATGCAATAATGAAACCTGAGAATCTCTTGGATGACCCAATGCACACCAAAGAATCAATGACTCAGAAGTTGGCAGTACCAAGTACTCATGGAAGTTGGAATAAATTGGCAGAATAATATCAGGAAGGTCAGTTGAAATTTGATTTGGACCTCCCAGATCACCTGTCTTCCTCTGCATAGCTAAGGATCCACTACATTACACACACACACACACACACACACACACACACATACGCATGCACACATGAACACCTCAACTAAGCAGATAATTGGTTGTTTATTAACAGGGGAGGAACAGTTAGAATATCTCTGATCTGATTTGAAGACCAGAGTACTATACTAAAAACAAAGAAATCAAGGGAAATTTAAACACTAAATATAAGGGTGCCCGGGTGGTTCATTTGGTTGAACAACTGCCTTCAGCACAGGTCATGATCCTGGAGTCTCGGGATTGGGTCCTGCATCAGGCTCTCTGCTCAGTGGGGGGTCTGCTTCTCCCTCTGACTTTCCCCCTCTCATGCTCTCTCTCTCATTCCTTTCTCTCAAATGAATAAATAAAACCTTTAAAAAAACCCCACTAAATATATTATCTTACCAGGATCCCAGAAGTGAAAGCCATAATTTATGTCCCATAAGCCCCTTGAAAGAGTTGTCCTGGGAGTCTGGCCAGCCCAAGAGAAAAGTCCTTCAGATAATAACATCAAGAACTTCTCTAATAATCAGCACTACCAGATTACTCAGGAAAAGCCAATGGTCTTTTCTATATGCATAGAGCATCCTATCAGTTTTTAGTACCCTTTTTAAAGTACTAATTGGTGGTCAAAAATGAATAGACATTTAAGGTACATTACTATTATGAGATACAAAAGCCAAGAAAATCAGAGACAAGTAACAGAGAAAAGAAGCCACAAAGAGAGAAAAAAATTGCATGCACATGCGCACACACAGTCTTAAATATTTTCAGAGAAATAAAAGAAATAAGAATATACTATAAATAAATAAATAAATAAATAAAGGAGACATTCAGAGAACAAAGAAGTGAGCTCTTGGAAACCAAATATATAATATTGGAAATGAAAAGATTATTAAGAAATGGAAGATAAAGTTGAGAAAATCTCCTAAAAAGTAGAACAGGGAGATTAAAAAAAAGAAAAGAAAAGAAATAAAATGACATAGGCTAGAGGACCAAGCTAGGCTTCCTAACATCCTAATAATAGGTGTTTCAAAAAGAAACACCAGAAAAATGGAGGTGGAGGAAGAAAGAACAGCAAAACAATTCAAGAAAATATTCTAGAGCTTAGATTGGTAAAATTCCACATTTAAATATTCACCTGGCATCCAGTGGGTAAAAATAATTCCACCCAGTAACATTGTATAAAATAGCCACACAGGCTGAAAATATACAACTTTAAGGGTAACATTGTAAATGACATGTGAATGAACTTTCTTTCACATGCGCCTCCAGTAAGGGGGAGATGGATTTTTGCAGTGAAGACCTCCTTCTCAGCAATGTATGTATGCCATTGTGAAATTTTAGGAAGCAGGATAAAGAGAAAATTCCATGAAATTTCTGTGAGAAAGAGGCTTCATATAAAGGCATCACATTCTCAATAACAATACTGGAAGCTAGAAAACAATGGAGAAAAATCTTAAAAACTCTTTTATGGGGCACCTGGGTATCTCAGTCAGTTAAGCATCTGCTTTCAGCTCAGGTCATGATCCCAGGGTCCTGGGGTCCAGTCCCACATCAGGGTCCCGGCTCAGCGGGACGTCTGCTCCTTCATTTTCCCTCCCCCAGCTGTGCTCTCTCACTTACACTCTCAGATAAATATGTAAAATCTTAAAACAACAACAACAACAATAACAAAACACCTCTTTTAGGACAAAATTTCCCAATTAGAATCCTATAAGAAATCAAAATATTATGAACATAAAACAAAGATATTTTCATATATTCAAGCTATCAACAAATTGTGCTGAGAAAGCCCCTAGGCATCTGATCCAGCAAAATCAGTAAGGAAAACAGATATATGGAAATTATGAAATTAGAAAACTGGAGATCCAAATTAAGAACGAAAATAGAATTCTTAGTGTAATGATATGGGAAAATACCAATATAAAAAAATCCGACCTAAGAATGAACAAGTCTAGATCAGAACAAGAAACTTCTGGAAAGCATTTCTTCAAACACATGAAATTTACAGAGGAACTAATGTAACTAAATGAAATAAAAGGAGATTACAAAATTAGGAAACAAACCAGGGATAATAAGTGATACATGTTTAGAAAACTAAGCAAACATGTAAAAGGGGAAATTTTTAACTATAAAGAATGTAGGAAAATCTGCACTACAGGTATTATGGGGTTTTCTAATTTAACTATTTGTTGTACAACTAGAATCAGGATTTATGGTAGCTGTATAGATGTGCATGAATGGCTTCCTCAGTTCTTGATAAGCACTTATATCCTGCTGAAAATTGTTGACTGGCTGGTCAGTCATTTTGCTTAATTCTTACCAGCCCCAGTTTCTGAAGTAGGCCCTGGACCCCCAATCCACAGGCATCTTTGGCCCTATTTGACCCTGGACCACGATAATGCTACTTAAACTGATTTCAAGTATCCTCCCTACCTAGAACTTCTTAGTTCTTTGAGTCCTGTAATTTGGACTATGGTGGCATTATTTTGTGGATAAAATCTTTGTAGTGGTTGAGAGTCTGCCAGTAGACTGCTTGGATAAGAGCTTACTACTTCTATGACATTAGGCAGTTGCTTAGTTGGTTTATTGATTTATAAAGTGGGATTAAAAGTACCACCTACCCCGGGGCGCCTGGGTGGCTCAGTGGGTTAAGCCGCTGCCTTCCGCTCAGGTCATGATCTCAGGATCCTGGGATCGAGTCCCGCATAGGGCTTTCTGCTCAGCAGGGAACCTGTTTCCCTATATCTCTCTGCCTGCCCCTCTGTCTACTTGTGATCTCTCTCTGTCAAATAAATAAATAAATAAAATCTTAAAAAAAAAAAAGTACCACCTACCCCATAGGATTAAATGTTAAATTAAATCCATGTAATGAGTTTATTGTAGTTGCTTGGCATTTAGTAAGTTCCAAAGAGAAGTTAGCTATTATGTCTATTATCTTCTCAGCTCCAAATCCAAAGGTCCATCATTTCCCTTGAACTCCTCAGGTTCTTCAATCTGGGACACTTGGTTGCCAGTGCTTCCAACTACCTGGCCACATGGAGCTTTGAAGTCCTTACGTAAATGAAACTAGAGGGGCTGTCTGTGGCTTTCCAGACATCTTCAAAACAAGAATGCCTGGATTTAAACAGCCAGCTTGGATTACATATGAGCAAATGATTCCAACACTTATGAACACCTTCTATAAAAATAACAAGAAAAGGCCATGATCAAATATACGGAAAGCAAAATAAAATTCCAAAGGTCTGACTTCGGCTTTTTATTTAAATGTGTTTTGGTCCTGTAAAACATTCAGAAAGACACAAACCTGAACAGAAGGTAAACATACAAAGAAAGTGGGAATAAAAAATTCTGCACCAATATGGAAAAAGAACATGAGAATAAACATAAATTTTTTTAAAGATTTTATTTATTTATTTGACAGAGAGATCACAAGTTTGCAGAAAGGCAGACAGAGAGGGGGGAAGCTGAGCAGGGAACCTGATGAGAGGCTGGATCCCAGGACCCTGAGATCATGACTTGAGTCTAAGGCAGAGGCTTAACCCACTGAGCCATCCATGTGCCCCTAAACATAAAATTTTAAGAATAAACATAAAGTCTTCTAACTGTAAGTACAGCATAAATTTACACAGATAATTGAAACACTAATAATCTAAGATGTGGCCATAATTTGGTTGTACCTGCATCCTCAGAATCCTGAAGTATCTAAAAAAAAAAAAAATCTAAAATATCTGTGTTTTGCTTCTAATTTCCGTTTATCATTGCTTTACTTAAAATAAGACACTGAGGATAAGCAACAAGGAATTATATAAAGGAAAGGGTGCTAAGGATCTAAGAAACACAAATGTTAACTTGTGTCAAGGTGTCTCAAAGGATATTTTTGCATCTGGATGCAATTCTAATTCCAGATGATGTACTAGTAAAAGATGCATTATGGCTTTTTAAACTTGAATCGCAACTCATTTGTCTAATTATTTGAACACTATGCTCTTATGTAATACTAGAAACATTTATTTGATGAGTTAATGAACTATATTTTCTTTCCTCCTCCACTGATGGATTAGAATACAAAAATCAGCCTGAGACGTAAATGAAAAGGGTACTTAGACTGCCATCTAGTACACATTTTTTTGTATAGCATAATTTCCAAAGCTGTTTGAATAACATCTCTAGCACTGGAACAAATATAGGCTTAAGCAAAATTGCTTTTTTTAATGTTTTGAAAATTGTATATGAGACGTCCTTTTCACTCTGACCTAAATTCTTGTCCTAAATATTAATTTGTGAATGTTCTAATCTATACATCAATTTATTAGTACTTCATTCACTTGGCCCAGATGTAGAATTGTAATCTGTAAAGGATTTTCTTCAAAGGCCTCATTTGAAATATTCTTACAAACCTGTTATTTTCCTTCTTTAGGAAATATACAAAGATTTGAGCCATGAGTCTCTCAGAATTGAACATACTTTGTAAAAAGTATTTACCTTTTTCAAAGAGAAGGAGTATTTTTTTTAATTGGCGTAAGAATAGTTACGTTGATGATTAAAATTAGGTGGAAATATTTCCATTAACAGTTCCCCTGGACTATGTTCTGATATCTATTTATAAGCCTTTTGCCATTAACCATATAGGATCATGTCTGCTCTAGCTCCGAGAGAGAGGGAAGACAGAACAGCAGGAATTAGAAGACACAAAGGCTCCCAAACAGTGTATCCAAAATGAACAGAACAAAGCAATACCTCAAGACTTACTGACTTTAACACTTGATCAGTAAATGTTCTAACTTGGCATCAGATAGGAATAGACTATAATCCCAAGGACATTTAAGAACTGAGCAGAAACTTAAAGTCATTCACACATCTTTGTAGCTCTTGCAGAAAATGAAGAAATGTTCAACTTTGTTGTCCAGGATTAAAACAAAAATTATAAAACTTGATTGACTTGTTGACAGGTTATCTTGGGCTATTCAACTCAATTTAATCACACACATTTTTACTGAGCTCCCTTTATGGGTCAGGAGATTTAAGAACAAATGAATCATAGCATATCTCATGAACAACTTACCATCTGTTGATGATACAAATATCAGCATTTAGAAAACTTTCAAAAGGCTTAATTGTAATAAGGTGAAAAACCCACCCTTGCCAGTTTCCAGTAGGAGGTTAAATAATGACCTGTCAGTTATACAGCTAAAAAGATTCCTATATCGAGAAGAAACCTGGATATCTTAGATGCCATTTTAATGCATTTTTCTCTGGATTTGTTATAAATTGAAATATTTCAATACTAAATAAAAAATTAAAGGTAATAGAACATTGTATTTCATTAAGAAGTACCATAGTTTTACTCAATGGCAAAGCTTCAAATAACCAAGTACCTTAAAATATTAATAAATCAGGAAATAAACTTATTTTTTTTCCTGAAATCTCTGCATTGTAAAAAAAAAGTCAAAATAAAGGCACAAATTATAACATATAATTGTAACACACACACACACACACACACACACACACAAATGGAAGTGAACAAAGCATTCAATTCAATAAATATGGACAGAACCCATCTGTATTATTCAATTCCTCTATAGAATAAAATTGAATGCAATTTCACTTGTTTCAACATTAGATACTCTCTTAAATTGATGTGAACGCCGTATACCTACCCTTTTTCTTCTTTCACTTCATCTTCTCCATACAGTTCTCTTTATAATAAATATTCCTTAATAGTCAATAGACCACCCATGTCAGGTCTCTTTTGACTGTGTTTCTAGTTGCCTGCTGTATTAGTTTGCTTGGGCTGCCATAACAAATTACCAAGACTGGATGGTCTAAAGAACAGAAATGTATCTCCTCAAGTCTAAGATCTGGGATCTACAGAGTTGGTTCTGAAGTCTCTCTCCTTGGCTTGTAGATGGTCATCTTATTCTGATGTTTTCACACAGTGTTTCATGTGTGTCTATGTTCTAATCACCTCTTATTATTAAGACACCAGTCATATTGGATTAAGACCCACCTTGAAGACCTCATTTTTGACTGGATGACTGGATTTCTGGTGACTCCTAATGCTTTAAGATTTTCTCGTTGTCCAGTAATCTAGCCTCTTTAGAAAAATGTTCAACTTCAAGGAAGAAAGTTATTCATAAATGGAATAAATATAGGTTGTTGGCTTCATAAAAGAAAGGAGTTTATGAAAATTAATAATGATATTTTATCTGTTTTTCAAATCTCTAACTTCTTTTTTCATACATATACATATATTTTTTTAAGATTTTATTTATTTATTTGACAGACAGAGATCACAAGTAGGCAGAAAGGCAGGCAGAGAGAGAGAGAGGAGGAAGCAGGCTCCCTGCTGAGCAGAGAACCTGATTCGGGGCTCGATCTCAGGACCCTGGGATCATGACCTGAGCTGAAGGCAGAGGCTTTAACCCACTGAGCCACCCAAACATCCCTCTCTTCATATATTTTTAAGAATATCTAGAGTCATATCTAAAGTGTTTCCCCCTTAGTAAAAGTTCTATTTTGCAAGTCAAACCTATGGCCAAATATGACACATAAACCAGTTTATGGAATACAAAAGGGAGACAACTTATCCCGCTTACTAATTCACACATCTATAATTAATCCTGGGCCTATGGGAACTATATATTTCATTGCAAATGTACATTCAGGAATATTTATTATCACATGCTCTGAAAATATAAAAGAACTATTATGAGGAACCTTAAACATTCCCAGTGCACTAAGCACTATAGGCCAAGAAGGTGAGCAATCATGTTCAACCACTCTACAAAATTATTTCAGTGTGAATCCCTGCTTACCTGCTTTCTTGAGATTTCAAGTTCTCTGCCCTGTGTATGCTTTGAATTTTGACAACTCATGGGTTCATTAAAAGAAAAAATTAATAAATTTTTAAATTTTAAGGTTCACCCAACATTTAAATTATTTTTATCAAAAATAAATATATTTTTTTATTTTTAATAAAATATACTTGGAAAATTCAAGTAGCTGGTCATTCATTAGAAGTCCAAAATCCTTATTTTCAATATATTTTAATCTTATGTTATTGCCTGTATTATTGTTAATGATTTAAATGATTTGGAGGCATAGGAATAATGTTAAAATATTATTTTTAAGATTCTTGAAAGTTCCTGTGTCCTTAGTATCCCTAATCTTGTAAATAAAAAAAAAATAGTTAAACATAGTCAATTAAAATGAATTGATTTACATTAATTCTTGGAGACTGAGAAATATCTAAGAATGTGATGTGACTAAGTTAGTTCTAATAATTTCTAAATTAGTATTATTAAGATTTAGAGCATTTATGTTAAATAGTTAGTTGAATATAAATGCATTAATTTTTATTGGGCTATATATCCAGCAATTGATTGAGGTTATTATATCTAGGTTTGCTTGTTTCATCTCATTACCTAAATATCATCATAAAAATATCCTAAGATAATAGAACTTTGAGCAAGTAAATATTCCTGTGGGTGTAAAATAGATGTCTCGCACTGGCAGTTGGATTTTGTCTTACATGTATTTCTTTTAGTTGGTACAACTAAGATAAAATAACTGTTAGTAGGCACTAATTATTATTTGAAGATTTTGAATAAAACTCCATATTTGTGACTTCATTTGAAAAATTGTGTATCTTAGAACAAAGGTCAACTTCCCTACATGGTGATGGTCAGATGGAATTGAGCAGGTCACTTCCCATTTAGGCACAACTTATCATTGAGTAGAATATTCATTTAACTAGAAAAAAATGATTCCTTTAATGATTTGTGTATGATAAATATAGTTTAAAAAGGTTTACACAGTTCTTAAAAATCTTTAAGTTATTCTTTTCCCAAGGGGCTTATATGAGTTACTTATATAATAGTTCTTTAAATGTATCAGGGGGAGAAGTATTAACGTGTATCTTGCTGTGGTTAGAATATAGTAATCAACTCCGTAATATTACCAAGTCCATTGGACAACATTATGTGAAGGTGAAAGCCATTTTGCTAAGGCACTGACTGATATCTTTAGCCTTCAAGTGAAGACCCATCTAGTATTGTCAATAAAATAAGATTTGGAGAGTCTCTCAATATTATGTTTTTTTCATTAAAAACTTAAATGAACTTATTATCTTACAGCTAAATTTTTAGAGTGTAATAGTTAAGACTAAATATGTAAGAAACTGGAAACTTAAAAGAGATTTCTAAAAGAAAGTTGAAATAACACTTTATATCGATAGTTTTGAAGAAATGAGAAAAGTTTAATACTTAAAAGAATATTTGAAAATCTGATTAAAATATACTAAAATAACAAATTCAGAGAGAAAAATGTATTTTGAACCATGCTTTACTTTGTTTTTTGTATTTTTTTAATCTTTATGTTGATAACTGTTAATATTTCTTTTTTTTTAATTTTTTATTTTTTATAAACATATATTTTTATCCCCAGGGGTACAGGTCTGTGAATCACCAGGTTTACACACTTCACAGCACTCACCAAAGCACATACCCTCCCCAATGTCCATAATCCCACCCCCTTCTCCCAAACCCCCTCCCCCCAGCAACCCTCAGTTTATTTTGTGAGATTAAGAGTCACTTATGGTTTGTCTCCCTCCCAATTCCATCTTGTTTCATTTATTAAATAGAAGAAAGAAAGGAAGGAAGAGAAAGGAAGGAAGAAAGAAAGAGAGAGAGAGAGGGAAAAAAAAAAGAAAGGAAGAAAGAAAGAAAGAAAGAAACAAACAATGAGAGAGAGACAGAGAGGAAGTGAGAGGGAGGAAGGGAGGGAAGGAAGAAAAAAACGAAAAGAGAAATTATGAGACAGAATCTCAGTAGTAAAAGTGACCTGAGAAATCATCACCCTCAACCACCTACCCACTTAATAAAAGAATGCTTTCTGGAAAATGGTAAGGCCATTCCTAATGAGGAATAACATACAACTGTTATATAGGTTAATAAATTAATGTTAACATTAAATTAAAATCTTCCTTTCTTCTGTGTACAGGTCAGCCCTATTTTGATCTTTGTGTCTGTAAAATTAGCAATTTTTCAATTTTCACTTCATGGTGTAGACATAACATCAAAGAGTGTACTAATTCTGGTTTGCTTACTGTTGGAGTAAGTCAGCTGTGTTGGAAGTATGGCTGTATCTTTCAGGTACTTTGTCTTCTAGAAATGTTAAGACATTATCTCTAACTATGCTCCTGTTAACAGGAATCACTGCTATTGAGTTTCCAAATTATTCAACTATTTTTTATTTGTTTTACTTATCTCTTTATTTATTTTTATCTATCACTCCCCCCAATCTCTGCATAGAATCATTTCACTATTTCCTTCAGAGAAAATGTGAAAAAATTGTTTTGCAAGTTTTAAAGTGAGTAAAACCTGGAGTTAATCCAAGTTCCATTAGATCATACTAACCAGCTAATTAGTGCACCACCTTTCATTACCCTTTACTAGAAAAACAATGTGATCAAATATTCACAACTCCCTTTCAAACATTAAATTAAGGTACTACTGTTACTTAAGAATTTTTCAGGTAGACCCAAATATCCATCCATTCTCTACTGTACATCTAGAGATCTCATTCAAAAAACAAACCTTGGGGCACCTGGGTGGCTCAGTAGGGTAAGCCTCTGCCTTCGGCTCAGGTCATGATCCCAGGGTCTTGGTATCGAGCCCCCGCGTCGGGCTCTCTGCTCTGCAGGGAGTCTGCTTTCTCCTCTCTCTCTGCCTGCCTCTCTGCCTACTTGTGATCTCTGTCAGATAAATAAAGAAAAAAAATCTTTAAAAAAAAAAAAAAAACCTTTTCCATAGATATATTCATGGAAGGTAGCTATGCTCACCACTATACCACCAATGCAGACCATAGATATATTCATGAATGTGAAATTTAGTAAGTCAAGCAGTAGTGGAAGAAAAAAAAAAATGTCTTTTGAAAAGTCCTGCCTGATATAATTTATTCAAGGCTATTTACCAAATATGTTGAACTATTTTTTTTTTTAAGATTTTATTTATTTGACAGACAGAGATCACAAGTAGGCAGAGAGGCAGGCAGCGAAAGAGGAAGAAGCAGGCTCCTCACCGAGCAGAGAGCCCAATGCGGGGCTTAATCCCAGAACCCGGGGATCATGACCTAAGCTGAAGGCAGAGGCTTTAACCCACTGAGCCACCCAGGCGCCCCTATGTTGAACTATTTTAGAAGAAAATTATTACCTT
The DNA here is from genome assembly GCF_964662115.1 of Mustela nivalis. NCBI lineage: Eukaryota > Metazoa > Chordata > Mammalia > Carnivora > Mustelidae > Mustela > Mustela nivalis. The sequence goes on along the minus strand of NC_139023.1, from coordinate 28,976,341 downwards.
GTCATTTGGCTGTTTGCCCAAGAGACATAACCTTGGCTTGAAACCCCTAGAAATTTCTAATATAGGCTTGTAGTTACCGCTTCCTGTGGAAATGATGGTAGACTGAATTATTGTTCTCAACATTTGCAACCCCACACCTCCCTTAATAGTATGATAATACCTGCCCAATGCATAATGAATCATTAATCTCTGCCTCGTTGATTTTAGGCTTGACCACGTAATATACTCTTGACAGTGTCTTGTGTTACTGTCCCATGCTATGAGAATACCATGTCCCGGATAGGGGTAGATTCTTCAGCCCAGGACCTAAGATAAAAAGACATTTTGGACCAGACTTACCATTGGTCAAAAGCCTGGATCACAATCACAGTAGCCCTACAGACTTTATGACACTACAGAAAGAAATACATTTTTTGTGCTATAGCCCCTAAAATCTGGGAGTTGTTTGTTACATAGCATAATCTAGCATCAGGTGATTAATGAACTAGCCAGTAACTTTGATCATAGTCTCCTGAGAGGTTTGTTATCCCCAGAAAGGGTCAAGAATTAGTGTTATATAATATGCCATGACAGCACAAAATGATGTGGATATTTAGCAATTCTCTGCTATATTTCTTCATGATATGCTGCCAAGTTAGATAAGCTTGGTTCCTCCTGGGAAGAGATTTTCCTACAGGTTCATCCTAGGAAAAGATTTTTGCATTAATCACGCTTATTATTTACTTTATCCTCACAATGTAGGAAAGTAAATTATTCTACTGTTTTAGCCTCTAACTTCTTCATCAAAGTCTTATTTATTCTCTGCTAAAATCTTTTTTATATTCTGGATTTCTAATTGACAAGGGTTAAGAACTAGAAAACTGTTATTATAAAAATCGCATCCCAATCTTCTCCAGGTATTTTAAAACAGGAATTACCATTTAAATATTTGAAGAATACATGTTTTATCTTCAACTATGTATTCCTTAAAGATGTCACACATACTACTTATCTGCTGTTCAATCACTCAATGCCCAGATTCTTGAAATTCCTGCACTCCTGTAATTTGCAAGATATACAGATTCATCAAGCAACCCTCAACTTCAGTGACATGTTGTGGATGACCACACTGAGGTTCAGAGAGGTTAAAGATGTAACTAAGCTCTCATAGCATGTCAAAATCAGAACTCAGACGTTAGCCTATGATTTGTACTCTTAATCTACTCACTGCTATTAGAACATGCTGTGATTCAAAAGAACGTGAATAAATAGCCTCCAGATAGACTTGAGCTTTAGTAGGTAAGCAGAATTTGTGAACATTCAGGAATTTTGTCATTCTTAATAGGCCCTTACCAAAACTCAAGATCTGGATTATATGAGGGTTTGAGATCCAGAACGTTTAGAGTCCTAAGAAGTTTCCCTGTGACCTACTCTTTATTTATTATTCTTTAAGAATTCTTTTTTTTTTCTTTTTTATGTACCGGTCCATGAGTCATTATTTACATATAACACCCAGTGTTCATTAAAACACATGCCCTCCTTAATACCCATCACCCGCTTACCCCCTCCCCCCAATCCATCCCTCTGAAACACTCAGACTGTTTCCTGGGGTCCATAGTCTCTTATGGTTTGTCTCCCTCTCTGATTTCTCCCCCTTCAGATGTCCCTCCCTTCCCCTACAGTCCTCCATGCTATTGCTTATGTTCCACATATGAGTGAAAACATACGATAATTGTCTTTCTCTGCTTGCCTTATTTCACTTGGCATAATCCCCCCCAGTTCCATCCATGTCAGTGCAAATAGTGAGGCTTCATCCTTTCCGAAGGCTGAGTAATATTCTGCCTCAGTATTTCCTAACTAGCTTCTGGGTATGCATTTGGTGATCGTGAGTATATGACAAGTAAATATATGACTCAAAAGTATAATTTCCATCTCCAGAAGTCAAATACATGCACAGAAAATTCCTGAGAAGCCATTTTAGGTATCAATCATCACTTCCATCTACCTTTGTGCATAATTTAGTCATCAAAAAAACACATAGTTCAGTCAAATTAATTCAACGGTTTTCAACTGCCTCAAATATACCAGGCACTCTATTCTATGGAGAGATACCGAGGTGAATAAGTATGGCATTTTTTCTCAAAAATGTCCACATTCAAAAATAGACACCCCTAGATCTAAGAGCTAGTGTGGAACTTTTCCTGTGAAATCATATAATTTAAATTTTTAATTTACATAGACGTAGTCATGAAGACTACAGTACACTAGTTTCCCTCATGAAACGTAGAGCTATGACCCACTGCTTCTTTTTTATTTGAAAAATCCTGCCATGATTGAAGACTCATCCTGATGCCAGTTCTATCAGAGGGTGTGGCGTTCGTTGCCAAGGGTCACATTCTTTACACTGCTTTGAAAAGTTGAATGTGATTTTCATGCAAAACATACTTAAATGTTATATTAGCATTCCTCAAATGCTTCCCCTTTCCATCTGTGTTGATAAGCATTCAAATATGTCCACTAAAGACATTTTTACATTATTTTCTCAAATGTGAGCCAATTTTAATTCAGCAGGCAATTATTTTGAGTGAATGGAAGTTAAATACGTGACTTTTGAGCTAATTTACCCTGGTTAATATTAATTCCCGGCAAGGAATCGCTTTAGCAACTGTAAACATGAAGGAGTTTATGGCCCCATGTGCCTTCCTACAACACTCACTGCCACAGCGATGCCGAACTTGAACTGCCATCCTCCGGGAGAAGGAGAGCTGAGACATCAATGAAACATTCTGCTCCCTTCGTGTAAAATACATCTTATTTTCTCCCAAGACTCCCTAGAATGAAGGCAGACAGTAGGGATTGAAGCAATTCATGGCTGCAAATTTAAGGAAATGATAAAAGACATTTCAAAGTGCCAGATCTGTGATTCATGTCTGTTACTTCTTTTAAGATGTGGCCCACAATTCACCTTTTAAAGAAACCTTTCCTTCTATTCCCATCTGTGAAAAAGGTCACCTTATAGTTTATTGTCTAACTGGAACACTGTTAAGAGTGAAATGGGGCTATAAATAATAGGGTTGGGACAACAGGCATAAACTGCACTGTCCCTTGCTAAACGGGGATGGATGGCTCCCCTATCCATGAAGCGAACACTATACCTCAGGATCTAATGGGATTTACTGCAGGTTTTACTTACTTGACATTCAGCATATGCTACTGGGTGTTACTACTCTTTTATGTGTGTGTTCTGTGGACTTGATTGGGTTTATATTATCTTTTGAGAGGAGAGAGGATGGTTTTCACTTGCTTATTTCTCCAGATCTTAACACAAACCTTACATATAGGATGCACTCAGTAGATGTGTTTAAGGCAGTGCTTGAACAGAACTAATATTTAATTTATGTTTGCTGAAGGAATCTGTTTTAGGGTTCTCAGGAGACACGGAGCCAATAGTTTCTGCAATATATACATGCTTATACCTGCTCATATATTGATAACATATATGTGTGTATATGTCAAATTAAAATGTATATATATACATATATATGTATGTTTTTATGTGTGTATATATGTACACACACACACATACGCACAAAGATATGTATTATAAGGGATTGGCTCATATGATTACGGAGGCTGAAAAGTACTAAGATCTGTAGTTGGTAAACCTGGCAACTCAAGAGGGTCAATGTGAGGTTCCAGTTTGAGTCTAAAGGCCTAAAACCCAGGAGAGCTCATGGTATAAATTCCAATCTGACAGCCAGCATACTCAAGACTCAAAAAAAACAGAATTTTCAGTTCAAGTCCAAAAGCAGGAAAAGACTGATAACTCAGTCTGTCAAGAATTTCTTTCTACTTGTGGGAAGGTCAGGTTTTTTGTTCTATTCAGGCTTTCAACTGTTCGGATGGGCCCCCACCATGGGGAAGGCAATCTGCTCTACCTAGTCTACAGATCCAAATGTTAATGCCATACACAAGCACCCTCACAGACACATCCAGAATAGTGTTTGACCAAACATCTGGGTACTCCATGGCCCAATCAAGTTGACACATTAAATGAACCATCACAGAATGAATTGCATATTTATAATGACAGTGACTTCAGTTAATACTATCATATCTTTATCCATACAACTTGATTTTGGCTAAGTATAGAATAGTTTATTTTTACCACAGGATAATAATCTTCACTGCTTCCACTGGAACTCCTCAAAGTTCCTAGATCTACCTATTAAAACGAGTGATGATAGCAACTTAAAAACTGTAAGGAGACAAGGGGAATGGCAAAGTTTCTGCCTTCAGAGACCTGAAGTCTTACTTGGAAGAAGAGATGAATACACACAAAGGGTGACTCACAGTGGAGTCAGGAAGTCATGTAATGTCTGTAGTATAAACAGAATACAGCCCAGTATGTCAGCACGCATGACAATTTGCAGTTCTGGAACTTACGTTTGAGAGACTTCCATACCATTTCAGAAAGACCTGTGTTTCAATCCAGCTCTGGGAATTAACAGCTGTGTCATCTTTGACTTACAGACCTTCATCCACCCTGCCATAAAATATTAACAATAATAAACTGTTGTTATAATTTTTAGGATTAACTGAGTTGTGGGACTGTCACATAGTAAGCACTTCAGTAAATTATTATTATCATAATCATTGTTGCTATTGTAACATTATCATTATTATTATATCAACAGTTTTGATTTTTTTTTAACCTTTGTCTTTCTGGAGTTTATTTTCTAGGTAAAAAAATAGGGATTGAAAGGCATTTTCTACCTTTATTAAGTTATGCTAATAACATTCCTTGGGTGACTTTGGACAAGTTATTTAACCTCTTTTATCTTATTTTTTTTGCCAAGATGCTTTTCTAAATTAATTTTTAATTTTTTAAAATAAACATATAATGTATTTTTACCCCGGGGGTACAGGTCTGTGAATCACCAGGTTTACACATTTCACATCACTCACCATAGCACATACCCTTCCCAATGTCCATATTCCTACCACCCTCTCCCAAACCCCCTCCGCCCAGCAACCCTCAGTCTGTTTTTTGAGATTGAGTCTTTTGTGGTTTGTCTCCCTCCTAGAACAAATAATTCTAAAATTTATATAGAACCAGAAAAGACCTCGAATAGTCAAAGGAATATTGAAAAAGAAAGCCAAAGTTGGTGGCATCACAATTCCAGACTTCAAGCTCTATTACAAAGCTGTCATCATTAAGACAATATGGTACTGGCACAAAAACAGACACATAGATCAATGGAACAGAATAGAGAGCCCAGAAATAGACCCTCAACTCTATGGTCAACTAATCTTCGACAAAGCAGGAAGGAATGTCCCATGGAAAAAAAGTCTCTTCAACAAATGGTGCTGGGAAAATTGGACAGCCACATGCAGAAAAATGAAACTGGACCATTTCCTTACACCGCACACGAAAATAAACTCAAAATGGATGAAGGACCTCAATGTGAGAAAGGAATCCATCAAAATCCTTGAGGAGAACACAGGCAGCAACCTCTTTGACCTCAGCTGCAGCAACTTCTTCCTAGGAACATCGCCAAAGGCAACAGAAGCAAGGGAAAAAATGAACTGTTGGGATTTCATCAAGATCAAAAGCTTTTGCACAGCAAAGGAAACAGTTAACAAAATCAAAAGACAACTGACAGAACAGGAGAAGATATTTGCAAATGACATATCAGATAAAGGGCTAGTATCCAAAATCTATAAAGAGCTTAACAAATTCAACACCCAAAGAACAAATAATCCAATCAAGAAATGGGCAGAAGACATGAACAGACATTTCTGCAAAGAAGACATCCAGATGGCCAACAGACACATGAAAAAATGCTCCACCTCACTCGGCATCAGGGAAATACAAATCAAAACCACAATGAGATACTACCTCACACCAGTCAGAATGGCTAAAATTAGTGAATCAGGAAATGACAGATGCTGGTGAGGATGTGAAGAAAGGGGCACCCTCCTACACTGTTGGTGGGAATGCAAGCTGGTGCAACCACTCAGGAAAACAGTGTGGAGTTTCCTCAAAAAACTGAAAATAGAGCTACCCTATGACCCAGTGATTGCACTACTGGGTATATACCCTAAAGATACAAACGTGGTGCTCTGAAGGGGCACATGCACCTGAATGTTTATAGCAGCAGTCCACAATAGCCAAACTATGGAAAGAACCTAGATGTCCATCAACAGAATGGAAAAAGAAGATGTCATATATATATATACACATATATATGTATATATATATATACATACATACAATGGAATACTATGCAGCTATCAAAAGAAATGGAAGGTGGCCATTTGTGACGATGTGGATGGAACTAGAGGGTATTATGCTTCATGAAATAAGTCAATCGGAGAAAGACAACTATCATACGATCTCCCTGATATGAGGAAGTGGAGATGCAACATGGGGAGTTTGGGGGGTAAGAAAAGAAAAAATGACATAGTTTTGATTTTTGAGACTTGCTTCTTCATATCTTGCCATTAATTGTGGGAAATACTAAAGCCAAAGGATTATTGTGAAAAGGAAGTGCTATAACATATGTTGAAATATTTAGTTAACTTAAAAGAGTACACATTACGGGGCGCCTGGGTGGCTCAGTGGGTTAAGCCACTGCCTTCAGCTCAGGTCATGATCAGGGTCCTGGGATCGAGCCCCGCATCGGGCTCCTTGCTCAGTGGGGAGCCTGCTTCTCTCTCTGCCTCTGCCTGCCTCTCTGCCTGCTTGTGATCTCTCTCTCTCTCTCTCTCTCTGTCAAATAAATAAATAAAACCTTTAAAAAAATTTAAAAAAAAAAGAGTACACATTACTTATTGGAAATATTACTGTCATTGCTGTGAATCAGGGTGGAAATAGCCCATAGATGGCACAGCTGTGTCTTTATCTAAAAGTATTTCTCACTGAAAAGTGATTGAGCACATATTTTAAAAAGTAAGTAATTTTTAAAAAAGTGATTGAGCTGATAAATGACTCAAAGAACTGTTCTATTAAATGTTTTCATTTTTCTGCTCTATTCTTTCTTTTTATTATTTTTTAAGAATACATAATTGCATATGAAACAGAAAATGTCCAAATCTGAGGTTGCAACATCCAGGGGAATATATGCAGGAAACTACTGGAAGTAAACATGAAAGGAAGGAGTTACTTTCAGAAGTGATCCTCACACAGAAAGATTTTCTCTTTTGGACAAAAGCCAAAAAGGGCTATATGACCCTTCCTCTCATCACGTAATTTTCAGAAAACTCCTCTCTCTTAGTGTGTCGGTGCCCGAGCGGCTTGTAGCGCATGCGCAGTGATGCTTCTGGGCTCCGGTGCCAGCTCGTTGCCTCCGCCGCTGCCGCTGCCTCAAGCCGTCGCCACCGCCGGGTGGCGACGGTGCGGAGCTGCTCTGGCTGGGCCCGCGGGGGTGCCCCGGGCACCGCACGACTTTTTTGGTGCCCGAAAGTAAACACACCATTAAGATGGCGGCTGGATGCGAGCCAGTAGGCGGAACTTAGGATTTTGTATCTATGTGGTTGCGAGTGATTGGTTGTGCAACCTTGGTAAATATAGACATGCACGGGTGGGGGAGAGAGATCCCAACAGCTACGCAGAAATAAAGCTTGCTTTGCTGAGGTCTCCTGGTCGTTCTTGCTGGCGAGAGCGACAGGTGGTGCCGAAACCCGGGAAACCCGAAACCTACACGGAGGAGTTCTCAGTGAACGCAACGATCCGGTAAGTGTGCACAAAATTTCAGATAAGAAAGTTCCTAAGTATAGGACGAGAAGTAAAAGAGTTCCTAGGCATAGCACAAGAAATAATGGGATCAAAGTTTACTAAGAGGGGAGGATTACTGACAGAGGTGCTTAAGGCTAACAGCACTCCGCTAGACTCTAACCATAAAACAGTTACAAATGTTATCGAGGAGCAGGTCAGAGAAGCCTCCAAGGCAGGATCTAGCAGAGGGGGAGAAAATTCAGAGGAGAGCTCCTCTGAAGATGAGCTTGGGGAAGCCATGACACACTTAAAAGAGGAAGTCCCTAACGAACCTTTAAAGGGAAAGACATACAAGGAAGCTGGGAAAAAATATGACTCCCTAGCGCCCTCTGTCAGAAGGTCAAGAATTCCTACCCCTGAATGTAGGCCTATAGCGCCACCTGCAGTCATAAATGGAATCGTGAACTCAGTCATAGTTCCTGCCAGGTCGGCTCAACAAGTAGAGCTACTAGTAGTGATCCTAGTGCTCCAAAGATTTTCAGACACTCCCCTAAATATTATTTCTGATAGTCAATACATGGTAAATGCAACAAAAAATATTGAAACAGCCATCCTCTCCTTAAGTGATTCACCTATTCCATGGATCTTAAGGCAACTACAAGAGGTTGTGCAACTGCGCACTGCACCATTTTTTATAGATCACATCAGAGCCCTTATGAGCCTACCAGGACCATTATCCGAGGGCAATGCTCTAGCAGACCACAATAGTCGTTTCCAACTTATTTGCCCTACCTTAGAACAGGCGAAGCTGTTCCATAGCAAATGGCATGTGAATTCTAATACCTTAAGATATAGATTCCATATCACCAAAGAACAGGCAAGAGATATAGTAAGGACCTGTGGGAATTGTGCCACATTACTCAATCAGCCTTCCTTAGGGGTAAATCCCAAAGGCCTTCAAGCTAATCACCTATGGCAAATGGATGTCACACATGTACCTGAATTCGGGCAACAAAAGTACGTACATATATCAGTGGACACTTATTCGGGTATCATAATGGCTACTCCCCTCACAGGGGAGAAATTCAAAACAAGTCACCACACACTGCCTACGATGCTTCGCAGATTGGGGTATCTCAAAACAAATAAAGACAGATAATGGACCTGAATATACATCAAAATCTATCCATCAATTCCTAAGTCAATTTGGTATAGTCCATACTACAGGTATATCTTACAATCCACAAGGTCAAGGAATAATTGAATGCGCCAATGGCACCTTCAAACGATGCTTACAAAAAATAAGAAAAGGAGGAATAGGGGACGACTACAAATCACCCCGTGATCTTACATCTGTCACCCTTTACATTTTAAATTTTTTGTCCTTGGACCATAATGGTACATCTGCAGCGGACAGGCATGCGGGGGTTACCGAACGCACTCTAGCCCAGGCAGAGTGGAAGGATATACTCACGGGCCAATGGAGAGGCCCTGACCCGGTCCTAAGATGGCACCGACATTCTGTTTGTCTTTTTCCACAGGATGCCCAAGTGCCTATCTGGGTCCCAGAGCGACTGATTAGAAGAATCGATCAACATGGCCCGCCCCGTCCTGATGCTCGGCCTGATAGCGATCCTGGTGACACCAGCATCCCTTCAACAGATGCACCAATGGGCAATAGTGAAAGCCTGGCCATTCCCCATGCCACTGATGAATGAGTCCGCCATCCTCCCTCCTGTATACCTACTTTCATTCCTATGCCTGTTTCTGTAAATCCTAACAATTCGCCTGTATTGCTCTCAAGACATAAAAGAGACTTTGGGATCACTGCAGCCATTATTGTGGCTGTAGCAGCCTCCGCAGCTGCAGCAACGGCAGCAGCTGTAGCTCTCACCACATCTGTAACAAGTGGACATTCTCCAGAAACTATTGACGACCGGATGCATCCAATCACTTTCTGGACTTTGCATAACCTCCGTGGCCTATAATGACCTTTCTATTGCTGCTAATCTGTCGAAAGAGTTAAGCAGATAAGATTGACATAGCTCCATTACGGGATTGGGTATCTGTTGTAAATCCTTATGTTCCGCCGTTTTGCATCATTACGTAAACAACAATGTAGGCAACAGTTGGCGCTAATACAAGCTTGCATGGCACTGGAAGCTGGTACATTTCCCCAAATCTGGCTGACAGCGCTAGATCGGTAGTCAATGACGGGTAAGATTGGCTGCATGCACATAGCAACCTAAGCCAGGAGTTCTCCAACCAGGGGGAATTATCCGATGACGGGTAAACATGTTCATGGCAGCTGACAACCTAAGACAGGCACGATCTCCTGCCTTGCATGCCTAATATAAAAGAAAAGGGGGAGATGTCGGTGCCTGAGCGGCTTGTAGCGCATGCGCAGTGATGCTTCTGGGCTCTGGTGCCGGCTCGTTGCCTCGGCCACCGCCGCTGCCTCAAGCCGTTGCCACTGCCGGGTGGCGACGGTGCGGAGCTGCTCTGGCTGGGCCCGCGGGGGTGCCCCGGCGCCGCACGACTTTTTTGGTGCCCGAAAGTAAACACACCATTAAGATGGCGGCTGGATGCGAGCCAGTAGGCGGAACTTAGGATTTTGTATCTATGTGGTTGCGAGTGATTGGTTGTGCAACCTTGGTAAATATAGACATGCACGGGCGGGGGAGAGAGATCCCAACAGCTACGCAGAAATAAAGCTTGCTTTGCTGAGGTCTCCTGGTCGTTCTTGCTGGCGAGAGCGACATTAGTGGAAAGTAAATATGAAAATGCACATATACAAGAACCAATTTCATAAAGACTGTGTGTTAAGTAAAAAGAAATAGAAATAGAAAAGACACAGACAAAAAGCTGAAATTTCTTCCAAGACTGAACTTTGAGTAGATTCAGACAAAGAGGCTGAGCATGTGAATTAGAGTAGAAGCATGGAATATAATCATGGAATCATTTAAAGCCACACCTGCTTGCAAACTCACACCATCACAAAAGAGATCAATGTAGAACCAGGAGGTGGAAAAGAGAGTCCAAATAGGAGCTGAGCAAGTGAATGTTGAGGGTCCAGTTTAGTCAAAGTGCAAAGTATAGTTAGGATATATATTAATTATAATTTGGTGTTTTAATTATAATCTCAATGATTTCATTTATTTGAGAGAGAGAGAGAGCACATGGGGAGGAGCAGAGGGAGAGGGACAAGCTGATTCTGCTTTGAAGCAGGGCCTATATTTCTGGACCCTGAGATCATGACCTGAGCCGAAGGCAGAGGTTTAACCCACTGAGCCACACAGGCACCCTTCTGTGTTAATGTCTATACTTAAGGGTACCTGAAAAGATGTTTTGGAGGTCATGAGAGTAAAATGGAAACAAAGTCCTGTGGATTTTCAAAAAATAACTTTTCCTTATTTTTTTTTTTTCCTGAGTTTCCAGACAGGATAGTGGGCAGTGTAGTTTGCATTCCAAGTCCACGGATTGGGTGGAATGATGTGATTGTGAGATTGTGAGATTGATTGGAATACAAAATGTGGCCAGAGACGCATTTTGCCCTTGCACCATACATGTCATTTTAAGGTTCATCTTTTAAAATATTATCATGAAAAACTTGGCATAAAAAGGGATAGACTATATTATAATCAATACCTATTTTCCTATCACCCAGTTTAAGGCATGACATTTCAACTTTTCTCCCCTGAGGAAACTCCTCCACAGCATGTGATGTTTTTCATTTCCATTCATGTAGTCTTTTACTATACATGTCCCCATGAACAACATACATTATTTTGCATACCTTAAACTTTAAGGAAATATCATAAGTATTATGAAATGTTCTCTTTTTTCCACTATATAATATACAATGTTATATTAGTTTCAAGTGTGCAATATAGTGATTCCATAATTCTGTACATTACTCAGTGCTCATCATAGTAAGTGTCCTCTTAATCCCCTTCACCTATTTCATCCATCACCCCACCACCTTCCCTCTGGTAATTATCAGTTTGTGCCCTACATTTTAGAGTCTATTGTTTTTGTTTGTCTCTCTTTTTAAAAATTTGTCTATTTGTTGTGTTTTTCTAAATTCCACACATGAGTGAAATCATATAGTATTTGTCTTTCTCTGACTTATTTTGATTAGCATTATACCCTCTGGATCCATCTGTGTTGTTGTGATGGCAAGATTTCATTCTTTCTTATGGCAGAGTAATTTTCCATTGACTATCTATATATGCAATGTCTTCTCTTTTTTTAAGATTTTATTTATTTATGGGGCACCTGGGTGGCTCAGTGGATTAAAGCCTCTGCCCTCAGCTCAGGTCATGATCCCAGTGTCCTGGGATCCAGCCCCACATCGGGTTCTCTGCTCCATGCAGAGCCTGCCTCCTCCTCTCTCTCTGCCTGCCTCTCCGCCTACTTGTGATCTCTGTCTGTCAAATAAATAAAATCTTTAAAAAAATGATTATTATTTATTTATTTGACAGACAGAGATCACAAGCAGGCAGAGAGGCAGGCAGAGAGAGAGGAAGGAAAGCAGGCTCCCCACTGAGCAGAGGGCACCATGTAGGGCTCAATCCCAGGACCCTGGGATCATGACCTGAGCCGAAGGCAGAGGATTTAACCCACTGAGCCACGCAGGCACCCCTGCAATGTCTTCTTTATTCATTCATCAATTAATGGACATTTGGGCTGCTTCTTTATCTTGGATCATTGTAAATAATGCTGCTATCAACATGGGGGGGGTACATGTATCCCTTTGAATTAGTGTTTTTGTATTCTTTGGGTAAATACCCAGTAGTGTCATTGCTGGATCATAAGGTAGTTCTATTTTTAACTTTTTGAAAAAACTCCATGCTATTTTTCACAGTGTCTGCATCAGTTTGCATTTCCAGCAACAGTCCACAAGGGTTCCTTTTTTTCCACATTCTTACCAGCACTTTGTTGTTTCTCGTGTTTTTGATTTTAGTCATTCTGACAGTTGTGAGGTGATATCTCATTGTAGTTTTGATTTGCAGTTCCCTAATGAGGAGCGGTGATGAACATCTTTTCATGTATCTATTGGCCATCTGTAAGTCTTTAGAGAAATGTCCGTTCATGTCTTCTGCTCATTTTTAATTGGACTATTTGGGTTTGGGGTGTTGAACTAAAGTTCTTTATATACTTTTGGATACTAATCCTTTATCAGGTGTGCATTTGCAAATATCTCCTCCCATTCCGTAGGTTGCTTTTTAGTTTTGTTGATTGTTTCCTTCACTGTGCAGAAGCTTTTTTTTTTTTTTTTTTTTTGATGTAGTCCCAAAGTTTTTGTTTCTGTTGCCTCAGGGGATATATCTAGAAAAATGTTGCCATGACCAACATCAGAGATATTATTGCCTGTGCTCCCTTTTAAGATTTTTATGGTTTTAGGTCTCACATTTAGGTCTTTAATCCATTTTGAGTTTGTTTTTGTGTATGGCCTAAGAAAGTGGTCCATTTTCATTCATTTGCATGTCGCTGTGCAGTTTTTCCAACACCATTTGGTAAAAAAAATTTTCTTTTTCCCATTGCATATTTTTGCCTCTTTTGCCAAAGATCAACTGACCTGTAATTGTGGGTTTATTTCTGGGTTTTTGATTCTGTTCCATTGATTTTTTTTATCTGTTTCTGTGCTGTATCCATAATATCTTGATTACTACAACTTTGTAGTATATCTTGAAATCTAGGATTATGATATGTCCAGTTTTGTTTTTCTTTTTCAAGACTACTTGGCTATTTGGGGTCTTTTGTGGTTCCATTCAAATTTTAGAACTATTTGTTCTAGCTCTGTGAAAAATGCTATGGGCATTTTGATAGAGACTGCATTAAATCTGTAGATTGCTTTGAGTAATACAGATATTTTAACAATATATTTGTTCTCTCTATCCATAAACGTGGAATGTTTCTTAGCTTTTATTTATTTTAGGGGTACATAGTTAATGAGTGTATGTTGTGATTAGTTATCATTGCTCATACTACCCTTCACACATCTCCTTTTTCAGAGTTGCTAACATTCCTTTCAACTATTCAACTTTAATGAGTTAATCTCAGTGAATTCTATACCAAATCATTTATAACAAGTAAGTCATATTTAAGATTAAAAATCTCATACTTTCTTCTACATATAGCTGTCCAGTTTTCCTAGCACCATTTATTGAAGACACTGTCTTCTTTCCACTGTATATTTTTTTCCCTGTTTTGTCGAAGATTATTTGACCACAGAGTTGAGGGTCCATATCTGGGCTCTCTGTTCCCCTGGTCTATGTGTCTGTTTTTATGCCAGTACCATGCTGTCTTAGTGATCACAGCTTTGTAGTAAAGCTTGAAATCAGGTAGCGTGATGCCCCCCATTTTATTTTTGTTTTTCAACATCTCCTTAGCAATTTGGGGGCTCTTCTGATTCCATACAAATTTTTGGATTATTTGCTCCAGCTCTTTAAAGAATACCGGTGGAATTTTGATCGGAATGGCCTTAAAAGTATAGATTGCTCTAGGCAGTATAGACATTTTAACAATGTTTATCCTTCCAATCCAAGAGCATAGAATGGTCTTCCACCTTTTTATGTCTTCTTCAGTTTCTTCCATGAGTGTTCTGTCGTACCTCGAATACAGATCCTTTACCTCTTTGGTTGTGTTTATTCCCAGGTATCTTATGGTTCTTGGTGCTACAGTAAATGGAATCGATTCTCTAATTTCCCTTTCTGCATTTTCATTGTTAGTGTATAAGAAAGCCACTGATTTCTGTACATTGACTTTATATCCTGCCACGTTGCTGAATTACTGTATGAGTTCTAGTAGTTTGGGGGTAGAGTCTTTTGAATTTTCCATATAAAGAATCATGTCATCTGCGAAGAGAGAGAGTTTGACTTCTTCATTGCCAATTTGGATACCTTTGTCAAATGCTTTTTCTGCATCAATTGAAAGGACCATGTGGTTCTTCTCTCTTCTCTTATTAGTTTGTTCTATCACATTGATTGATTTGTGAATGTTGAACCATCCTTGTAGCCCAGGGATGAATCCCACCTGGTCATGGTGGATAATTTTTTTAATGTGCCATTGGATCCTGTTTGCTAGGATCTTGTTGAGAATCTTAGCATCCATATTCATCAGTGATATTGGTCTGAAATTCTCCTTTTTGGTGTGGTCTTTGCCTGGTTTGGGGATCAGGGTAATGCTGGCTTCATAGAAAATTCTGGAAGTTTTTCTTCTGCTTCAATTTTTTGAAACAGCTTCAGGACAATAGGTGTTATTTCTTCTTTGAAAGTTTGGTAGAATTCCCCAGGGAACCTGTCAGGTCCTGGGCTCTGTTTTGTGGGGAGGTTTTTGATCACTGCTTCAATCTCGTTAGTAGGTATCGGTCTATTCAGGTTGCCAATTTCTTCCTGTTTCAATTTTGGGAGTTTATAGTTTTCCAGGAATGCATCCATTTCATCTAGGTTGCTTAGCTTATTGGCATATAACTGTTGATAATAATTTCTGATGATTGTTTCTACTTCCTTGGTGTTAGTTGTGATCTCTCCCTTTTCATTCATAATTTTATTAAATTGGGCTTTCTCTCTTTTTTTTTGGATTAGTGTGGCCAATGGCTTATCGATCTTATTGATTCTTTCAAAAAACCAGCTTCTAGTTTCATTGATACATTCTACTGTATCTCTGGTTTCTACCTCATTGATCTCTGCTCTAATCTTGATTATTTCCCTTCTTATGTGTGGAGTTGGTTTGATTTGTTGTTGATTCTCCAGTTCTTTAAAGTGTAGAGAGAGCTGGTGTATTCTGGATTTTTCAATTTTTTGAGGAAGGCTTGGATGGCTATGTATTTCCCCCTTAAGACCACCTTTGCTGTATCCCATAGGTTTCGGATTGAAGTGTCTTCATTCTCATTGGTTTCCATTAATTGTTTAAGTTCTTCTTTGATCTCCTGGTTGATCCAAGCATTCTTAAGCAAGGTGGTCTTTAACTTCCAGGCATTTGAGTTCGACCATTCTCTTACACCGTACACAAAGATAAACTCAAAATGGATAAAATACCTCAATGTGAGACAGGAATCCGTCAGAATTCTAGAGTATAAAATAGGCAGTAACCTCTTCCATATCAGCCGCAGCACCTTCTTTAAAGATATGTCTTCAAAGACAAAGAAAACAAAAGTGAAGATGAACTTTTGGGACTTCATCAAGATCAAAAGTTTCTACACAGCAAATGAAACATCAACAAAACAAAGAGGCAACCCACAGAATGGGAGAAAATATTTGAAAATGACAGTATGGAGAAAAGGTTGATATCCAGGATATATAAAGAACTCCTCAAACTCAACACACACAAAACAGACAATCATATCAAAAAATGGGCAGAAGATATGAACAGATACTTCTCCAATGAAGACATACAAATGGCTATCAGAGACATGAAAAAATGTTCATCATCACTAGCCGTCAGGGAGATTCAAATTAAAACCACATTGCAATACTACCTTACACCAGTTAGAATGGCCAAAATTAGCAAGACAGGAAACAACATGTGTTGGAGAGGATGTGGAGAAATGGGAACCCTCTTACACTGTTGGTGGGAATGCAAGTTGGTGCAGCCACTCCAACAGTGTGGAGTTTCCTCAAGAAATTAAAAATAGAGCTTCCCTAAGACCCTGCAATTGCACTACTGGGTATTTACCCCAAAGATACAGATGTAGTGAAAAGAAGGGCCATCTGTACCCCAATGTTTATAGCAGCAATGGCCACGGTCGCCAAACTGTGGAAAGAACCAAGATGCCCTTCAACAGACGAATGGATAAGGAAGATGTGGTCCATATACACTATGGAGTATTATGCCTCCATCAGAAAGGATGAATACCTAACATTTTTAGCAACATGAATGGGACTGGAAGAGATTATGCTGAGTGAAATAAGTCAAGCAGAGAGAGTCAATTATCATATGGTTTCACTTATTTGTGGAGCATAACAAATAGCATGGAGGACATAGGGAGATGGAGAGGAGAAGGGAGTTGAGGGAAATTGGAAGGGGAGGTGAACCATGAGAGACTATGAACTCTGAAAAACAATCTTAGGGTTTTGAAGGGGCTGGGGGTTGGAGGTAGGGGGAACCAGGTGGTGGGTATTAGAGAGGGCACGGATTGCATGGAGCACTGGGTGTGGTTCAAAAACAATGAATACTATTACACTGAAAAGAAATTAAAAAAAATTCACACTTGCTTTTGATCTTGAGTAAGTAATTTGGGGGAAAATAGTAACTACTCCAGTGGGTATTAGAAGGTTAAAAAATATATATTGGTCTAGCAGAGTGAGTGTAATTTTTTAAAGGATAGTGGTAAGCTATTTTTATTACACTAATAGATCCTTAATTCAAAGAGAAAGAATATGTAAACCTTATATCATTCCAAAATATCATCCCCTGGTTTGATTTTCATCTTTTCATCTTGTTGCCTCCTTCTGTTCTTTATCCTTTACTTCATATCACTATGAGAGGCAGAGGAAGAAGAAGAAGAACTTAAAAAGGACTTTATCTGAATTGGTTCAGACTTTATCTTCAACAATGTTGCCAGAGAATGAAGAAAACACAGATAAATGTACAGATCAACCAAGTCAGTAGAAAGTGAGGACTAAAAATTGGATCAACAGAGAGAAGTGATAGAAGGAAAGGGTAGATAAATGACAAACCATATTTGCCATAACATCTGAGGTTGACTCAGACCTTAGCTGGGAAACAAATATCCTAGATGCACCACCCAGCTCTATAAACATTACAAGGTGTCTTTACATTTAGGTGTTGGGATTCAGGTACAGGAAGCTTCTGGAGAAGCAAAAATATGTTCAGTTTTCTATGAATAATGGTTTGACAAAACCTCATTGTGTTCCCCTTGGACTAAGACTATCATCTGGGCACACACGTATAGGTAAATTCTTTGTGTTATATTTTTTGTTTTTTTAGCCATTAGAACATAATTAATTAGGTTCAGAGTGGAGGAGAAAAATGATACATAACAGGATATTTGTTCAGCTCTCAGTTAGAAATGAAAACTTGGTCTAACCATGTCAACTGCAGGGCTTTGGTTTCTTCACTTACATAATTTAAAATTAGTAACTATTTTTCCATAGTTTTATGATATTTTTCTGGTAGCAGTGCAGAATTCATCTGTATAGGAAATGCAAACTTTTGAAGGTCTTTGGTCACTCAATCTGTGGCTAGTGACTCACAATAGTTAAAAGAGAGTACCACTTTAGTTCTGAATTAACCAAATGAACAGTTACTAACCTTTACTTTCGCCTCCTGCAGAATCCTTCTGATAGAATAGACAGTTTTCATAACACTCAAAACTACTAATTAGAGTAAATTCCTTTCACATTTCTATCTTAGGAATAGATGAGCATTAAAAAGTAGAATTTATTAATATGATTTTCTGTTTGCCATTAACTAGAAAATCTGTTTTTCCCCCCTTATTAGAAATTGTAAGCTTTAATTATTTCTATCTCTTAATTTAAAACTATATTCAAACCGGCAATTTAAATTTGCCCAGATTATTACTTTCAAAAAATAGATTAAACATAAACCTTTCTTCATATCAGGAAGTTCCTGTTGTCTGAAAGCCATTATTAAGAATATGAACTCTCATAGTGCAGTTGATGTAGGTATAGTAGAAAATCAAACTGACATTGCTTTGGCCCTGGAGATATTTTCCAGACATAACTTTTAAGTGCATTCCTTTCATGCTTAGCTGTCAAACACATTTCTTCTAAAACAGAGGTCAGGAACAAAATTCTGATTCATTGAGAAATGGCTGTTTCACCTTCATTTCTCGTACACTTTCAGCTGTTCTTGCTTCAAGCTCCCCTCTTGGCACACCAGAATGACTTGGTGAGAAAGAATGCTGTTTCCTGATACATCCTATTCCAAGTAATAAACTTCACATCTAGTCTTGTCTGCCTCTTCAAAGCGCTTGGTAAACATTAAATAATTAATCCCCACAACACATTTGGGAAGTAGGCATGCATTATTATCACCGTGACAAAACTGGAGGCTCCCTGAAATTAAATGAGTTGCCAGAGGCTACATATCAAGTTATTATCAGAGCTAGAATGAGTTTCGGCTTCCCACTCTCATTTTAAGACCTCACCAGGTCCTCTCCTGTGTTAATAAGTACCCAAGTCCACTTTCTACATAATTTCCATTGGATCAACAGTGTGTTGCAAATATAATTTGAGTATCTAATAATTTTGGACAGGGCAAATTGAAGTTTTGTAACCAGCCATGCCATGAAATAGATTTTATTTCAGCTTGTTCTCAGAGTGACCAAAAGATTTCACCTTTAATCAAGAGATCAGATGATGGCTGCCCAGGAAGGAAATGATGATACCTTCAACAAGTTGGGTAGAAGATCTGTGTTTAAAAATTCTGTTCTTAAAATAGGACATATCATATTTTTACCATAATAGGTAGAATGGACTTTTGGCAAGACCAATGAGTATGCACCAAGGAAGTTCTTGGTAAAGTTAAAAATGAAAGAAGCATCTCTATTAGCATTTGTTGAACACTGAGTCCTTGCTAAGAACTGTACGTGGCAAAGAATTAATCATAGTTGAAACCTCATGGGTTCAGGCAATAGTCTTATTAATATTCGCTTGTAAGTTGCTGCGGTTGTACTTGCTAATAAAATCCCCAAATGAAGGGCAGGTCACTCCTCTGGCAATCTCTACATTTAGTATCTCAGAATGTGTACGTTCTGTATCTCCCAAGTTAAGAGCTCTACAAGACAGAGCCATGCCCTGACACTTATCACAGAATTAGCAGAATTTTGCCCTCATCATGTCCAGCTGATAAACAGCTTTTGGTGAGCTGAACTCATGTTTCTGGTCTGCTAATTGGCCAGTTAGATTCATTTGGTGCTGCTGAGCCTCTAAACAAATTAAGGTTAATTGGAATCAGAAATGGATCAGCAACCTCAGTACTCAATCTGTTTAGCAGTTCTCTTCAACTCATTACTTGCCTTCTTTTAGTTCCATGCACCATGTATGTGCCACTCATTCTATCTGCCTCTATTGTGACTCTACCTTATTACAGAATGTTTCAGAAGGCACTATTTGGGGGACAAGCAGCGTATTACAACACAATTGGGATCAACACATCTAAGATATACCTTGTGAATTTCTTTTTCACATAGCTTTTCCAAATATGTCTATGTAATCCCTTAGGACTTTTCATTTTGTTTTTTGGAGTCCTCTTTCAGTAGAATAAAACTTAAGACTTGGAGAGGACCTCAACATATCCAACTGATCTGGCTCCCAGTCAGAGATTGTATTAAATCCATTTTGTAGATTAAGTGAAGGAAACTTGAGTACGGTAAGAGCTTTCCCAAAATTTCTATACTTAGGGCATTAGTAACTTCATCTTCTGCTTCATAATTTAGTGACTTTCAACCATGCCATGTTCCCTCCATACTATTTCTAATAGCTAATATTTATTGGACGCTCACTGTTCCAAGCTATGGTGAAGTGCTTTGCATGCATTATATTAATGAATTCTTACAACAAGCTTTATTCCCATTTCATAAGGAAGAAACATCCTTCATTGAATTAACCCGATTGCAAGTTCCCTACTCCATATTTAATAACACTAATTGAACAGAGAGAAACTGTAAGCAATCCACCTCCCACTAGCTACAACTCTGAATTAAAATTACAACTTTGAGAGACAGCTCTGTGGTTTAAGAAATTGATGTAGATTCCATTCAGACCTCAGCAATGGGAAAGAGTGAACAGAGTGACCATTACTATCCATCAGAGTCCCATTAAATAGTATGTTCTTGCTATCCTAGATTCATTTTAAAAAATAAGTAATTAAAATGTATATAAAGATGAGGATTATTTTATTAACTCCCAAAGTGAGAATTTTTTAAGTTACTGTGGTAATTAATTATGATTCAGTTCTTCTTGGAAGAAAAAAAGCAGCTATGTACAATAATAAATTCTATGATAACTGTGTGTTGGGGCTCCACATATATTCAACACTCCTTTCTTTGGCACTGTGATATTCTGTTCTCATTACTCTTCTCTTTGCATTTCTTTATATCCCTCACTAATATCTCCTCAGACTTCTCTCTTCAAACACCTCAGTCACCTATTCTTCTCAAAAGCATTTAGTTAGTTGGTAAAAAATACTGAGGCATCAGCCGACGTATCTTCTCTGCCACTAACCATTTCTCTGCCCATTACACCCTGTTGTATTAATGAAACTCCAGAAGTAATATAATGGTATTGACCACACAGAGTTCTAATAATGTGGGTTTCTTATGTAGTTATTTCTAATATTTTTCCAGGATAAAAAATATATATAAAATACCAAGCCAGTTTCTTTGCTTATTTATTCTTGGATACATTCTGTCATATTCCTGGCCAAACAGTTCAAGTGTTATGCTTCCTTTGAAAAACTTTTAAGCTTAAATTATAAGATTATTAAGGGAATTTTAAGACCCTCAATTGATTTTTGCAAAATTTAAAATTGTAAGCCTTCTATCTTAGGGTATAATTCTCAAACATTTTACACATAAGTAGGACTATTAAAATTGTAGAAATTTCTGAAACCCACTTCTAAGAGCTTTAATAAATCTGGTGTATGTCTGACAGTGACAATCTCCTGGATGCGCTTAAGAGATTTTTTTTTTTTAATAGAGGAAGACTTACAATTAATTCTTTGATTTTAAAAATTAACAGTTAATTTATTAAGATAATGAATTCAGAAATCCAAATTTCCCTTAAGATTTTAAAAATAGCTTTTTGGAAGTATAATTGGCATATAATAGATTGTATGTATTCAAATGAGTTATTAAAGTTTTGGCATCTGTACACACCCATGAAACTATCACCACGTCAAGATGGTGAACATATCCCTCAAAATGTCCTCATTCCCAAGATAACACTCCTTCTCTCCATCTCTGCACCTTTCCTCCTATTCATAGGCAATCACTGGTTTGCTTTTAGTCATGAAATATTAACAATATTTCTCAAATATTATATGAATGGAATCATATAGAATAGATTATTGTTCTTTTATTTTCAAGATGGAGAGGTATCTGACGTCTTTCATTCAGAATAATTTTGAGATTTGTCCAGGTTATTTTTGTATTAAGAGTTCATTTCTTTTCATTTCCAAGTAGTGTTACATTGTATGAATATACCAAAACTGGTTTATGCATTTGCTTATTGATGGACTCTTTCCAGATTTTGGCTAAACAAATAAAGATGAAATAAACATTTGTGTACAAGACTTTGCATGTACATACGCTTTCATTTCTTTTGTGTAGGTTCCTAAAGGTGTAATATAAAGGTGTTATATAAAGGTTTAAATTTTGTGAAATTGCCAAATTGTTTTCTATAGTGATTGTACTATTTCATATTACCACAAGTCACATATGAGATCCAGCTGCTTCACATCCCTCCTGGCACATGGTAGGTCAATATTTTAAATGTTAAACTAATTCTAATTCCAGTAAGCATGTAGGAGTTTCTCACTGTGGTTTCCATTTGCATTTCCCTCTAGCTAATGATGTGGATCTTTCATGCAGTTCTTTGCCCACCCATATCTCATTTTTGATGAAGTATCAGTTAAAATCTGCTATACATTTTTAAATTAGGTTATTAACTATAGATTTCTCAAACATGTCCTTTATCAAGATAAGATTCTCTTCAATTTTAATTTCTGAGGCTTTTATCAGGAATCAGTTTTAATTCTTGTGCATGTCATCTAATAATTTATCTATGGATAAATTTATTTATTTAGTTATTTATTTATGTATGTATTTATTCTGGATCAGTTTTGAGTTTTTGTCCCATTAAGGTTAGTATCTTCCTGTGTGTTTGCATGTGTGGTGATTTCGAATTAGATACGGAAACTGAATTCTGTCCTTTGGATGCTGAGTATGTTTGTACTCCAAGACCCATTTTTGACCTTTGTTATAGGAAGCCACTAGGTTACTTGGAAATGATCCAATCCCTTTAGGTCTGCTTTAAGGTTTGTTTGGCAGGACCAGGGTATAGTCTAGGGTTAATTTCCTTCCACTAACGATGCAAGAACCTTCTTAGTAATCTACTCCTGCCCTGTGAATTGTGAGGTTTTCCACTCTGGTTTTTGGGAACAGCACTGTTCTGGACCTTATGTGAGCTCTGAGTATTCCTCCCTCTAATCCTTTTAGACGGTTGTTCATCTGCCTAGAATAGCTTCCTCACCCATGTGTGCTGATCAGATCTCCACTGAAAACTCCAGGGAGTCCCTCCATGGGCCACTGACTGTTTCTCTGGGCAGCAGCAGTCTTCTCTCTGGTAATCAGCCCTGCAAAATGTCACTGCTTTGACCTCCCTGGCTCCCACTTCTGTCTCCTTAACCTGGAGAGATGACAGGGATGTCTTCCTGTGCTGCAACCTCAAAATTTCCTCCTGGAAGTAATCCAGTGTAATCAAAGGGCTCACCTTACTTGTTTCCCAACGTTCAGTGGTCACTGCCCTTCCTTGCCTTATGCCCGATTTCTTGAGAATGGTTGTTTCATAGTTGCCTGCTTTTTCAATTGTATCAGGTGGGAAAGTATTTTTGGTCCCTGTTAGACCAAGTCACTCATTAAACCTTTTAAATCAATTCACTATCTTATTCCCTAGGTACAAATCCAGCAAATATCTAACAACCACTTCAAAGGTAGCTTTTGATTAATATTTTGCCCAATTTATAATTATATTTAGCTTCCCCAAAACACTTAATCATATTTATCATTTTTTAAAATTGTTTTACTTTTTTTTTCATTTTTCTTTTTCTTTTTTTCTTTTCTTTTCTTTCTTTCTTTCTTTTTTTTTTTTTTTTTTTTTTTGTTGTTGTTGTTTTAATGTAGGTTCCATGCCTAGTGAGGAGCCTAACACAGGGCCTGAAGTCATGACCCTGAGATCAAGACATGAGCTGAGATCAAGAGTCAGATGCTTAACCAACTGGGCCACCCAGGCATGCCTGCATTTATCATTTTAAATAGTCAACTTTTATATGAAGTTTAACTATCTCATTCTGAGCATTCTAAATGGAGATGTAAAGGATATTGGTGTGCAGGGATTACCAAATTTATGTCCTCACACCTTAGGATGGTGGGTACAATCTAAGCTCTTGTGTCCTTGAGAGCATAAAACAAGAAAAGAGTGACAAAAGCTCTTCTAACAAGCAACAATCTCACAAATTCTTAAGTAATTCCTTTACACAGAGTATGTTAGACTTCTAAATATAGTAAACATTAAAAATTTTTAAATCATTCTCATAGTTTCCAAAGAGTAGAATGATATTCTTACTTTCAAATTAAAACTTCAACCTAAAATTAATTCTTTAAATATTTTAAATTGAAATTACAGATGGGATAGTATAATATAATAAAAATAAAGAAATAATCAGTACAAGGACTTTAACATACCAAAAAAACACAGAATTTTTTTCTTAAAATAATATAAAATTCCCAATACTGTATATTTGATTTGCTTAATCATATGAAGTAAACCATTTATCTTTGACAAAAGATATATACCCAATAAAAAAACTGTTCTACTTCCCCAAGCAAACTGAGATTTACTTGTCTGAAAAATGAGGTTGTCTATTGACGAAAGAAAGGTTTGTCAGAAACTCAGGAAGTAGATTTCCTCCCCTCCCCTTCCCCCTTCTCCCTTTCCCTTTGTTTTCTTCTTTTCTCTCAGGAGAAACTGGAAAATCCTCAAACCTATATGCTAACTAAACAGACTCCATATTTGTAAGGGTGTTTGCTCTTGACATTCTTCCTTCCCTATATTCAAGTTATGCATTAATCTAATTGGTCCATCTGACCTGAATCTTTCAGTCTTCAGTTAGTTTTAACTAATTCTTTTCTGATTTTGCAGTTCTTTGGCTCTCTTAAGACATTGTATTGTCTTCTCATCTATCTCTGAAGACACTACAAAAACATTCCCTTGAAGAGGTTTTGCAATGTTTCTGAGTTTTACCATTTGAACTGTGTAGATGGAATTCCACATTCTCCTTTATTCTGGTCTGGCAACCCATAAATTTTATGTATATTTTAAATTAGTTTCCATTGGGTTTTGAGTGTCATCCTGGCTTTGTCTGACTCCACAGGACTACACTATAATCATATATTCAACAGTGTCTAAGAAACTACACATTTTAAGGCGTATTAACCAGTTTCTCTGCCTGGTTTTACTGATGTTCCATGATTGCACTTTAAGTTGTAAATATGCACTAAACCCTAAAAAATACAGTTGGTTCCATATTTGCAATATGACCGGCTACTTTTATATACTTAATGTACATATTTTTATCTAATTATATTTTGTGAAATTATATATAAACAATTTGCAATTATAATTTATATTATATAAACATATTAAACAGTCTTTACAAAACACAAATAACCTCGTTTCCAGTTATGAAAGGTCAGTAACAATAAGAAGAATGAATATTTCACTCCAGGATCAACTGATATTCCTCTAAATTACACTAAATACAAGCAGTCAGAATTAATGGCCCCTGTGGCCAGGGTTATAGAAAAAGTCAACAGTATATTTGCTAATATGCTCTAATAATTGTTTATGTTGCCTTTGCTTAAAGAGAGTCCAGAATTTTAGTAATATCACTAAAACATGACCGAACTGGAGTCCATGATAAATAAAGTGGGTCGGGTCATATGTTGAATTTGTTAGGCACAACTCAATTCCTAAAGGGACTCTGTAACATTCTTAATCATGCTTCTGCCCATTAGGAAGCTAAGGTGATTAATAATGAATATATTCATTAAAAATAAATATCCGGTGGAGAGCTCCCAGCAATTGTTTACCTTCATACTTAAACACCTACAAAATCACCTAAAAAACAGAGGTCATGCACATCTTGATAATTACTCAAAGAAATGGCCTTCAGATATTTCCAAGAATTAAAAAAAAAATACCTTGACTCTTTAGGCAATGTGTATATTAAATGTCTCCTCATTCATGAATTTAACAAGAAAGCTATCACCGGAGGGAGACAGGTTTTTTTGGTTGGGAAGGTAGAATTGTTTTTTTGTTTGTTTGTTTTAACTGATATTCTTTCCTTCCCTTTTCATATAACTATCTCTCCCTAAGGCAGGGTGAAAACAAAAAACAGAGAAGAACCTTCTTTTCTACTATTTGTTTATCCAGCAAGAAGGAAGACATTACCACTTAATATCAAGGGAACAGTCAAAAACATTCTGTAACTCCACTTTGTAATACAATCACAGTTTTTAGAAGCTATTCACCTTAATAATTGGTATTTATAATGTCACCAATCTTTGAAAATAACTTCTCGGTAACTATTAGAAAATTTATTTATAGTAGGAGATTAGAGTACACCAAAGATATATGTATGGATTCCTTCCTGGAGTGTGTGTTTTTGTATGTATTTTTTTAATGTTCGAAAATACTGAATATTTTAACTTCATTCATCTACCCTAACAAGTTTTAACTGATTCTCTTCTATACAAAATATTGTGCAAGATTCTGTGGTGTAAAAGAATTAAAAACCCAGTCACTTGCCTCAGGACTATGTAATCTAGACAGGACAAATGGAATAAATCTGGAAAATGAAAAAATGAAAGTGGTTTGTGATTAAATTTCAAATGAGTGGAAGAGTCATAATTCAGTTTTCCTTTTCCTTCTATGATTAGAACAAAGTGGGTGACTATAAAATAGTTTAAATTATTAACCAAACATCACACAAAATAGAACCTAATTGGAGATTATTCCCCCAAATAATCTCTTAATAGGTATACACTTCAGTTACTTTTGGAATTTCTTTGTTTTTTGAGAGGGGAGGGGATCTCCAGGGATATCATAAGAAATTAATTTCATTATTATACACTTATATTTTAAGATCAAACTATTATTATTCCCGCTATTCAAAAGACTGCTCTGAGAGTCAGGCAGATCCTGTGGTCTCTGGCAAATTATTTTAGCTCCTCTAAGCCTGTTTTCTCAGCTAAAGCAATATTAAATATACTTAGCAAACTGAAGATTTATAAAAACTAAATATGATAGTGTTCATGAAGTACTAAGTGCAACACTTACTACACATAGTAGGTACTCAATCAACATTATTTTTTATTGTTACTGTTTTTTTGTAATTTTCTTTTTTTTTAAGATTCTGTTTATTTATTTGACAGAGAGTGAGAGATCACAAGTTGACAGAGAGGCAGGCAGAGAGAGCAGGGAAAGCAGGCTCCCTGCTGAGCAGAGAGCCTGATGTGGGGCTTGATCCCATGACCCTGAGATCATGACCTGAGCCGAAGGCAGAGGCTTTAACCCACTGAGCCACCCAGGTGCCCCTTTTGTAGTTTTCAAAAATCATATATATTTAAATGTACTTCTGAAAAGGTGAGCATCTTAAAAAAAATTCTAGATACTTCCTAAAAAGGAAATCTAAAAAGGTTGAGTATTGGCAGCATTGTCATAACAAGTTTGCTGCCATTTCTGAGGTACCTGCTTCCAAGGAGGAGAATGGTTTTTGTATTCAATACTTTTCAAAACATCTGAGGTAATAGTAAACAAAAGTGATTATTTAAATTATCTTTTCATTGTGCCTGAATGCATTGGCAGGTCAACTTGAAGTTTCTGTTAGTTGAACTGGAGATTCAGTAAAATAGCTATCTAGTCCACAGCCAATTCATTTCCTATTGTACAAATCATTTCTAATCACTAGTTCTAGACCTACTAGGTTCACGTTGTATATCTGTTATAGTCCTGACTCTCACTGCAAGGAAGGCATTTGAATGAAAAAAAAAAATGAGTTTCTGCTTGATTTTGTTTAGTTACTATGGGAAGTAAATTGCATCACAGAGGGACCTCACGTACATATCACATGAATTATTTGGCACTAAATTTTTTAACTAGCTTTTTTAACAACTAGGATATAGGTAAGACCAAAATACCTTCAGTCTACATCAGAGTTTCTCAATCTCATCACTACTGAAGTTCCAGGACAGATAATTCCTCATTGGGTGGAGAGAGAAGGGTGGGCTTTCCTGTGCATTGTAGGAGGTTTAGCTGCATCCCTGGCCTATAACCAGTAAATGCCAGTAGCACTCACCTCCAAAGTTGGCAATAATCAAAAATGTCTGCAGATATTGCCAAAAGTGCCCTGGAGGAAAAATCACTCCCACCTGAGAATTGCTGGACTACATAGTCCCAAATTCTCGAGGAGCAACCTCTTCTCGAGTATCCAAATATATATCCTCAGATCCCATCAGTTAACTATAGGGAAAACCTGGAAGTAGGGTTTCCAGTTGCTCCTGATTCTAGCAGCAGCCTCAGCCTCCACAATGACCCAGCCCCTAGGATCACCCCAGCTCCCTATACTTGTCAATATGGATAATTTCATTCTTCCCAAAGTACCACTAAACCTAAGGCTAATGTGTTTGACAATTTTTATAGGACGTTGATATTCATAAGAGAATAATCACATCAAAAGACAAGAGACAGGGGGGAGACAAGATGGTGGGGAAGTAGGAGGAGGCGCTGTTTCAACCTGTACCCTAAAGTGAGCTGATTACCTACCAAAGACCTTCGATCACCCATGAAATCAGCCTGACATCAGAATTATATATGTCTGGATCTCTACAGGGGCACAAGATGCCAGTGGGCAGGTAAAGTGGAGAGGGAAGTCAGACTGATATTGAAAGATAAACAAAAGGGGGAGGGGGCCACCAGAGGTGACCAATTGGAAAGTAATACCCCAATATGAGAGTGCCCTGCGTCTGGGGACCAGCATTAACTTGGAGTCTGGTTGAAAGTACTCAAAAAGAGCAAAAAGGATCACAGGCGGATAAGGACGGGGACGTAAGTCCCAGGACCCAGGACAGCTTCCCCTGATGCTGAGCCAGAGAGAGTGCAGCAGAGAAACCAGGTCTTAGTCCCTGAACTGCCAGCATGCCAAAGAATGCGTGGGGTCCGGCTCTTGTGAGGGGCTGGGAGCCTCACCAAAAGGCAGAACGCTGAGCTATGCTAACAGAGCCTGAGACGTGCACACTCCTCACCCTCCCCTGAGAGAGGTGCGTGAAGGCCCCGCCTGGTGCTCTTGGACCTGCTCTCAGAGCCTGAGATGCACGACCCACACCCTCCCTGAGAGAGGTGCCTGCAAGCCCGGCACTCTTAGACCCAGAAAGACCAGACACTCACAGCCTGGGCCAGCGGGAAAATCTCAGTGTGCAATTGCTGGTTGAAGCCTCTCTGGCGGTCTGGAGCTGCCCAGACAGCCGCCACTGCCATGGTTTGGGGTACAAGCTGTGCCAGTGGCCGAGGGGAATTTATATGAACTCTGCAGCACCCACAGGGGAGCAGACTGAGGCTTCTCTCTGAAATGGAGGTCGGGGTGCAATTTGCTTTCCTCTAAACCTCCAAAAACCATCAAAAGCAGTCAAGGTGAGAGAAAAAGAGTGAACAAACATAAAAACCTCCAGAGAAAAAAAGCCTGAAAAAACCAGTTTCCTCAGAGCCCTCCTCCTTGAGGGGGGCAGGAGCACTTAACTCAGAGAACATCATTGACTGAAAACCCACGTGGCAGGCCCCTCCCCTAGAAAACCAACAAGGAAAGAAAAAAAATAAAATAAAATAAAAAAAAGACTACAAGAGAACAACCACCGCTACTTCATAAATACAACCTTTATTTTTAACTCGTTCCCACTATTCTGGTTCATTTTTCTTTACACATTCAGAGAAACTTCTCTAGTAACAAACTATAGAAATGATCCCTGAAATATAGATAATTTTTTAACCTATTGACCATCACAGTGAGATGTCCAGTACATCAAATTCCATAATAACCTCCTAACCTGAACTTTTTGATACATACACCTGTGTTTTTCTTTTGCATTTCTATTTTTTTAATTTTTTAAATTTTAGTTTAGTTTAGTCTAGTTTATTCCTTTTTTATTTTTATTTTCTAATATTCACATAGAGTTAAATTTCAAGGTAATCCCCTTTCCCCAATCAATGCTACCCCTATAGGTAAGCCATTTTTTAATCTCCCTTTATTTAGGAAAGTTGAGACCTTTAACAAAAATATCAAGATACATCCAGGAAGAATCAAAACAACCTTCCTTGCTCACACTGAGAATTTATAATCACTCTCCCATCTTTTTCTTCCACCAGTGTTTCTGTGTTTTTGTGTTTGTCCTGATAGTATATAAATCTTATACTTAGGGTTCTTTTTGACAAGGTTCTTCCTTTACTTGCATATATTTTTTTTTCTCTTGTTATATACTTTTATCAGTCTGTTTTTGTTTGTATACTTCATAAATCTTTCCTTGGGGCACATTTAGGCTGAACCTTCTCTTTTATCTTCCCTTTTTTTCCTCTCTCTCTCTTTCTCTTTTTT
Source organism: Mustela nivalis (assembly GCF_964662115.1). Lineage (NCBI taxonomy): Eukaryota > Metazoa > Chordata > Mammalia > Carnivora > Mustelidae > Mustela > Mustela nivalis. The sequence continues at coordinate 28,946,229 of NC_139023.1, read as the reverse complement.
TTCTTTTTCTTTTATTTTTTTTCTCATTTGGGTGGGGAATCCTGATTGCTCAGAAGCATTCCAGGGTGCACCTTGATTGCACTATGGTTGATACATGCTAATGTATCATGGTTGATACATCCATTCAGTCATCTCTCACCAAAATGACTAGGAGGAGGAATGCCCAACAGAAGAAAAATATAGAGGATGGGACTTCTGCAACAGAGCTAATGGCTATCAATACAGACAATATTTTGGAAAAGGAATTCAGACTAACAATTATCCAGGCAATAGCAAGGTTGGAGAAAGCCATGGATAACCAAATGGAATTGATTAGGGCAGAACTGAAAGCCACCAGGGATGAGGTTCACAATGCTCTCAATGAGTTCCAATCTAACCTAAATTCTCTAAAAGCTAGGGTAACTGAGACAGAAGACAGAATTAGTGATCTGGAGGACAAACAGATAGAGAGAAAGGATGAGGAGGAAGCCTGGTGTTAGGGTACGGAGTCGACACCCCTCAATTAGACAGAAAACACTCTCGATAATGCAAGTCACACAACGAGGTTTATTTCCAGCTAGCTGGGGTCCAAGTATCTACCCGGCACAGCGGGTTTCAACAAGGACCCTGAGCACTCAAAGCCAAGGGTTTATATAGCATTTTCAAGGCACTTTTCCATAGCTACATACATATCTTGCACCCCACTTTGACAGTTTAACTTTAACCTTTTGCCACCCCGGCATCACCCTGGTGCCATCCTGGCGGTTAACTAAGATTTAGGTTTAGAAGAAATTTAACTTTATTTACAGTTCCTTCTGCCTCATGCTCCTTCAGTTTTACAGTGGGGAGGGCGACTTTAGGCCTTGAGGAACTGAGCCCTTTGTCTCTGGAAATTGGGCCATTGAAGAGATAGCCCTTTTTGTTGTAAATCACCAGGACATTTGCAAACCAAGGGAGACTCCTGTCTTGCAGGATTGTGGTCTCTGCAAGTTAACTATTTGTTTTTCTTTAACATTTGGTCCCTGTGGCACCATTGCCTAACCACCCTGCTCTGGTGATATATGATTAAGTTGTTTCTTAGGTTTTAGCTACTTTCTCTTATCTCAAGTTACCTGCGCTCTGTGGGCTGGTTAGGAACACTCAGTAAAATGGCTTCCCAGCCTTCAGGATGGCCATTCTTATGCTAACCCACTCTTACAGTGCAAGGTGCCAGGTTTTGCTTTTCCAAGATGGCTGTACTTATGTCAGGGCTAGACTTGAGGTGGGTACAGCCTTGTTTTCCTTGCCTTCCACACATGGAGCTGGTTTCTGGGACTTTTTTTCAAGTCCCCTGGGAAAAAGAGAGCAGGGACAGTAAAATAGGTCCTTACACTGGAACAAACAGCTTAGAAGCCACGAAAACAGAATCAGGGAAATAAATGATGCCATGAAAAGTTCCAACGTCAGAATTATTGGAATCCCTGAAAGGGAGGAGAAAGAAAGAAGTCTAGAAGATATAGTGGAACAAGTTCTTCATGAAAATTTTCCCAATCTCACAAATGGAACCAGCTCTCATGTACTAGAGGCAGAACGGTCTCCCCTCAAGATTATAGATTCCAAAAAATATCAAGGCACCTGATAGTAAAATAGAAAAATCATAACTATAGATACAATCTCTTGAAAGCCACTAGGACAAAGAGGCTCCTTACATACAGAGGCAAGCCCATCAAGATAACGTCAGACCTGTCCACAGAGCTACCTGGCAAACCAGAAAGGGCTGGCAAGATATATTCAGGGCACTAAATGAGAAGATCATGCAGCCAAGAATATTCTATCCAACAAAACTGACATTCAAAATGGATGGAGAGATAAAGAGTTTCCAAGACCGGCAAGGCTTAAAAGACTATGCAACCACCAAGCCGACACTGCAGGAAATATTAAGGGGGGGGTTCTACAAAAGAAGAAAAATCCTAAGAATAATTGAAATGAAATATAGAGACAATCTACAGAAAGAAAGACTTCAAAGGTAACACGATGTCAATAAAAATGTATCTATCAATAATCACTCTCAATGTGAATGGCCTAAATGTGCCCATAAAATGACACAGGGTTGCAGATTGGATAAAACGACAGAACCCATCCATATGTTGTCTACAAGAGACCCATTTTGAACCTAAAGATACACCCAGACTGAAAGTGAAGGGATGAAGAAGCATCTTTCATGCCAAGGGGACTCAAAAGAAGGCTGGGGTAGTGATTCTCATATCAGATAAAGTAGATTTTAAACTAAAGACTAGTCAGAAATACAGAAGGACACTACATAATTCTTAAAGGGACTATTCACCAAGATGATCTAACAATTGTAAATATCTATGCCTCCAATATGGGAGCAGCCAATTACATAAGAAAAGTGTTAATCAAGATAAAGAGTCATATTGATATGAATACATTAATAGTAGATCTTAACATGAAATAGACAGAAATAGACAGATCATTGAAGCAGAAAATCAATAAAGAAACAAGAGCATTGAATGACACATTGGACCAGATGGACCTCATACATATATACAAAACATTCCACCTTAAAACAACAGAATACGCATTCTTCTCAAGTGTACATCGAACTTTCTCAAAAATAGACCACATACTGGATCACAAACCAGGACCCAACTAATACGAAAAGACTGAGATTATTCCCTGCATATTCTCAGATCACAATGCTTTGAAACTGGAGCTCAATCACAAGGAAAAGTTCGGAAGGAACTCAAACACCTGGAAGCTAACAACCACCTTGCTTAAGAATGCTTGGATCAACCAGGAGATCAAAGAAGAACTTAAACAATTCATGGAAACCAATGAGAATGAAGACACTTCAGTCCAAAACCTATGGGATACAGCAAAGGCAGTCCTAAGGGGGAAATACATAGCCATCCAAGCCTCTCTCAAAAAATTGAAAAATCCAAATACACCAGCTCTCTCTACACCTTAAAGAACTGAAGAATCAACAACACATCAAACCAACTCCACACATAAGAAAAGAAATAATCAATATTAGAGTAGAAATCAATGAGGTAGAAACCAGAGATACAGTAGAATGTATCAATAAAACTAGAAGCTGGTTTTTTGAAAGTATCAATAAGATAGATAAGCCATTGGCCACACTAATCCAAAAGAAAAGAGAGAAAGCCCAAATTAATAAAATTATGAATGAAAAGGGAGAGATCACAACTAACACCAAGGAAGTAGAAACAATCATCAGAAGTTATTATCAACAGTTATATGCGAATAAGCTAAGCAACCTAGATGAAATGGATGCATTCCTGGAAAACTATAAACTCTCCAAATTGAACCAGGAAGAAATTGGCAACCTGAATAGACCAATACCTAGTAACGAGATTGAAGCAGTGATCAAAAACCTCCCCAAAAAACAGAGCCCAGGACCTGACGGGTTCCCTGGGGAATTCTACCAAACTTTCAAAGAAGAAATAACACCTATTGTCCTGAAGCTGTTTCAAAAAATTGAAACAGAAGGAAAACTTCCAGAATTTTCTATGAAGCCAGCATTACCCTGATCCCCAAACCAGGCAAAGACCACACCAAAAAGGAGAATTTCAGACCAATATCACTGATGAATATGGATGCTAAGATTCTCAACAAGATCCTAGCAAACAGGATCCAACGGCACGTTAAAAAGATTATCCACCATGACCACGTGGGATTCATCCCTGGGTTACAAGGATGGTTCAACATTCACAAATCAATCAATGTGATAGAACAAATCAATAAGAGAAGAGAAAAGAACCGCATGGTCCTCTCAATTGATGCAGAAAAAGCATTTGACAAAATACAGCATCCGTTCCTGATTAAAACGCTTCGAAGTATAGGGATAGAGGGAACATTCCTGAACTTCATATAATCTATCTATGAAAGACCCACAGCAAATATCATCCTCAGTGGGAAAAAGCTTGTAGCCTTCCCATTGAGATCAGGAACACGACAAGGATGCCCACTCTCACCACTCTTGTTCAACATAGTATTAGAAGTCCTAGCAACAGCAATCAGACAACAAAGAGAAATAAAAGGTATCCAAATTGGCAATGAAGAAGTCAAACTCTCTCTCTTCACTGATGACATGATTCTTTATAAGAAAAACCCAAAAGACTCCACCCCCAAACTACTAGAACTCATACAGCAATTCAGCAACATGGCAGAATACAAAATCAATATACAGAAATTAGTGGCTTTCTTATACACTAACAATGAAAATACAGAAAGGGAAATTAGAGAATCGATTCCATTTACTATAGCACCAAGAACCATAAGATACCTGGGAATAAACATAACCAAAGAGGTAAAGGAACTGTACTTGAGGAACTACAGAACACTCATGAAAGAAATTGAAGAAGACACAAAAAGATGGAAGACCATTCCATGCTCTTAGATCAGAAGAATAAACATTGTTAAAATGTCTATATTGCCTAGAGAAATCAATACTTTTAATGCCATTCCGATCAAAATTCCACCAGTATTTTTCAAAGAGCTGGACCAAATAATCCAAAAATTTGTATGGAATCAGAAGACACCTGAAATCCCTAAGGAAATGTTGAAAAACAAAAATAAGACTGGGGGCATCACGTTACCTGATTTCAAGCTTTACTACAAAGCTGTGATCACCAAGACAGCACGGTACTGGCATAAAAACAGACACACAGACCAGTGGAACAGAGTAGGGAGCCCAGATATGGACCCTCAACTCTATGGTCAAATAATCTTCGACAAAACAGGAAAAAATACACAGTGGAAAAAAGACAGTTTCTTCAATAAATGGTGCTGGGAAAACTGGAGAGCTATATGTAGAAGAATGAAACTCAACCATTCTCTTACACTGTACACAAAGATAAACTCGAAATGGATAAAAGATCTCATCGTGAGACAGGAATCCATCAGATTCCTAGAGGAGAACATAGGCAGAAACCTCTTTGATATCAGGCACAGCAACTTTTTTCAAGATATGTTTCCAAAGGCAAAGGAAACAAAAGCGAAGATGAACTTTTGGGACTTCATCAAGATCAAAAGTTTCTGCACAGCAAAGGAAACAGTCAACAAAACAAAGAGGCAACCCACGGAATGGGAGACGATATTTGCAAATGACAGTACAGACAAAAGGTGATATACAGGATCTATAAAAACTCCTCAAACTCAACACACACAGAAGAGACAATCATATAAAAAATGGGCAGAAGATATGAACAGACACTTCTCCAATGAGACATACAAATGGCTATCAGACAGAAGAAAAAATGTTCATCATCACTAGCCATCAGGGAGATTCAAATTAAAACCACATTGAGATACCACCTTACACCAGTTAGAATGGCCAAAATTAGCAAGACAGGAAACAACATGTGTTGGAGAGGATGTGGAGAAAGGGGAACCCTCTTACATTGTTGGTGGGAATGCAAGTTGGTGCAGCCACTTTGGAGAACAGTGTGGAGATTCCTCAAGAAATTAAAAATAGAGGGATGCCTGGGTGGCTCAGTTGCTTAAGCAGCTGCCTTCAGCTCAGGTCATGATCCCAGCATCCTGGGATCGAGTCCCACATTGGGCTACTTGCTTGGCAGGGATCCTGCTTCTCCCTCTCCCTCTGCCTCTGCCTGTCACTCTGTCTGCCTATGCTCACTCTGCTCCTCTCTCTCTGACAAATAAATAAATAAAATCTTAAAATAAAAAGGAATTAAAAATAGAGCTTCCCTATGACCCTGCAATTGCACTACTGGGTATTTACCCCAAAGATACCGATATAGTGAAAAAATGGGCCATCCGTACCCCAAAGTTTATAGCAGCAATGGTCCGGTCGCCAAACTGTGGAAAGAACCAAGATGCCCATCAAGGGACGAATGGATAAGGAAGACATGGTCCATATACAGGAGTATTATACCTCCATCAAAAAGGACGAATACCCAACTTTTGTAGCAACATGGACAGGACTGGAGGAGATTATGCTGAGTGAAATAAGTCAAGCAGATAGAGTCAATTATCATATGGTTTCACTTATTTGTGGAGCATAACAAATAGCCTGGAGGACATAGGGAGATGGAGAAGAGAAGGGAGTTGAGGGAAATTGGAAGGGGAGGTGAACCATGAGAGACTATGGACTCTGAAAAACAACCTGAGGGTTTTGAAGGGGCGGGGGTGGGAGGTTGGGGGAACCAGGTGGTGGGTATTAGAGAGGGCACAGATTGCATGGAGCACTGTGTGTGGTGCAAAAACAATGAATACTGTTACGCTGAAAAGAAATAAAAAATTAAAAAAATATATATAAATAAATAAATAAAATGCGAAACTGTCCAGGAAAAAAAAAGACAAGAGACAATCTTACAATCAACATCAATGATCACTGTGTTTGTGAAATTTTGGACTCTTTGCTCCTTTAGGAATTTCTCTATCTGCTGTTCTCTGTGCTTTTTCTCAGACCCTCTTCCCATCTCTCTCTCTCCTACTATTCCTTCATCTTCACTCTCCTCACCTCATTTCATAATTTCAGAAATCTCATGTTGCCATGTAGAGGGAGTATGATTCGTGGCTTCCTGACATTCCCCCCATATGCAACAAAAAAAGTTCCATCTGGGCTTGTCAGAGCATTTTTCTAGATATTAGAGCTAATTGAACAGGATATGGATTATGCCCCAGCCCAGAAAATATTTAAGTTACACCTCCCCCTGCAGAATGCTCTGTCCCAAATCTTCACCTTACTCTACTCATCTTCCAGGTCCCCTTTTAAGTATCACCCCCAGAGAAGCCTTCCCTGGCCCCCTCACTACACAACAAAGTCATTCCCCAGGTAGTCTCTTTCCCAGCAGCCAGTTCGTATCTCTCTTTGATCAAAATCTGTAAATACATATACCTAGGCATGTCTAATTAATTATTCACATGTTTTTATGAATCTCTAAGCTCTGCAGGGGCAAACACACATTCAGTCTTTTCAACTATGCCCAGTGTCTAGTGTCTAATAAATGTGTCATTTTTCTAATTAAAAAAAAAAAAAAACCACAAAGGAATGCTATAGTAGATCTTGGGGGGAATGAATGGCACTGTAAAGTACACTCAGAAATTAAATATGGGCCCTAGAGACAGAATTAGTGGTCTCAGAATATGAATTAAATGTACATATTTCTAAAGTGGCCTGGAGGAGGGAAGATGAAAACATATCCAAAAGGATGGCCCCGGGAGTACAGGCACATCCCTTAGCTAAAAGAATGTGGTGATGCGATGTGTGCTCTTTGCCTTTGCAGGTGGGGAGACCCTTTTAAGCTCCAGTGAGATGTATTAGGGAGATCTCTATACCTACCTATTCAAAGAAGCAACGATAATTCTTTAAGAAACAAAAATGGTTGAGAATATAAACAATAACTGCATTTCATACAATCTCTCTGAAATCGGTTTTTAAAAATCTCACAAAATGTGAAAGAATATCAAGGGAGGAAGGAGCCGGAAGGGGCAGCCTCTGGACTGGCCCAGCAGGGGAATTAGACGAGGCAGAAGCCTCAGGCTCCCCCAGGGCCAGAAGAGATGACAGATAAATATGCAAAACAGCTTCTGTTCAAACACCCAGTCAACAGTCCCTCTCTCCACTGAGTACACTTCCTGATAGTTCTGCCAAAATAAATAGATCAAAGCTAAATTCATTCCAAAAGAACCATTCAACTTCAATGCCAAAAATAATGTCTTCTCTAAAGATACATTTCCCTTCAGGACTCCCACATACATACACAACGTGCCCCCTGCCCCCGCTCGTGCGCGTGCACGCACACACACACACACTCAGCTACTCAGATACATTATGTATACACATATACCTTAACTCGGCAGTGGCTAAATAGTGCCATCTCAATTTAAGCTTAGAAGCATAGACTTCTAAACCTACAAGGTATTTTAAGGATTTTGTGGGACTGTAATTATAATACCCACCCCCCTATTTTAAAAATGAATTTGGGGTTCAAAAAAACTTGGAATCACATGTCCAAGCTTACTCACCAAGACAAAGGGCATGCTACCTAGAATTAGAATCCCAAGCCTTGAAGTCCCTGAGCACCATTTTCCAACCCTGGCCCCATTTCCCACAAGGCTTACAGAGAAGCATATGGTTGGTGTTGAATTAATTGACTGCTTTTCTCTGTACATTTGCTACCCCACATGATAACCAGTTAGCATTAGAGATGAGGATACCAGAACTAAACGAGGGGTCTGTTACTTGCTTGTGAGCACAGCTGTTAAGGAGGCAATGAAGAGTGTGAGCATAGGTCTCTGAATAAAAAGCTGCATTGTTCCCAATATTAAATAATAAGGGATAAAATAAGTAAAATGTTAAGGACTATGTCCAAAAAAATCTTATTTCCTGTTCAAGATATTATCCTGCCTTTCTCTCAAAATTGTCCAGAAATAACAAAATAAATAAATAAGTATATATATAAATGAAATCCATAGCAGTGCAGGAAGTGAAAAAGTGTGTTATCATGCGACGAGGGACTTGGTGCACGGACCTAGCTGAAAACAGAAGCCCAAAGAGCTGAGACATCTGCAGTCCTCTGCACTGGAAAGAGGCTTCCTGCTGAGTCTGGACCAACTCTGGAATAGTGCTAAGTAAAGAGTGGGGGGCTATGGGAGAAAGAGTGAACTTGGGACACGACACCAGGTAATTAACTAAAGGATAACAAAGTTCGGAAGAAAAATGTTCATTAGAACTTAGAATTGTACATCTAATCAAACCACCTTTGAATATGATGGCATTGACTATAGAGGGATTTTTTTGGACACTCAGGAGTTCAAACAGCTTATTGTCCATAAAACTTCTGAAAGAATTCCACATCCAGATATTCCAGCAAAATTTTAAAAGATTAACACAGAATTGGTGAAAGAAAGGAAGCAAACAAAAAGGCTCTAACAGATATTAAAATGGTCTATATAGAAATGGCAACATTGATAATGCAATTCAAGCAAAAGAAGTAACTGTAAAACAAACATAGATACTGAGTTCTTACTACATGCTAGGCCCTATTTCAGGGACTATTTATTCTTTAACGTAATAAACAGATTAACCAATAGTGTGAGTATAATTACCCATTATACAGATGAAGAAAGGATGCAAGTATAGCTAAATAACTTGATCAAGATCACACAATTTATATGATAGTTGTCTTTCTCTGCTTGACTTATTTCGCTAAGCATGATCTCCCTGATATGAGGAAGCAACATGGGGGCTTAAGTGGGTAGGAGAAGAATCAATGAAACAAGATGGGATTGGGAGGGAGACAAACCATAAGTGACTCTTAATCTCACAAAACAAACTGAGGGTTGCTGGGGGGAGGGGGGTTAGGAGAAGGGGGGTGCGGTTATGGACATTTTGGAGGGTATGTGCTTTGGTGAGTGCTGTGAAGTGTGTAAACCTGGTGATTCACAGACCTGTACCCCTGGGGATAAAAATATATGCTTATAAAAAATAAAAAATTAAAAAAGAAAAAAGAAAAATAAAAAGATCACACAGTTTATATGTTAGAAATTAGGTTTTGAAGTTAAGTCATGGGACTCCAGAGCCTATTCTTTTAACCATTACATCAAGAGTGTATACAGAACCATTTTTCTTAATTATCAAAAATGGGGATCAAAATCTCAAATATTCATCCACAGCTGTAGAAAGCATAGAGTCATCGGGCACCTGCGTGGCTCAGTCACTTAAGCATCTGCCTTCAGCTCAGGATCAAGCCCTGCATGGAGCTCCCTGCTCAGCCAGGAGTCTGCTTCTCCCTTTACCACCTACCCACCCAGCTCACAATCAATCTCTCCTTCTCTCTCTCAAATAAATAAAATTTTAAAATAAAGGAAAAAAAAAAAAAAAGAAAGCACATAGTCATCAAAAAGAATATTCACATAATTGAAATATATTATCTATAATATGTATCTGTATATCCCTATTATATTCAACAACATGTACTGAGCGAAAGAGACTAAAAACAAAAGAATATATGCAGTATGATTTCCTTTCCATAAATTTATAAAACAGGAGTACCTGGGTGGTTCAGTCAGTTAAGGGTCTGCCTTTAGCTGAGGTCATCCCCTCAGTGTTCTGGGATCCAGCCAGAGCTCAGCAACTGGCCACCTCTGTTCTCAGCAGGGAGTCTGCTTGTCCCTCTGTCCCTCCCCCTGCTCAGCTCTCTGTGTCTCTCTGTCTCTCTCTCAAATAAATAAATAAATCTTCTTTAAAATTTCTAAAACAGGGGCGCCTGGGTGGCTCAGTGGGTTAAAACCTCTGCCTTCGGCTCAGGTCATGATCTCAGGGTCCTGGGATCGAGCTCCGCTCTCTGCTCAGCATGGAGCCTGCCTCCTCCTCTCTTTGTCTGCCTCTCTGCCTACTTGTAATTTCTGTCTGTCAAATAAATAAATAAATAAAATCTTAAAAAAAATTTTAAAACAGACACAATTAATTTATGGTGGCGGAAGTCTTGGTAATAAAATTGTGATTTTCTTTGTGGGGGTTAATGACTATAAAGGACCATGAGGATTGCTTCTGGGCTGTTAATGTTCTGTATCTTGAATCAGGTGGTCCCTGATTGATCTGATCTGTTGGTCAAATTGTAAAATTCACTGAATGCTCTATCTAAGATTTTTGCACTTAAATATATATAAAAGCCTCCAGGAGAAGAGATTGTACTTTGTACACTAGACAGAGTAATATTTGTAAATGTAGCTGCTATGTACAAAAATTCATTTTATAATCATTTTATACATGTCATTCATTGTCACCATCCATGTCAATAAATATACTAATATAATACCAAATTTTGTCAACTTTTATTTATTTATCTGATTAAAATTTGAATCACTTTTAACTCCAAGTACATTGTATTTTTTAACATAAAAAATTAAATAGAAATATGTAACCCATAACAAGTTACCAAAGTAGTCATATTTTGTATGATTTCCTTTTGAGACATATATCGGTCTACAAAATTCTGAGAAATAAAGTAATTCCAGCGAAATGACTTCAAGATAATTTAAAGTCACATTTTTTCTTTCTATGTGAATTATTAAAGATTGGAAGAGCACCATGACTCAAATTATTAGCTAATCGTGGACTGTCAGCTTTTATAAACTGACGACAATTAAGATTTCTGTATAAAGACTGCAGAACATTCCTAGACCAGAGTTTTCAGGTGTTAAGATGAGTTGGAAAAAAGTAATATAATTTTAAGTAAATTAATTGAGACATTTTGTTCCTATACCTAGAAAAGTCCTATTCATCCTTCAAGACACTGCTTAAATGATGCTTTCTTGCATCAGTCCTACACATTCATATGTGTTCCTCCTTTCCATCCTACTTCGGACAAAATTAATCAACGCCATTCCTGCATTGTCTAGTGTCTAGTTTCCTACCTTTATTTTAAAATATTGCTGTTAACTCTATCCATCTCCCCTTACTAAAAATGTATTCAGTGGACAATACTGGTTTACATGGGCAAATGTTTTGGATTCAGGAAGGTCTACGCTACCCTCAGGATCCTCTCTCATTTCTTCAGATTATCATTTACTTAATATTCCACAGTTACTAAAAATAGTTGCCACAAATATCTTGAGAATTGAGTTTAAATTATTTCAAAATCTTTCCTACAACAGATGTGGGCAAGAAAAGAAGAGGAAAGGAAAAAAAAAAAAAAACAGGAGTGAAAGTAGCACCTGTGGTAGATGGGAAGAAACTTGAACTGAGAAAACCTCTTAGAACAGGAGGCTGAGGCTAGTAGAGCATGAGGGTAGGAAGGAAACAGTGTTTACAGAGTTCTCTCTCTCTCTCTCTCTCTCTCTCTATATATATATATATATATATCCCTGTCATATATATATATGTCAGGGATACATCCTCATAAATCTCTATTTTACTAGTAATGAAACTGAGGCTCAGGAAAGGCCAGAAATTTACCAGAGTTCACCCTGGTACACAGATATTAAGAGATACCCCTAAACTTATCTCTAAACCTATCTTTTTCTTTCTTTTTTTTTCCCCACGTTTGCCTTGTTTTGTTGACAAGTGATATCTAGGATAAGAAAATAATTCACAGGGGGCACCTGGGTGTCTCAGTGGGTTAAAGTCTCTGCCTTCAGCTCAGGTCATGATCCCAGGGTCCTGGGATCGAACTCCGCATTGGGCTCTCCGCTCAATGGGGAGCCTGCTTCCTCCTCGCTCTCTCTGCCTGCCTCTCTGCTTACTTGTGATCTGTCAAATAAATAAATAAAATCTTAAAAAAAAAAAAAGAAAAGAATTCACAGCTAGAACATAGCTGTAAAGTATATAATTAAAAGGACTGTTTGAATCGTTTGTTTTGTGCTTTTTCTTTTTTTTCAATGTAGGAATTTTAAGCAATAGCCTTTTAAAAATTTATCAATATAGTTACAAATTCAGGATGAAGCTGGGGACAGATTTAGCACATGAAGAATATATTTATTATTCATAGAGATCAAGTAGGGATAAAAAATGTGCTCACCACACCACTTAAAAATACTTGGGGGAAAAAAAATCCTGGTCATTTTTGCACTGTTACACACTCTCAGATATGCCCGTGCCATCCATACCCCAACCAATAAGAATCAATTGCTTTAAGGAGCTATTGCTACTGGGAGCTTTGTAACTTAGACTTATTGTGTTGTGGCATTAAAGAAGTTTGAAAACCATTACTATTAAAATAGATTTTAGAGCTCCTACCTGTAATTTAATTGTTTTTATTTCAAAGTAATCACCTTTAGCATTTAGTAGGATATCTTTAACGGTAGTAAACCTTCCAAGGAAAGCTAATATAAGTTTCAGGAGAAAATAACCATTCAAAACTATTTTTCATTTGTCTCAAGAGGCATGTCCATGATGTTGATTTACTCTTGTGGCAGGAAAACGAACAGAAGGCAATCCCAAGAAGTAAGTTTAGCCATGGGGTGAGTTATGGCCACCTCTTGGAACTCTAGCCACCTCATTTTTGAAACAAGAATAAGAGTGTTGACAGCAAACAGTAGACTTGTAAAAATTAAACAAATTAAGTCAGATAATTCATGTGAAATAACGGCAGTATTTCAGGTACAAAGGAATTGCTCAACCAATTGTAGGTGGTGTAAAAAGTAGAAATTTGCCACAATTTAAGGGTGTATTCTACATAGGAAATCATGGAAGGTCTAAGGAAAAGCCAAACTACTTCTTTTAAGACAATTCCAAAGGAGTATAACCAGCTTAATACATACATGGTGAATGATTCATAACCCAGTACTGATTAATTAACACACAAGATAATAATGGTTCAAAACCTAAGATTTATAAGATATAAAAAATATTATAGTTGACATGCAAAGTATGGTTTTTGTCACTCTCTGTCCATTTTTAAATTTTGCCTCATTATATGTCATGTATATCTCTGGTATCCTGAACTATATTTGTTTTTTTCCCAAGCCTTTAGGCTTGGTACCTCAAGAGTTTCTGATTTATGTATTTCTTCTCACCTACCCCCACAAACAATGTATTGCACATTATGCATCTCATATATCCTCCACCTGTTCTGTTTCGTTATCCGGCTAGTTGAAGACCTCATTGCTATCATCTGGATACCTTGAATATCTCCTTAAAGTTTGTTATTTACCATCCCCCAATTGCCCATCTTGTATCATGGTATCAAATTAATCTCCAAACAGTACAGCAACAATCATATCACTTCTTGCTCAAAGACCTTCGTAGCCTTCCAGTTTCCAAATAAATCAACTTCTAATTTTTCACGATGGCAGTAAGGCTTCCCAAGGTGTAACTCCAATTTGTCTCTCTGACCTTATCTTCAACTATATCTGCACAAACCTTATAGATGCTGACTCTACGCCATTACTTTCAATCTCATTGTCATCCAGTTCTCACAATAGCACCATGATTAGGTACTGTATTATCATTTCCAATTTACAGAAATGTAAAATAATTTTTACTAGTGTTAATATTATTGATAATTATATGTTTACTTTATATTTTCTGTCTCTTTTTACATATCTTTATATTTTTATAATTTAACATTAATTTGACCGAATTCCACATAGAAAGGCATTGCTGTGGTTCAGATTTAGATTTTCTAACACCAAAGTCCTTGGGATTTCCAATAAAACTGAGTATCCAATTATATTGAGTCTTTACTCCCTGACAAGCCATATAAACTGTATTCTAAGACTTGGCTTCCAATTTTACTGAGGTGAATAAAACATCCCTCTTCCATATGTTGTCATTTGTATTTAGGGCTATATAATTCATTTATTTGTTAAGATTCTTTAGGTTGCAAATAATAGACATTGGCACTGGCTGGCCTAAGTAAAACAGAAAATTATTGGAATGATATTGGGATCAATCTTAGAATTAAAACAAGCTCTGAGTCTCTAAGATCATAATGACAAACACTAGGGCAGCTGCAGGGATCTTAGCTCTCAGTTCTACCATATTGACTCAATTTCAAGCACTTCTCTTTTTGTGTGTCTTTTTGTAATTTTTCAAAAACCTGAAAATTAAACTCTGACTGTCCTAGATTGGGTCAGAAACTGAACCTTGGTTCATTTAGTTATATCCAGAGGGCAGGAGTTTTAGTATAGAAATGACCAGTTTTGAGCCAAGTAGTTGGCCAAATTTGTGTCTAATACGTACATCAGCTCTGCAAACAGGTAATGTAGGCAATTTCACTCAACTCTTTGTATCTACTAGCTATAAAATTTTATAGGAGTTTTTATTTATTTTTTTTTATTTATATATATTTTTTTAGAGAGTGTGCAAGTTGTGGGGGAGGGGCAGAGGGAGAAAGATAGAGAGAATTTTAAGCAGGCTCTAGCTCAGGGTGGAATCTGATGCATGGCTTGATCTCATGACCCTGAGATCCTGATCTGAGCCGAAATCAAGAGTTGGATGCTTACCTGACTAACCCAGGCAGGTACCCCTTAAAGGAGTTTTTTGTTCTCTCTCTCTCTCTTTTTATTTTTTAGATTTTATTTATTTATTTGACAGAGAGAGATCACAAGTAGGCAGAGAGGCAGACAGAGAGAGAGGAAGGGAAGCAGGCTCCCTGCCGAGGAGACAGTCCAATGTGGGGCTCCATCCCAGGATGCTGGGATCATGACCTGAGTGGAAAGCAGAGGCTTTAACCCACTGAGCCACCCAGGCGCCACAAAGGAGTTTTATATAGGAAAATCTGCAGGATCCTAAAATACATTTTCTCACTCTGAATGTTATGAATATATTTTTTTAAATTATAAGACTGCGTTCATCCCTAAAAAGGCCAAATTTTAAAAAATGACATTGAAATCACTGAAGAAAATCCAATTCTTTCATTTATGCAGTCATTTAAAAGCATATATTGGGTGCCTAAAGTTTGTCTTAGGGTGATATATAGATATATCTATACATCTCAATATATCTATATATATAGATATATAGATATAGTTCTTGCCATCTCCATAAAAGTGGGAAATATTAATCAGTGAGCTGAACTTGGAACCAGTCTAGTTTAAAAGGAAACTGGGTCTATGTGACACTGGAATACTTTTTGTAGCAGCCATGCAAACCTTCTCCATTCTGTGTATGTGCCTGTGTGTGTTTGTGTGTATAAATTTGAATCTGCAGTGGAACATAATTTTTCAAACCATAGCATGGGAAGGATCCAGTGAAGACAATTAGGGTTCATGATAGTATAGCACAGCAACACGAGAGAAGGTGATTGGGATCACCTGAATAAGTAGTTCAGAAAGTTGTACATTTCTGGGGACCTCTTGAACTTCAGATGATTGTCAAACCCCACCATCAGTAGCATGACGATAATCACTTGAGGCAAAGGAACAAGCAGGTTAGGCTTTAGAGACTAGGGATGAGAATCAAGAACGATGTCTGAGTTCCCCAACACCTTAGCAACAATCAATCCACAAGGTGGTTGGAATTAAGAATGCAGAAAATTCTCCCAGAGAACCTCAGAAATACTAGGGGGAGAAGACCCACGAAAGACCAGAATTTTGCTAATAAACAGGTAGTAACTTACAGCTTTTGGGATTTGGAATGGTGATACACATGTGACCTCATTTGTAACCAATGACGGCGAAATTTTAAAACATACTTGTAAATAGCATCGACCCTTCAAAGACTCCACCACTGTCCATCCTCTCTGATCCTGTTATCATGTTATCTGATTGTATCCCTTTCTAAACGCTGGGAAAGAAAAGACATTTATCCATTAAGTTGACTTTTCCAACTGTCTTCTCTAAAGCTCTGTTCCAAAACCTACCACGGAGATATAAACAAATCATTTCAATTACAACTGCAGTTCAGCTCAGGCACTATTCTAGGAAACACTGTGTGCTGGGAACTTTGTTAGTACTTTCCTTTCCTTTATTTTCTTTTTAAAAATCTGCCCTAAGTTAGGGTTCACTGTGATTTGTTTATTTGCTTTACTCTCTTTCCTGCATGGTGAACCCTTTTAGGACACAGTCTGTCTTGTTCATATTTGCACCAAATTAAATGAAACTGAATGTTTGCATGTATACAGGTCTGATGTAGTGAGGCCATTTTTTCTGGAAATACAATTCAAAAGCCTGGCCAAAAAAAAAAAAAAAAAAAAAAAAAAGTCTTATTTTCAGGATACTAAGAGAAGAGGAATCCATAGAGCTATTTTTGTGTATTATTCTATATGAACATGAGGAGGTTACCAGTGAAACTCCCCAGGAAAATCAATGTAGGTGGACCTAATGCTTTAAAATAGGTATGCTCATAACAGAATATATTTTGGGAAATGGAAAATTAAATGTCTTTATTGAAAGAATAAAAGTAATGTGAATATTATAGGACAAAATTGAAACTTTTGTTAAGAAAAATTGAACGATATGGACAAGAAATAATATTGAGGAGAGAGCATTTTGGCCCAGACATTTGGTAATAAGTGAAAAGATAGACCACAGAGTGAAATAAGGTAGTTTCAATACTTAAATCTGTCAAAGTGCTTGTATCCAAAATATATAAAGAATTCTTAAAAATCAATAACAAATGACAAACAGCACAATTTTATGATCAGACAAGATCAGGCATGTTCAGGGTGGTATGGCCGTTGACAGCACAATTTTAATCAATAGGTAAAATATATGACCAGTCACCTCACAAAACAATTGAGTCTCTATTGTGGCTGCTGTAATACAGCAATTGGCCTTTTCTCCTTATTTTTTCCTCACTTCCATTTTATCACTCCTGTTTTCTTGGACCACCTCCCAAATAATAATGCGCTTGTCTCAGGCTTTGACATTAGAGGAATGGAACTAAGGCAGGATGAGATCAAGAGTAAAGACCAACAAGCAAAGAATGGCTCTTCTGCTGACACAGGAAAGAGAGAAAAACATGACATGATAGCATTAAAAATAGCCCTCCAAAAAATATTCATGTCAAATTGCTGGAACATATGAGTGCTACTTTATTTGAAAAAAGAGTCTTTGCAGATGTGATTACATTGAGGATCTTGAGATGAGGAAATAATCCTAGATTATCTAGGTAGGTTCTAAATGCCATCACAGGACTCCTTATTAAAGAAAGGCAGGAGAGATTTGACACAGATATAGAGAGAAAAAAGCGAAATGAAGACAGATACCGAGACTGGAGTGTTGTGGTCACAAGAAGCAAAAAGATACAAAGAAGGAATTCTCCCTAGAGCTTCTGTAGGGTGTATGGCCCTGCTGACACTTGATTTTGGAATTATGGCCTCCAGATCTGGGAAAAAATAAATTTCTGTTGATTTAAGTCACCAAGTTGGTATGGCAGCCCTGGGAAACTGATAAACATGAATTAAGGTTTGAATAAGGTCAGAGGGAGAAAAGGAAGTTGAGAATATCCTTACCAGGTGGTCTGATTACTTGTTAAATAAAAATCAAGTATTATGTATACTTTACAGCCCTCCTGTCCTCCATAGCAGATATAATAGCCTTTTTTAAAAATAAAAATTTTAAAGATTTTATTTATTTATTTGACAGAGATCATAAGTAGGCAGAGAGGCAGGCAGAGAGAGAGAGAAAAGGAAGCAGTCTCCCTGCTGAACAGAGAGCCCAATGCAGGGCTCGATCCGATGGTCCTGGGATCATGACCTGGGCAGAGGCTTTAACCCACTGAGCCACCCAGGTGCCCCTATGACAGCCTTTTAGAGGAGGGGGGGGGAGTGACTAAACACAAGGAAAGGATTTCTGAGGAGAACTCAGAGGTTGGAAATTTGAATGTTGTCATCTATTTATTGCCATCTGTTGGATTTGACAATCCGCATCAAGAATGCTAATAATAAGACAAAATCATTCCAGTCTCTTGCCTAGTTCAGAAGCTGGACTAAGGACCTTGGAAGAAACTTGTAAGAACAGTGCAAGAATCTAATACTGAGGATGGGATATATGAATTAAGAGAGCACAGCAAAAAGAATGCACAATCTAGGGGCTGAGAATTTTAGGGAATGTTGGCATTCTAGAAGCAAATCAGAAGCCTAGTTAACGAGGCAGGGAATCTGCTGAGGAGAGGTTAGCATCAGTTGGGACTTGGTACCAGGATAGCCCCAGAGGTCTCAAATCAGAATTAATCTCAGATTGCTGAGTTGAACTGAGTCTGAATAATTGACACTGTGGATGTCTAGCTCTTTTTGTAGTTTTTTCTTCCTTTTCTGATTTCATTGCCGTTCATTCCCAGCCAAAAGACTATGTGGGAGGGAGCAGGGAGTAGGTCGGGGAAAGAGAAGAGAAGGAAGAAAAGACAGGGAGTTGGTGCCTTTCAAATAACACCTCACATGAACCTCAAAAAGAGCATATAATTTAGGAATTATGAACCCTATTTTAGAGAGAAGGAAAATTAGATTTGAAAAATTAAACCCAAAGTCACACAACTTATGAAGGATGAAGCCACGATTCAAACCCAAGTTGGCCTGATTAAAAACAAACAAACAAACAAACAACCTTATATTTTTAGGAGAAGTTTTATGTTTACAACAAAATTGAGCAGAAACTACAGAGCATTCCCATATATTCCTCATCTCCACAAATGCACAACCTCCCTCACTATCAATATCCACAATGATAGGATACATTTGTTACGACCAATGAACCTAGGTTAACATGTCAGTAGCTTCCAAAGTCCTTAGTTTACATTAGGGTTTACTAATGATGTCATATATTATGTGCATCTTGATAAATGCATAATCAAGTGCATCTACCATTATAGTACCATATGGAACATTTTCATCTTAAAAGTCCTCTGTGCTCTGCCTATTCATCACTTCCTTCCCTCTAAGCCAGGGCAAACACAGATACTTCCACTGCTCATAGTTCTTACTTTTACAGAGTGTCATAGTGGAATCTTACATAGACCTTTCATATTGTCTTCTTTTACTTATTAATGAGTATTTAAGTTTCTTCCACATCTGTTCATGGCTTGGTAGCTATTTCTTTGTAGCACTGATGTACTTAAGTTGTTTTGTTGTTGTTTAAATCTATTCACCTACTAAAATACCCCTTAGTTGCTTACAAGTTTTTGGAAATTATGAGTAACACTGCATTAACATCCATGTGCAAGTTGGTATGTTGACATGTTTTCAACTCATCAGGTAAACATGAAGACTGTAGTTGCTTGATAGTATGGTCAGAGTATGTTTAGTTTTGGAAGAATACACCGAACTGTCTTCCAAAGTGGCTGTACCATTTCTTTTCCACCATCGATGAATGAGAGATCCTGTTGTTCTATATCCTTCCCAGCATTTGGGATCACCTGCTTTGGATTTTGTCCATTCTCATAGGTGAATGGTGGCATCTCATTTTAATTTGCAATTTTCTGATGTCAGAGGAAGTTGGACATCTATCCATCTGTTTCCTTGTCAACAGTATATCTTCTTTATTGAGGTAACTCAATTCAGGTCTTTTGTCCAATTCTTAATGGGGTTGTTCATCTTCCAATGTTGAATTTTAAGAGTTTTTGTGTACTTTGGATAATGGCTATTTATCAAATGTCTTCTGTAAATACTTTCTTCCAGTCTGTAGCTTGTCTTCTCATTCTCTTGACATTGTCTTTTGCAGAGAAGTTTTTAATTTTAGTCAGTACAGTTTGTTAATTGTTTCTTTCATAGACCATGGCTTTAATACTGTATCTAAAAAGTCATTACCAGACCCAAGGTCATGGATTTTCTCCTAGACTATATTGTAAGAGTTCTATACTTTCAGATTTTACATTTAGGTCCGTGATCCATTTTGAGTTAACTATCATGAAGCACGTATGGTCTCTGTTGATTTCTTTTCTTTTCTTTTTTTTTTTTTTTTTTTAACAAATGTCCAGTTCCAGCACTACTGGTTGAAAAGACCCTCTTTGCATTAGTATATTGCTTTTGTTCCTTTGTCAAAGTTCAGTTTACATACTTCTGTGGGTCTATTTATGGGCTCTCTACTCCATTCCATTGATCTGTCTATTCTTTTACCAATAACCACACTATCTTGATTACTATAGTTTTATAGTAATCTCAAAGAAGAGTATTATCTGTGCTCTAACTTTGTTCTTCTCCTTCAATACTATGTAAGATATTCCTGGTCTTCAGACCCTTCAGGTAAATTTAGAATCTGTTTGTTGATATCCATTAGTTAACTTAATGAGATTTTGATTGGGTTTGTGTTGAATCTGTACACAAATTTGTGAAGAACTGACATCTTGAGAATATTGAATCTTTTTGTCCATGAATATGGAGTCTCTCTCAATTTCTTTTGTGCATTGATACTTTGCATCAGAGTTCTGAGTTGTTCTTGTATAGATAAAAGAGGTATTTTTCAAAATGGTACTTTTCCCCTTTCTCCTACTAGAAGCATGAGGAACTCTTTCTCCACGATCAACTATGAGAATCTGGTAGAGCTCCTGGAGGTAAAACTAGCAAATGTATGGAGACTCCCTATAGCTGGGTCCCCTTGGAGTTTGTTTTTGTTTGGAGGTTTTCCCTCACGTAGAGTTCTCATCAGAGTTACAGCCACACTAAACCTTCAAGTGATTCACCAATTACAGTACAGGTTTCACAACCCCAGGACTGATTTTGTGGAAGTGTCTGCTCTGTAAATTTGTAATTCTCTCTGCCTGTCTGTCTCACCAATCTTAGGAGCAGTAGTTTGTCCATGAACTCTTTGAAATATCTAAGGAGAGTTGCGTATTTCTCAGTTTATTCAGCTTTTTACTTGTTAGGATGGAGTGACAATTTCTAAGCTCCTTATTTGTCAGACCAAACCAGTTATGCTTATTTTTTTAAGACTTATTTATTTGAGAGAAGGAGAGAGAGAAAGTGGGGTGGTGGCAGGCAGAAAGAGAGAGAGAGAGAGACTGTCCTAAGCAGACTCTTCACTGAGCATCAAGCCTGACACATGGCTCCATCTCAGGAACCTGAGATCTTGACCTGAGCCAAAACCAAGACAGCACCACCCAGTGGCCCCTATTATACTTATTTTTTAATCAACATCTTCAAGTCTCTCAAACTCTTATTTCTCTTTTCTAACTTGCCTTTCCAATTATCGCCAGTTAATTCACTCATTGAACAAAAGTTACAAAGTACTTACTAAATTAGATAAGGCCTTTGCAAGCTGAGGGGAATTAAATAATAATTTGTAACCAAGATATAGAATGTACCTACTTTCATGGTTTTATAGTCCAGTGGAAGAAACCCCAGTGAATTTCTTCCATTTCTATTACCTGACTGTAGATCTAGTTAATAAACCATTTGGTCTTTAGATTATATCTTTTGCATGTAGAATATGATCTCATATAAGAAAATTTTTAAATTTTTAATGAAAATTATTTTCAGTACCATATGAAAAAACATGAAGTTAAAAGTGTTGTGGTCCTTGGATGTAATTTAAGTCATGAATTGCAAATATTGTCAATAGTTACAAGTGGGAAATACATAATCAATAGAAAGACAATGGTGAGTGTTGTGAAGCGTGTAAACCTGGTGATTCACAGACCTGTACCCCTGGGGACTAAAAATATATGTTTATAAAAAATAAAAAAATTATAA
This sequence comes from Mustela nivalis, assembly GCF_964662115.1. Lineage (NCBI taxonomy): Eukaryota > Metazoa > Chordata > Mammalia > Carnivora > Mustelidae > Mustela > Mustela nivalis. The sequence goes on along the minus strand of NC_139023.1, from coordinate 28,924,192 downwards.
AAAAAAAAAAAAAAGAAAGACAATGCACCGTGGAGAGATGATTTAAGAAAGTTAGATTTCTGTACTGGTATAGCATATTTTCTTTTAAATAGAAAGTCACTACTTCAAGTTAAATCTAAGATTCGGCAAAACAGTCTATGATATTTATTATTTATGTACTGAGATTTAGGTAGAACACAAAAGTAATTTTAGATTTTGCTATGGTAACAAATGTGAAATTGCTGTAGTAGTAGGATGACAGACTCAGTAAGAAGCACTTCCTGTGTTTGCCAAGAGGTTCTGCACAGCGACTTATCTCAAGGATTTTAAATAACTCTACCTAACCAGGTGGGAAGTTTGCAACAAGGAAAGCAATTGTAGCCTTTCCAGAAATACATTATGCTAAAAGTATTTTAATACATCTGAGTATTTTCAACCTCAATATTTTTACAATTCAATGTTACCTTGCTTTCACTTACTTTCCAAGTTAAACACCTTCCATAATTCATTAGGAATATTGTAAATTTGTTCTAACAAAAACCTAGGTGGTAAAAATACTCATCATGTGCATTTAAATAAATATGGCTTTTAGCCTGTGTAACAGATCTTTCTCATGTTTGGTTTTTTTCCTCTACGTGAATGTTCAGTTCCATATGTTTCCTTCTTTTGCAAGACTTCAGCACTTTTTTGTCCACTCAGAATTCAAGTAAAAAATGTTCACATTGCTTATTATAAAATTAGTAGTTAATTCTCATATTTAATGGAAATCAATGACAAAACTGCTTATAAGCTTGAGAACACACTGATAAATCAAATTAATAAAGAGTATATTATGGAAAGGCAAACTATAACAAAACTCAAGGAACGATAAGATTCATCTATGACTTCCAGCTTCCTCAAATGTGTACATGGCCCTCTACAAATAACAAGATTCTTCCTTATTTAGTATTTCCAAATGTAAAAAAGATATCATCATTTATTAACTTAACACTTAACATGTACTCAATATTTTCCAGGTACTGGAGATTGTCTAGCAGGAAGTAATTATGCTATTACTGAAAAGATAAGGAGTAAGGTCTGCTGCATTTTATCTCCATCCTTATTAAGTCCCATTTTCCCCTCCCACCTCTACCATTGGGGATGGAGTCAACTTTTCCCAAAGATCTTGCAGATACAGTAAAGTAATGTATACCAAATTTAAAAATGGGAAAGATTGTTTAAAGTCAACTCACAATGTCTGGTATATCCCTGGAAGAATTACTGTTTTAAATTAATTCAAACTACTATTACAATAATAAGTTTGCACATTTTTTGTGAAAATGCAGGGAATGCGTTTTTACATTTTATTGTGCTATTTGTAAGTTTATGTACATTAGTAAAATGTCATCCAAAAAAGAATAAAAATAGGCTAATTGCAACTTTACATTGCCACTTTCAGTCCTTGAATTTTTATAGTTCCCTAATGTCTTCTGTAGTTGCTTAATTTCTTCACGCTTCCATGGTCATGGCTAATGCGTGTCACATAGCTGTTGGGAATGGAGTGACCTGAAAACTGTCCACGTCATTGAATTAAGAGTATCTTTTCCAAGACAATTAAATATCAGAATTTTTCTTAGGTAGGGTCAAGTTAAAGTCTTCCACAGTGTTTTTGCAAATTTAACTGCTCTTGGCATTCCAGTGTCACCTAACTTTAAATATGGCAAGGCATACAAGCTCTTTCCTGTGTATATTTTAGGTTTTTTTTTTTTTTTTTCAAAACCTTCTTTATAAACATGTTTATATTTTGGGGTGCTAGCTTTGGGGGGCTAGCTTTGGCTCTATTGATAAATTATTTACATCATGGTTTTCTTATCTGTAAAATAAGTAGGCTGCACAAGACCACCATGATATTCCAACCTTCTGCCAGAGCACTGGCTGCTAAAACATGATTATCCTCATGTTATTCCCTTGCTCAAAAAGCTGTGATGGCTCCCATACACATGGCTATGAGACCAGGTTCCTCTATTAATATTTCCAGGCTCTCCATTTTTGAGAGTTGCTCTCCCTCATATTAACTCTCACTTCTCTGATACACAAACACACTGCTCATCACAGAGGTGGTCTAGGATTTAAGTTCACCACTTCAGGAACTGCAAATGCATAGCATTGTACTCAAATTGCTACCCATCCATGAACCATTTCTTTTTTTTTTTTTTAAGATTTTATTTTATTTATTTGACAGACAGAGATCACAAGTAGGCAGAGAAGCAGGCAGAGAAAGAGGAGGAAGCAGGCTCCCTGCTGAGCAGAGAGCCTGATGCGGGGCTTGATCCCAGGACCCTGGGATCATGACCTGAGCCTGAGCCGAAGGCAGAGGCTTTAATCCACTGAGCCACCCAGGTGTCACTATTATTTATTTTTAAGGCTAACTTAATTATGATGATGCAAGTAAGATTCACTGGACAACTTTTGTTAAGAAAGATAAATCTTTTCAAAATATAGCAGCAGTCACAAACTAATTCATGGTGATGAAAATGATATTAAAAAAAGGAAGATCAAAAGAGTTTATATTATATTAAGTTCTGTTTAGTAACTATAACTGATGATGAAGTGTCAAAACTACAGCGTGCTCTAACTAATGCACTGGTTAATGGGGCAAGGGAACCAATGAAACTTAAATAGCTTTTAAATTCACTCATAAAGATATGTTCAAAGTCAAAAGTACCTTACAAAGGAAAGGTCTTGAATTTAAACATTGATGGAAGTAAACATTTAATATTTTCTATATGACCATTCGTGTTGTGCAAGTGACTTTAGTAACATTCTGAGCTAACACTAGAAATCTCTGTATATATAATCACTGAGTTCTTAGCACGAGACCATTTCAGAGGTATTAGTTTGAAAACAGTGGGCAAAAAGCTCGTGCAAGTACCACACTTCAGTGACACCAGGTACCAACGGCAGAAACAAACCAATGATAGGGAGGAAGACCAAGACATACAATAAAGGAAGTCAGCAAAGTGTTTTTCATTGCAGTATAACACATCCAGAGATACCCCTAGCATGGCAATCCTTTCAGTATCTGTGAAATTAGCACATGAACGATTTTTAGCTTCAGTGCTAAAAAAAACACAGCTAGATGTGAAGTATATATAAAAAACACTCAGTTTGAAAAAAAAATTCAGTTTGGAGTTCAAATTCTAAAAGTTTGCTCTAATGGTACAGTTGCAAAGGCAAGTAAGCAGTCTGGAGTCATCACCCGAATCAGGAGCTGGTGCCAGAATATTATTGATCTCCACATTCCTTACTTCACTGAAATGTTTTGATTTTTTTTTTAAGTTAAGTGTACTAAATGATGTTTTTAGTGATATTGTACAAATTGTGACTCTAAAAACTGAAGGGTCAAATTTGAGATCATTCTTTTTATGTGGAGATAATATGAAAGCTATCAAAAACTTGTTTCATGCTGAAGTATAATGGCTATTAAGAAGAGAATTTCTGTTGAAAAATTTGGATTGCAGAATAAAATCTCATCATTTATGAAATGTAAGAATCCAGTTTGGTCTCAACATTTTTAAGCTGTGAGTGAAGCATCCAGACTTGTTATTTATCTGGTATCTTTGGTATTTCTAATTACCTTAACACCTCCATGAAAAGAAGGAAAGAAGGATGCTTTTTAAAGGCAAAAACAAAAGCAAGATTTCTGAAATAAGAGAGCTCCTATAGAATGTTACGTGATCCAGAATTCAATAACTATTCAGCAGGTACGTAGTATACTTAATAATTTACCTGTGTAAAGTTATCAACAAGCTCTTATAAATTTGGTGGAATGATTTAAATTTAAAGTCCTTTTCCATCAAAGGAATATTCCCTTATCAGATATTAATGAAATCCAAGATCAATTTCTTTCATCATAAGTTAAATAAAGTTAAATAAAGAATAAACTGTTGGAACTGGCTACTGATGAAGAATTAAATATGAATTTTGAAAATACAGCATCACTTTCTTTTATCCTAGATAAAAATTAAGAATGAGTATCTTTAGCTTGCTGAAATTGCTTTAAAATTACTTCTTTCACTGCTATCAACATATCGTTTTGACACTGATTGCTCTGTGATAAGTTATAAAAAATTGAAATAGTTTAGATATGTTATTCCCTTTGAATATGGTTGTGGCCAATAGAATCTATATTAAATAAGTTAAGCAAGAAACAAGTTCATTTGTTACATTACAGCTTTACATTTTGATGTGTAGGATGTCTCTTCAAATTGTGAAGTAGGTATTCCATGTCGAAAATCACTATTTTACTCATAACTTCTTAATTTCTATTATTGAACTACAACAAGTTCAAGTGTAATAGTGGTTCTTTATGTGATCACAGTGATGCAAACTTTCAATGAGCAATATGTACAGTTTTTAAATATTTTCTGTAATGCTTGTTCTGATTATATTTGTTAAATGTAATATAATGTCAGTTGACTCTTAGTCAACTGTATTTTGTTTTTAATTCAATTGTATTTTGTTTTTAATTCAATTTCATTTTCCTCGTAATTCATTTTATTGGATTTTACAGAAGTATAGTTTTTGTAACAAACCAGAAATATTTTTAAAATGGAAATCTTGCTCTAGATAATTAAGACATAGTGTCCTATATTTCTATACTTCCCTGAGTGATACCATGTTAAGGACATGTTAAATACTCAGCAAATACCTGTGGATATATAAATTTATACCAATAAATTAGGTAATACTTTCTGAAGGGAATAATTTCTTTCAGTGGATAGCTATATCTATAGAGGGCTTCTTTGCATCGTCCAGTTTCCAGGGGTAGAAATAATTAGAGCATACAACATGAACTGAATTATGTATAATTCTTCAGAAATTTCAAAATATGAATGAGGTTGATGTCACAGAAAACTGCATGGAGTTTAATATTCCTCTGACTAAAGCAAGCACACCTTCTCTTTTCTGTGAACTGTATATATCATCATGCATCAGGGTGTTATGTGACCAGAAAAAAATTCTTAAAAAGAATAAACAAAGCAACCACGCTAATGCCTGTTGTTTTGGAATATTTGATGTTGGGAAGCCAGACAGGCTGAGTTTTTGTTTGACCAAACAAAATAATACTATGGAAGTTCAAAACAAAACATTATATCAAGACTTCAGCATTTCATTAGTAGTCTCATACAGGATACAAAGTCAATGTATTGCTAGGGAGGTCCATGGGAGAAACGCCAAAAACAAACTAAAGCAGTTGATGGTCCTTGATCTCCTTTTTAATACCTATAGCTCCAATATTTGGAAGTTCAAGAAAACTTTTGCTTTAGTAAGTAACTACAATTCTTTTGAATAAACTTTTAATCAAGATCAGCTCCTTTACCTTTAAAATAAACCCTTAATCCAAGTTTTAATGTCTTCTCCACCCATGGGTTGTATCTGGGATCCTGTAAAGGACAATTGAGTATGCGCATTTCCTCCCTGAGTGGACAAGCTAAGGGACATTGTTATTCTATAGAATTCTTAGCTTGCTCTTCCAATTATGTGAACCAAGAATATACTATTTCTCTGAATAATGTAAAATGTGATAGGTGTTACAGTGACTGACACTTATGTATGTGCATTATTGAATTACACAATGGCTTTCAGTAACCTGTCAATAAAGTTCGTGAGGGAATGGAATTCTATCCCCTATTTTTTCAATGGGGGCAATAGTGTGAACCATTATAAGCTTGCTATTATTACATATTACCATGTCAAAGTTAATACAAAAGAGAAACATTTAGCATGTTAAGGCAATTTAGATATAGGAGAGTATTTCTATAAGAAACCCCACAGAGTTATAAGTGAGAGAAGACACAGCAGACTCTTTTCTCAGCAGGCAGATCCTTTTTAGACAAATATTTTGTCTTGGGGAACCATATTGTTCAGCATTCTCTTTCTTCATCTCTATTACCCACCCCTCTGTTATCGGACTCCTAAAGTTCTTCTAAAGATAGTGTTATATGGAGGACACATATTGCATGGAGCACTGGGTGTGGTGCATAAACAATGAATTTTGGAAAACTGAAAAAAAATTAAATTAAATTAATTTTTTTCAATAAGAAAAAAAAAGGGAGTAGTTGGTGAAGTGTAAAATGTTTATTTATATCTATTTTTTTGATCTCTTAGTAATACCAACAAAGGGCTTTCAATTAATCCAGCTGGTTGGATAAAAAGTGGGGCAAAATCGATTGTACTAAAGTTATTTCCATATAATAAACCCATTCTGAATCCTCTTCTTTTGAAATTGCCAGAGCCAAAAAGTTAAATTATTTTAGACAATGCTAAAAAGAAAATGTCTTCGCAATATTTGGAAAGCAATGTATCTGCTGAAATGCGTAAGAGAGTTTATAAAATTTACACAAAACCTTTATTGAAAAATAATTGGAAGCCACCCACAGCATGCTATAAAAAAATTCCAATTTTCTATCCTTTTTAATTCTGATACTATTAGCTTTCTTTGCCTGTAATATGGAAATTGAAACATAATAGTTTTTGCCCAATGTTTGAAAATACAGAATCTTGCTTTAAGTTCTTATTCCTACTCCCTGAAAATAGTCTAGATTTTCCATTGAATAACTAAAGTCTTTTTCACTTTCTTATACATTTTATTATTTCAAGGATTATTCAAAACTACCTTTCACCATTTCTTCCCATGCTGTAGATGAATGTAATTTTAATATTTACTGGTCATTCTATTTCATTAAGCTACAATTTTCTGAGAGAATGCACAAGGTCCCACATCAAAAAATACCAACCTTTTCAAATATACAAACAATTAAGCCATCACTCTATATCTCGTGGGCCCACTAGATTAATGTCCATCAACAGATGAATGGATCAAGAAGATGTGGTATATATACACAATGGAATACTATGCAGCCATCAAAAGAAATGAAATCTTGCCATTTGCGACAACATGGATGGAACTAGAGCGTATCATGCTTAGCGAAATAAGTCAAGCAGAGAAAGACAACTATCATATGATCTCCCTGATATGAGGAAGTGGTGATGCAACATGGGGGCTTAAGTGGGTAGGAGAAGAATAAATGAAACAAGATGGGATTGAGAGGGAGACAAACCATAAGTGACTCTTAATCTCACAAAACAAACTGAGGGTTGCTGGGGGGAGGGGGGTTGGGAGAAGGGGGTGGGATTATGGACATTGGGGAGGGTATGTGCTTTGGTGAGTGCTGTGAAGTGTGTAAACCTGGTGATTCACAGACCTGTACCCCTGGGGATAAAAATATATGTTTATAAAAAATTAAAAATTAAAAAAAAAAAAAAGAGCACAGTAAAAACCAAAAAAAAAAAAAAAAAAAAAAGAACAAAATTTTTAAAATCCTACATTTCTTGATTAGGAAACAAGGTGAATTTGCTGACAGGATCAAGGTACAGACATGTATTCTTATTTCCATCAAAAACCTTGATGTTATTGCACTATTAGGTATTTACCCCAAAGATACAGATGAGGTGAAAAGAAGGGAAACATGTACCCCAATATTCATAGCAGCAATGTCCACAATAGCCAAACTGTGGAAAGAGATGTGATGTCCTTCAACAGACAAATGGATAAAGATGTGGTCCATATATAAAACGGAATATTATTCAGCCATCAGAAAAGATGAATATCCACCATTTGCATTGACATAGATGGAACTGGAAGGGATTATGCCAAATGAAGTAAGTTAAGCAAAGAAAGACAATCATCATATGGCTTCACTCATATGTGGAACATGAGCAACAGCACAGAGGACCATAGGGAAGGGAGGGGAATCTGAAGGGGGAGAAATCAGAGAAGGAGAAAAACCATGAGAGACTATGGACCCTGGGAAACAATCTGGGGGTTTCAGAGCGGCGAGGTGGGGAAAGGAGGTAACAGGGTGAAGATATTAAGGAGGGCACCTGTTGTGATGAGCATTGGGTGTTATAATGTAATTAATGAACCACTGAACACTACATCAAAAACTAATGAGGTACTATACAGTGGCTAACTGAACATTAAAAAAAAAAAAAACTGATGCTCTCCTGAAAACCATGTGTCTTTGAGCATCTTTAGAATACATTAAAATGTAGTTTATGATTTTATTTATTCAAATTATTGATGACCTATCAAAATTTGTAACATGTGCTTCAGTATTAGAAGGAAATATGCAAAACAAAATCCAGAAAGAGAAGACTATTTTTATGATGAAGTAGAAAGAATTATTTGGTAGACTTTAAATCCTTTACTTCTTTGAACGAGAGTATTTAAGTTGCTCTTATCTGGAAGAATAGAAAGAAGTGTTTGGTGTAACAATTCCCCCAGTCCTTAGAGTGGATTTCTGAGCACATTCAGGAATTTTCTTTTTTCTTTTTCTTATTTCTGTTCTTAACAGAGCGGGAAGCTATGCTTTTCCCTACAGACAAATCAGGGACAACAGCCTAGCCTGTGGCCCACTTTAGTCCTTAGCCTTCTGAATTTAAAATGCTATCACAAGATTTCTTCTAAATCACCAAAACTTAACAGGCTATTTTCCCTCTGCATTTCTATTTGCCACTTACCCTGTACTTTGATGTTGCAATACCAGTTTAAACTTCCTCTTCTCTCTCTAGGCCATAAAAGGTCCTCTGTCAGCAGAATTGGTGACATTTTAATTTTTTAAATTAATTTATTTATTTTCAGCATAACAGTATTCATTATTTTTTCACCACACCCAGTGCTCCATGCAATCCGTGCCCTCTATAATACCCACAACCTGGTACCCCAACCTCCCACGCCCCCGCCACTTCAAACCCCTCAGTTTGTTTTTCAGAGTCCATAGTCTCTCATGATTCACCTCCCCTTCCAATTTACTCCAACTCCCTTCTCCTCTTTAACTCCCCATGTCCTCCATGCTATTTGTTATGCTCCACAAATAAGTGAAACCATATGATAATTGACTCTCTCTGCTTGACTTATTTCACTCAGCATAATCTCTTCGAGTAATTAATCATTTATATTTTACTTATTATTTTCATTTTGAAAGCAGATAACGTATTTGCTATTTACTGCCCAAGAATAATTTTAATATTCACTTGAGAATATTCATATAAAAGAGAGATTATTTTAAGTTATATATATGTCAATATGGAAAAAATACAATGTCTACCAGAGGCAAAGCTTGGAAGAGACCAGCCTCTAAAAGTATTTGTATTTAAATTGAAAGTTTTGAAATCATATTTCCAAGATCATGATCTAATTGGGAAATATTCCAGAGAAATTGATATTTCCATTTTAAGGAAATTTAGTTACATGGTGCAGTGCTAAAATAATTATATTTGTATTGCATGTGTGGGAAGATACAAAGTATCTTAAACTATAAAATGCAATAGCTAAAAACTTTGATTTTAGTTTAGTATATTTCCCATAAAAAATGAAGGGGTACCTGGGTGGCTGATTAAATTGAGCTACTGACTCTTAATTTCAGCTCAGGTCATGATCTTGGCACCCTGGGATTGAGCCCCTTGTCAGGCTCTGAGCTCAACACAGAGTCTGCTTGACCCTCTCCCTCTGCTCCTTCCCCTGTTTATGTGCTCTCTCTCTCTCTCTCTCTCTGTCAAATAAAATAAATAAATAAATAAATAAATAGTAGAAACAACATGAAAATACCAAATCAAATAAATATATTTAGAGGTTCCAATTTCTTAAAATTTCATCACTGTCTTTATGATTGAATTTAAATCCATCTTTTCCTGTTTTCCAACTGAATTATCTTAGTAGTGTGATTATGTTGGTGACTTTCTCCCCACAGTTTATGATATTTGATTATTTTCTAATCCACATAATGGGTCACCCTTAGGCCTTTTTCTCTCTTTAAATCCTGCCACAGCCATTTATTTCTTTTCCAGTGTTTAGCCATTGGGAAGATGTATGAAAATAAAAGGTGTGGTAAATTATCCTCTTACTTCATCTGTTAAGATTTTATTTTCTATTTAATGCAGTGTAAGGACAGTGTGACTATCCTAAGGACTTCAATTGTTGCTAATCATTGTTGGTATCATGTAGATCATGCTCTATTTCCTCTTTTTAATGCCAATTTTGTAGAAAAAAATAATCTATACAGGCTGTCTTCATGCCTTTCCCAGCTCAATTCTAAACTATTTAGATCTACCATTGACCTTTACCACCGTGCTAAAATTGCTTTCACAGTATCTAGTTAGTATAATATAGTTATGTATTTTCAGTCCCATCCTCCTGGATTTCTCTAAATAATTTAGTCTTCACTAATCAAATTCTTGCAATCATTTCTACCTTTAGGTCTATTTTGTTTTAATTTCCCCATTGTCTAGTAGTTCTTTTTGTTGTTGTTATCTTTCTATGCCATAGAAAGTCTAGTTCTCAATCTTATTCTCTACATTCTCCTCATGGATTAATCCAACCAATTTTACATCTTTAATTACTATTTTAATGTAGATGACGCAAATCTTTCCCTAAGTAAGAGAACCTGACCACCAAACCATTTACTCCACTTAATAACAACATAATTATCCAGTATTAATTTTTATTATTTATTTTTGTATCGCTTATTTTGTCTAGCACCTTGACATGCTATCCTTTCTCTCTTTCTCAAATCATCCTGTTGAAATATCTATCCAAGATTTGTCTCAAATGTATTATTTTTAATGAAACTATTCCTGAGTCATATGAATATGATGATCACTTCTTTAATATGATTTCTACTTTGCTGATGGCCCTTGTCTTACTCTACTTGTTTTTGCTGTTATATGTTTTAGTTCTCTCTATTCAATCATAATCTTTTCCAAGGGATGTGTCTTAGTTCATTCAGAATATCATAGCAAAATACCATAGACTGGCTGGGTTATAAACAGTGGAAATTTATCTCTCACAGCTCTGGAAGCAGGAAAGTCTAAGATCAAAGGGCTGGCATGGTCACATTCCATTGAAGGCTCACTTCTTGGTGCATAGGTGGTGTCTTTTCCCTGTGTCCTCACATGGTGAAAGGGGATGGAGGATCTCTTTCAGGTCCTTTTTATAAGGGCTCTTATCCCATTCATAAGGGCTCCACCCTCATTGACCTAATAACCTCCCAAAGGCCCCACCTCCTAATACCATCATATTCAAGGGACAAAGGTCAAAGAGGCGGCTGCTTGTGTTCTCCTCAAGGATTTTGATGGATTCCTGTCTCACATTTAGGTCTTTTATCCATTTTGAGTCTATTTTTGTGTACGGTGTAAGGAAATGATCCAGTTTCTTTCTTCTGCATGTGGCTGCCCAATTTTCCCAACACCATTGTTGAAGAGACTGTCTTTTTTCCATTGGATACTCTTTCCTGATTTGTCCAAGATTAGTTGACCATAGAGTTGAGAGTCCATTTATGAGCTATTTTGTTCCACTGATCTATGTGTCTGTTTTTGTGCCAGAACCATACTGTCTTGATGATTATAGCTTTGTAATAGAGCTTGAAGCCCAGATTTATGATGCCACCAGCTTTGGTTTTCTTTTTCAACATTGCTTTGGCTATTCAGGGTCTTTTTTGGTTCCATGTAAATTTTAAGATTATTTGCTCCAGGGCGCCTGGGTGGCTCAGTGGGTTAAGCCGCTGCCTTAAATTTTAAGATTATTTGCTCCAGGGCGCCTGGGTGGCTCAGTGGGTTAAGCCGCTGCCTTCGGCTCAGGTCATGATCTCAGGGTCCTGGGATCGAGTCCCGCATCGGGCTCTCTGCTCAGCAGGGAGCCTGCTTCCCTTCCTCTCTCTCTGCCTGCCTCTCTGCCTTCTTGTGATCTCTCTCTGTCAAATAAATAAATAAAATCTTTAAAAAAAAAAAAGATTATTTGCTCCAGTTCTGTGAAAAAAGTTGATGGTACTTTGATAGGGATTGCATTGACTATGTATATTGCTCTAGGTAGCATACACATTTAAGCAATAGTTTTTCTTCCAATTCATGAGCATGGCATATTTTTCCATATCTTTGTGTCTTCCTCAATTTCTTTCATGAGTGTTCTATAGTTTTTTAAATATAGATCCCTTGCCTCTTTGGTTAGATTTATTCTTAGGTATCTTATGGTTTTGGGTGCAGTTGTAAATGGGAGCAACGTCTTAACTTCTATTTCTTCTGTCTCATTGTTGGTGTATAGAAATGCAATTGATTTCCAAGCATTGATTTTATATCCTGCAACTTTACTGAATTCCTATATGAGTTCTAGAAGATTTAGGGTAGACTCTTTTAGGTTTTTCACGTAAAGTATCATATCATTTGCAGAGTGAGAGTTTGACTTCTTTTTTGCTGATTCAGATGCTTTTTATTTCTGTTTATAGCAACAATGTCCACAGACAGTCAACTATGGGGAGACCCCAGATAATGGATAAAGAAGATGCATTATGTGTATATAATGGAATACTACTCAGCCATCCAAAAAAAAAAAAAAAATGAAATCTTGCCATTTGCAATGACATGGATGGAACTAGAGGGTATTATGCTAAGCAAAATAAGTCAATCAGAGAAAGACAATTATCATATGATCTCACTGATAAAGGGAATTTAAGAAACAAGGCAGGGGGTGCCTGGGTGGCTCAGTGGGATAAAGCCTCTGCCTTCGGCTCAGGTCATGATCCCAGGGTCCTGGGATTGAACCCCGCATCAGGTTCTCTGCTTAACAGAGAGCCTGCTTCCTCCTCTCTCTCTCTCTGCCTGCCTTTCTGCCTGCTTGTGATCTCTGTCTGTCAAATAAATAAATAAAAATATTTTTTTAAAAAAAGAAAGAAACAAGGCAGAGGATCACAGGGGAAGAGAGAGAAAAGAAACAAAATGAAACTAGAGCAGAAGACAAACCATAAGAGACTTTTAATCTCAGGAAACAGAGTGTTGCTGGAGAGGAGGGAGATGGAGGTATGGGATGCCTAGGTGATGGACATCGGGGAGGATATGTATGGTGATGAGCACTGTGTGTTGTGTAAGAGTGATGAATCACATACTTGTATTCCTGAAACAAATAATACATTGTATGTTAATAATAAAAAATAAATAAAGGCTCCCATTAGGAGTGTCTGCGATATCAAGGGCTCTCCACTAAGTCATGTATCAATACTTTCTTAGTAATTTTCTTTGTAGAAAATTAAAGAGAGCTTTGTAAAGAAAGAATTTGGATATCTAAAAGCAAATTTGCCATCTACTCACAACAGTAACTATTCATTTTTTGAAAAGAATGTTCAAAGTACTGATTTTTTCCCCAACAAGTTACATTTAACACCTTCCAAACTAAACTTATCCTATGAAAAACTCATTTTAAATATAAGATCCAGAACTTATACATGCCAGAATCTTTTGTTATTTAGTTATTTGGATACTGAAGATTGATAGAATGATCGTACCAAGCATAGGCTGAGCTACTAAGCAGGGACAAAATAAAGCATAGAAGAATAAGAGTGGACAGGCTTCACAAACTTTCTTTCCACTTTGAGTAATTTTCAATATATCAGAAAATGAAGTTAAAAAAATAAATCTATTAGCTTCATTTCAACTCTTTATCGCCCATCTACTTCTTAACAAGAAAAAACAAAACAGCATCTCTTTTCCTTAAACCCAACCACCATTACTTTTAAAATCTCAGTAAATACAAAAGAAAAGAATAGATGTCTTCAGAGTGTACAAAATTAAAGCTGCTCTGCTACCAAATCCATCAACCTATCCAAGAGACCCTTTTGTTGCTAACATTGATAATGGCTGCTAAACTTACATGCTGAGAAGAAGATAAATGAAGATGAAAAGAGAGATATGATAGAAGTAGGAGAGAAAATTAGCATCTGCTTTCTAATCTGCAGCACTGGGATTTCCTAGAAAATAAATACACCATCAGTCATGTCAATTAATCCACACTCTACCAATCCCCAGTCAGAGGACAGGCAACCCTAGACAAGCGGTAATCAGGTATCACATAGGTTTATTAGGGACAACACTAGGCAGAAGAGCCCACTTAAAGATGTGGTCAGAATGTACAACCAACATTGCGATAACCAATTCCAAAATGAAATCTGGCTACCATAAGTGTACCAGTGTTTGAAATTCACCATACAGTTAAAAAAAAAAAAAAGATTCTGAATAAAGATCCAGGAGATATCAGAGGGTCCAAAAACTGAAGGATGGCAGCAAAGGGACAAATGTGGACATGCCAAGGGATGGAATCAGAATTCTGACTTAAGAACACTTCTTGCAACTTTAATTGTATTTGTTCATATTTATTTTGCCCCTCCTGTTTATGCAGAGCACCAGCATGTGGATGAATGAAAGAATGAAATGTTATCTAAAAGCACTTAAGATATATTGTATGAATTTAATTCACACTTTGGCAGAATAAAGGAGATGTTTTGGTATCTTTTGCATCTCCCCTAACCCTCACATCCTTGTCCCAAACCCTTGCTTTTGGTTTCAGTCAGCATTTGAAGACTGGTCAACTATATGGTTCTATTTATTCTCTCACTCTCCTGTTCTTTACTCAAGAATTGGCTAAAAGGGTATTGAAATGCATACACCTTGCAGAATTATGAACATTGGAATAGACATATCAGCCATTGTTTCAGGTGGTGGATAGAGTGATATTCTGCTAGGATTAAAGATTAGAACCCAACAGAACATGCTGGAACTCATGCTGGGTCCTTCACAACACATTTTGAATATGACCAGTGGCTGGTAGAGTGTCTCTACTTTGGATTAACAAAGAACTATTAAACACAAAATATCTTTTAGTCCAGAATTTCCCTATACCCTATTCTGGCCTCAACCCAAGATCATAAAAATTACATCTAACATATTCTTCCAACACTTGTATAGCTTTACCTCTTAAATTTAGATCCTTGATCCATTTCAAGGTTAATTTATTTTGTATGCTTGTATGGTGTGATGTACCAAAGTTCTTTTTCTTTGTTTTTGCATGCAGGTATATTGATGACCAACTTTTTTAACACTAATTGCTGAAAAGACCCTTCTACAATGAATTAGCAACGTTACCAAAACTCAGCTCTGTTCCAGTGATCTCTATGTCAGTCTTTATGTCAATACTACACTGGTTTAGCTAATGTAGCTTCAAAGTAAATTTTGAAATCAGGGAGGGTAAGACCTTCAATTTTGTCCTACTCTTTTAAATTGTTTTGTATCTTCTGGGCTTATTTCCATTTAAATTTTTAGATCAGGTTAATAATTTTTAAATTATATTTCAAAGTTTAGAATAGTTTTGGATTTCTGGGAAATTACAAAGTAGAAGCAGAGCATTCCACTGTACCCCCACTCAATGTCCCTGATATTATTAACACCTAACATTATTATGGCATATTTGTCACAATTATGAACCAAGATTGATATATTGTTAAATGAAGTCTGTACTTCATTTGGATTTCTTCAATTTTCCCCTCATGTCTTTTTTCCGTTCTGGGATGTCATCCAGGTACCACATTATGTACATTTAGTTGTCTCTGTTTTCCTCTCTTGCTGTGGCAGTTTCTTAGACTTTCCTTGTTGATGGCCTTGACAGTTTTGAGGAGTACTGGTCAGGAATTTTGTAAAATGCCCCTCAATGGTGATTTATCTGACATTTTTCTCTGGGAGTTTGGGTTTTGGGAAATAAGACCACTAGGGTGAAGTGCTGTTTTCATCATGTCATCTTACGGTTACACACTATCAGCATGATATCACTATTAATGTTAACCTTGATGACCTGGCTGAAGTATTGTTTGTTAGATTTCCTTATTTTAAATTTATACTTTCCCAGTCCACCTATTACCCTGTACTCTTTGGAAGGAAGTTACTAGGTGCAGACTACATTTATGAAGAGGCATATAGGCATACCTCATTGTTGGGAGCCATGAGGCCTGGTGGATGGCATTGCCCCACTAGGTTAAGGTTTGAACTAATGCAGGCCTAATCCTGCTGAGGGCAGGATAGATGAGCATGGTCTGTTAGTCTCTTGCCTTTTCCTCTGATCCCGGTATCTCTCTCAAACAAAGAGCCCCTTGCTAATCTGCTGCACACATCTCTCAGGCTTGTGGGTGGGAGCAACTCCAAGGAGGTAAATTATTCTGTACCTGGGACTATGGAGAACTTTAGATGTGTACCACCCTAGGCTGATGTTTGTCTAAGGCTTTCACAAGCCAAACCATTAAAATATAGCCTCTCTACTGCAAAGGTAATGCCTTCTCATTTGTACCTCTCTCCTGTATACTTAGTTTCTTCAGAAAGTTTCTCATTTTCCGTTAACCTGTATCTTGTTTTCCTACAGTTCTTTACTATCTAGTTCATCCCTATAGCTTCTCATTTTCCATTAGCCTATATCCTATTTTCCTGCAGACCCCAGAATAAGTTACTAAAAGGCACATATTTGTGCTGCCTCTCATGGCTTTCTGAGGGACATGATTACTCAAGAACCAAGACCCTGTCCCCCATCTCTGGAGCCAATCTGTACCCATTATAGCTTAACTAGAATAACATGTGCTGAACAAAGAGAAATTACCTGATGAGTGCTTGAGTTCTTTAATGTCCTTTGCACGAATGTAACCCCCTACCCCAAGTAAACTGCCTGTATAAGAAGGTCTAAAATCAGAATAAAGATGAGATGCCTGACTACTGAGCAGAACTCACTGTGTGGCTCTCCCATTCATCTCACCAACACCACACCTCCTTCGGGCATACCTGGATTGCTGAGGTTGGACCCCAGCATCTCATTTTATTGCACTTCACTTTATTCAGCTTGGCAGATACTGCATTTTTTTACAATTTGGCTTTTGGTAACCCTGGATTGAACAAGTATACTGGAACCGTTTTTCCAACAGTGTTTGTTCACTTCATGTTTCTGTCACATTTTTATAATTCTTGCCATATTTCAAACTTTTTCATTATTATTTATTTATGGTTATCTGCGATCAATGATTATGATTTGCTGAAAGTACATATGATGGTTAGCATTTTTAGCTAATATTTTTAATTTTAATTTTTAATTTTTTGGATAAAGGATTTTAAATAAGGTATGTACATTGTTTTTTAAGCATAATGTTATTATACACTTAAGAGAATGTAATACAGTGTAAACATAAAAGTATAGTACGTATTTTATGCATTTGAAACCAAAAAATTTTGACTTGCTTTACTGCAGTGGTCTAGAACCCCTTATATCTATAAGGTATGCTTGTATCTTGATAAGTTATTTGGAATTTTTCTGCATAGGAGATTTGACTAGCCCCCCCCCCCATATATATTAATTTAGTCAATCGTATGTTTATACTAGTATGGATTCATGAATAGTATTTTATATTTTGGAGTTATAATCATTTCTATTTTATTTTATTGATCAAATTGCTCCAGATATGGCTATTAAGAATTCTTCCAGTTTATTCCTGAGTCCCTTTGACATATGCCCATCATCGTGATTTTTATTTTCGTTTTTGTTTTGAGCACTTCCTTATTATCTAGTGCTGTAAGTTTGTTTAAGAAAGCATACAAGGGCACCTGGTTGTGTTGATAGAACACAAGACTTTTGATCTGGGGGCTGAGAGCTCAAGCCCCACTTTGGGCATAAAGCCTACTTAAAAAAAGAAAGAAACAAAGAATGGGTTAGATAAAGTAGTAAAAATAACAAAAAGTAGTAAAAAATGTTAACTTAAAAAATGCATGCAGTGAGATCTCATTTTTTTCTTTTTTCCCCTAATCCAATATGACATTTTATTTTTCTTCAGATGTTATTTGTTTGTTTATCTATTTTAGAGATAGATATAGAGCATTGTGAGTGGGAGAAGGAGCAGAGGGAAAGGAAGAAGCAGACTCTGTGCTGAGGGCAGAGCATGATGTGGGGCTCCATCCCATGACTCTGAAATCATGACCCAAGCCAAAATCAAGAGTCAGGCATTGAAATAGCTAAGCCACCCAGGCATTCTGACAATTTCTGACTTTTTTTTTTTTTTAATTTTTTATTTTTTATAAACATATATTTTTATCCCCAGGGGTACAGGTCTGTGAATCACCAGGTTTACACACTTCACAGCACTCACCAAATCACATACCCTCCCCAATGTCCATAATCTCACCCCCTTCTCCCAAACCCCCTCCCCCCAGCAACCCTCAGTTTGTTTTGTGAGATTAAGAGTCACTTATGGTTAGTCTCCCTCCCAATCCCATCTTGTTTCATTTATTCTTCTTCTACCCACTTAAGCCTCCATGTTGCATCACCACTTCCTCATATCAGGGAGATCAATCTCTGACTTTTGATTAAAATGTTTAGCTCACTCATATTTAATGTAATTAGTGATAAAGTTCAGTTTTCATCTGCCATTTTGTTATTTGATTTTTATAATTTTCATCATTTTATGTCCCTATGATCCTTCTTTACTTCCTCTTTCTGTTGTAAACAAGTATTTTTATAGCACTTTAACTACTCTACTGTTTTTTACTCATATTTTCCAGCTTTTTATAGTGGTCGCTTTAATTATAATATCTATATTTAACATCACAACCTACCTCTGGTTAATAGTAATTTAATTCTGGTAAAATCTAACAACTTCAAATCAGATTAGCTTCATTGATTCAATCTGCTTCATGCTGTATTTATATTCAGAATATGTATATATTCTGATGCTCCTCAACTTTTTTCTGTGATTAAAAGTTACAGTTTTCTTTTTACCCTGAAGACTTTTTTTTTTTTTAAATAGTGAATGCTAGTAAAATTATGTGTTTTTGGAGCACCTGGGTGGCTCAGTCTTTAAGTGTCTGCCTTTGGTTCAGGTCATAATCCCAGGGTCCTGGGATTGAACCCCGCATCAGGCTCCCTACTCAGCAGGAAGCCTGCTTCTCCCTCCCCACTCTCCCTGCTTGTGTTCCCTCTCTTGCTGCGTCTCTCTCTATCAAATAAATAAATAAAATCTTTTTAAAAATTATCTGTTTTTGTTTATCTGACAATATATTTTGCCTTTTTTGAGGGATTGTTTTGCTGGAAAAGAATCATGATAGACAAATTTTTTTCTTTTAGCACTTTGATCATACCATGATATTGCCTTCTTGACCCTCCTTGTTTTAAATGAGAAATCATGATAACATGCCCCATGTGTAATGAGTTGTTTACACTTGTAGCTTCAGTGATATTTCTTTTGCCTTTGACTTAGCACTTTGATTTTGATATGCAGAAGTTGTGTTCAAACACCTCAAATATGTAAGGTTTCCACTCTCTGCCAATGGAGCAGTATGTGGGTCGAGAGAAGCATTCAAAATTATAGTCTGTTCTCCATCTCCCTTGCCTTTTGCATTTTGACAGGATTTCTAGTCTGCTTCAGATGAGAAAGCTTAGGAGTGAGAGGTTATTTTACTCCTTTTCTGCTTAAATTCTCACCCATAAACTTTTGACCTGCTGATTGCCACAAACCAGAATGTAAACTTGGGCTAGCATAGTTTCAGATTTTCTCTGTGATTTTAAGCCAAATCTGCCAGTTAAGGTGAACAAACTTGCAAATTTTTACTCTCCACCCAGAACTGTGGTTGACACCTCTGGCAGAAGAGCCCATTATTTTAAGGTAAAGTTAGAGTTCTTCCAGATTGAGCTGGATGTGTGTTGAGGGGATATAGAAAAGGTAGAAGTTCTAGGCAAGAAAATCATTGCCTCCACCATTCTTATTTGCACCTCTTGTAATTTTTTAAAATAAAAACTTTTTAATTTGTTATATGCCTCCAGTCAGTATCCAATAACCTTAAGTGGCTGGGGTTTTTTAAATCATTTTACCCATTTTATTCTAAAGACTAAATAATTAAGACCTTTCCTACACTTGTTTATATTTGTTTTCTACAGAAGGGAATCACCTTTCCTTCTGGAACCATTATTGGAAATCCTGTAATTATTAAATTATTGAAAGGGGTTCACTGAGACTGCTGATAAAAATGAAGCATTGTAGCTAGTCATAGCGGGAAGGGGAAGAAACACAGGAGTTTAAACCCTAAGTGAAAATTTGAATATTGCTAGAAACATATTGAAGACATATGCTTATTCTCTAAAGACTCATACTTGACACTTACAGATTAATAGAAGGTTGCAGCTTTTCTATGACCCTGAGCATATCTGAAGTAACGTATATAATTTGCTTTAATTTATTAGTTGGAGGTAAAATTATCAAGTTTGAGTATTTGTATAAACTGCAAATTTAAGTGAGATTTTATGGACTCTCCAAAGTTATAATTTCCCAAACCTAACAAACTAATGCTCACTTTATTTCAGATCTTTGTGATTGTGATGGTTCATGGTTGCCATTTCCATAGTCACAAGGCTATGACAGAAATATCCCACTTTGTCTGCTGGTCACACACAAAAAATCTCTGACATAATATTTCAGACACAAATCAAGCATAGGCCCTTATCTGCAACCTATAAAATGAAAAGCATACTAATATAACAAAATATCATGGTGACTTCCTCTTTGCTATAAAGTATATTTCATGATCCTGCTCTAACTGGCAAACTACCTAATTAAGGCAAATTGAAAAAAGGAAGTATGATGAAAACAAGTATGATAAATAGAATAGAAATTAAAATAATCTCTCTCTATCTGTCCAGTATAATCTCAGCCTCATTAAATAACTCTATTATCAATGTGGAGATCTATGGTACATGGGGGAAAATGATACAATTTAACTGAACAGGAGAAGGAGAATTTTCTTTGACACTGTCTAAGGGTTATCTCCAATTATATTAAGAAAGTTTCGTGGCATTTTGTTGGAACTAGCAAAAGAAATAATTTTCTGCTTGAAACGCCAATCTCTAGTCCAGGAAAGGTCTTTATTATTTAACCTTCAGGAAAATGGAAGTGACAGATTACAACTGTCAGTAGGTACAGACTCCCTTTTTTCCCCCCTATTTTTCTTATTCCTAATAGGATAGAGAACTGATTAAACTCTGACTACAGAAGGTGAACCAGAGTTTCATGACCATGTGAGGGACTTTAGCATGCCCAAGTGTTGCCATGGAGATCAGAATTTGTTGAATTTGACATTATAATCTACATTACCGTTTCTAAAAATGTTTAAATGTAGTGTCAGAAAATTGATCATTCCAGTTGTATGTCTTAAATCCTATCAGTCACCTTGATGTTCCAATCTTCTTAAATTTAATCTGCTGTTTCTATTTATTGCTATGTTATAAATTAGAGAAGGTGTATATGTGTCAATCTCATTAAATCATCTATGTTAAAGGTTAGCAAATAATCTTTTTATGAGTATCATTATTCAAAATTTGCAAGATTCTAAACCAGAAATCCTTGGCGTCAACATGCCCATAGTTTAACTACAAAAGCAGCAGTAGGTCCGGCAAAAGTTATGGGACTGTTTTAGAATAAGACATTCATGCTTGAGGGTATTTGTTTGTTCGTTTATTTATCCTTCTCAAGCTCAGTGCAACAGCCAAATCATGCCCTTTTCCCTATTTCTGGAGGTTTCAGTTGGAGAGTTTTAGTGTCCCAGTGCTTCTGAAGTTGATTTTGTCAAATGCTTCCAGGCATACCTTTCCAAGGTCATTTGGGTCAGGCAGGTGAACACCTAAGGAATGTATGAGTCGTGTACTTGACCCTGGGATAAACTATCATCTTCACTTGACAGTGAACCTATTCATTGAGAATATTTAATCTTCCACCCTCATCAATACTGTGACTCCTCTATCTTGAAGCTTTTCTTCTGTGCTAAACTCTCTGCATTCAGATTACAAAGTTTTAACATAATATTATTCTTTTGAAGATGCTTGGGTTGAGCAGGGCTATCCTTTTATTACACAACTATAGGATGTTTTGGTTTTCAAAAGAAAAAGCATATTTAAAAGCCATTTCTAATTGGTTGACTAGGGCTGTCCATTGATCTATTTCTGTATCTAGCTCTCTGTTCTGACAGTGTAACTGTGTCAGATTACTTTTCTTCACATGATTACCCTTCATTTTCATTTCCTGCTTAGATTTGTAAGTTCTGAGTCCTTACTGCTTTCTCCTTTAGTGAAAAGTATATTAGAGTGTACAAGAAATTTCTCTACTGTTTTCCATACTTGCTAATTTCTTAATGGAAAGACAGAAAACCACAATTCAAATATATTCCCATCTATAGAGCACAAGAATCCTGGATTATAGCATCTTAAGTCTTTAAAATATTTCCCATGCCACCTTTCTAAGATTCAAGTCCAGTTAGTTCATAATTTGCATTACACATCTTCAAAAAGAATTTACTATAATTTAGAAGCAAATAGTGCTTAAAGCTTAAATGTTTCATTTAATTGCTCTGCCAAATATTGGTATGTTTGAATCTTAAGTGTTAATTACTTAATGGCAAAGGCAGGGGAGTTATGGGAAGAGAAGAAGATGTATTATAATGGATCTTTCTAAAATCTTAAGGGTATACTTTCACTCTAATAGCAACTTCTGAAAGACCTAAAGGTTCTAGCTAGTAAAAATTTTCAGAAGCATAGATACTGATTTTAGCAAAATTGGTAGAGATCTTCCTTAAAATATTCAGATTATTTTTTTAATCTGTATACAATACATAGGGATAATCTTCTATGTTAAGATTGAAAAATGTTCTGATAATTGCCTGTAACTGTGTGTTGCAAATGATTCTGAGGCTCAGTGGGGAAGAGTGCTCCACTGGTTCTCAAAGTGTAGTCCTTGATCAGAAGCATGGGTATCAGCTGAGCACTTGTTAGAAATGCAAATTCTCTGATGCACCTTCAGACCTCTGAGACTGAGACCTAGTAATCTGTATTTGACTAAACTCGCTAGAGGAGTTTCACACATGCTAAGCTTCAAGAACTACTGCTATAACCCATTAATTATGTCTTCTCTGAGTTGTGTGGTGGTAAACCAAAAGTCATTTATTTACCTTTCTGTGTTGGGTGAAATAAAAATTGTGACACAGAAAATAATCTCTAAGCTATTAAAATTTTAAAAATCATGAAGTGTTTCATCATCATGAACATTGCATTCAGAATTTTGAATTTTAAATTCAGTGAATTTAAAATGAAATAAAAAGCTAAAATAATTATTAGTGAACTGTGGTAAGAACATTTATTCTTGTCTACACTGAATCTCTTTCTTTTTAGAACAAGTGCTCTCTACTCCACGAGGCTGTCATTTTTCTGCCTGTTCTAAAAATTGATACCAGGAATAGAGAATCAAAAGAGATAAACCACAAAACATGGCAAGCTGAGGTCATATAGAGCTCCATTTTCCTGCCTGAAATTTAATAAATCCTTAAGTGGTAGCAAAAATCTGCTAAATATTTATCTATTATATAAGATTCAAACTCTGTGTCCATTAATGCTAGCACTTCAGGGGAGTTGGTAGAAACACATGAGTATTAGAGTGTACTGTTAACTTCTTGTGGACATCACTAAGATTTTAGGAGAATTTCATCTCAGCTAGAAAATTTAAAAACAGAGAGTAGCACACAGCCTTGTTATATAAGGTAATTGTCTTTCTACAGTTAGTTATGCTTGGTGATGGGAAGTCAGATATACCTGTGTTTTGTGGGAATACCGGTAAATCTACATTTCCAACAAAGGTTAGTGTAAACAAAATCCAGGAAGTGGGAATATACAGGAGATAATATTGGTAACCAAGGACTTTGCTTAGAAAGCCCGTTTCCCAGATGTCTGCATGGTTTCTATCCTCATATCAATTGAGATGCCACCTTATCAGTTAGGCCCACTTAGACTATCCCATTTAAAATTTCTTTCAGCCTTGTAACTTCCCTTCACTCATGTTCCCACATAGCCTGCTCTATTGTTTTCCATATCACCTATCCCCTTCTAACTCCCAAGAAAATCCTAAATTACCCAAAGGGAAATAGTAGCAGGAAATGGGTGTTCACAAGTTGAATTATGAACTAAATTTGACATTCCCCATATGCATTCAAATTCTGCTGTACCTGCAGAGAACAGATGTTACAGATCAGCCAGGACAGTGATAATTGTAATGGAAATTGTTAATCATAATAAGAGCAACCCAGAACTATGATGATATAAAAATTGTAGCATGCAAACATAAAACATATTAATGGTATTAATGGGTTAATGCTTAACCAACTTTCATGGCTCAAAGACCAAGGAGAATAAAAGAAAGGGAATGAGTGGGCTGCATTTATTCAGTGTCTACAGATTGCTTTTCATGCAACTGCATTTATATGGAATAAAATGGGTTGAAGATTCAGTGGGTTTGTTAACAACTGACCAAAGGGTCTTTGCTTTAACACAACCAAGGGCACCTTTATTGATTTGGTAAGATTTTCTCACTCATTAGTTTTGAGATGTAACAACTAATTAGAGAGAACCACATCTCTGCTAAAGCCTTTGGCAATGGAAAGAATTTTACCTCAACTACACCAAATCAGCTCACTTATAAATTAAACATCATCTTCTCAAGTTCAAATATGTCTCAACCTTGCCTGAAAACAATTTGGTCAAGGAGACATATGGCAAAATGAAGGATCTAGTCAAGTGTTAGTCTCCAGCAAGAAAATGTAAAGAACAACATTACCTGGAGATACTTTATCCATATTCACCCAGATGTTAAAATGTCTCTTTGCTTAGCAAACCATAGAGAGGGTCACTTACAACAGATATTTTGTAACTATAAACTATGGTACAGAAAGGTACATGCCTGTGTGTATGCTCCTGTGTGCATTTGAGAATAGCTGAATACTTATTCTCATGAAAACTAAATTTCTCTTTCCAGTAGTACATATGAACCTAGGCGTTCCCTGTTAAGTCATCTCAATTATAAAACTATTTTGTTTTTATTTTACATAACCTCTTACTTTGCATCTTCAATAGTCCATTTGCTTTAACCCTCCCTGATTTCCTTTTCTGGATTTGCCTTTTTGTTCAATTTATATACATCTTGTTCACGATTTGATGCCTTCCTTGGTGACTCACCTCCTCAGTTTTGCATCTCCCCACCCTATTGTTGCTGGCAGTTATTAGCCCTGTAGGAAAGCTTGTTAGATGAAATAAGTCTTTGTCATTCTCCTAATTACCTCCAAGACCTTCAAAACATTTATTCTTAAACTAGACATCAATAGATGATCTTTCCATCATTATTTATATTAAATAGAAAGGAAGTCAGATCATTAGATAGGTATGTAGGTAAACACAAATAAGACATATAAGGGCACCTGGGTTTCTCAGTTGGTTAATCATCTGCCTTCAGCTCAAGTCATGATCCCTGGGTCCTGGGATCAAGCCCAATGACTGACTTCCTGCTCAGTAGGGAGTCTGCTTCTCCTTCTCTCTCTGCCCCCCACCCCAGCTGGTGCTCTCTCTCTCTCTCAAATAAATAAATAAAATCTTTTAAAAATGCATATATAATACAAATCAAAAAATATATTTTGTAATTGTATAATCATGTATTAACCTTCCTATTCTTATAATTTCTATACTGAAAATTTATCAAGAACTAGGATAGATCAAGAAATTCAGCAGACTATACTCTGAGCGTTCACCTCACTCTAACAAAGACAGAAGCAAAAAATGGCTCCAAAGGACTCATTAGTGTTTATGCTGGCAGTGTGCTTTTAAGAATAGTAGTCAGAGTTTATTGTGGACCCATTATTATCCTAATCCACACAGACCAATTGGAGTCAATATTGCTTCATGCATTACCATGAGTGCAGTTGTCTCACATCCTGCCAAAATGCAGAAATTAAAAAAGGGGGATGGGGTGGTAATAAGCCAGGTTAAGAATTTAAAATAAATAAACACTGAATGCCTTTTACTTGATAGAGTAAAAACTACAAATATGGAAGAGGAGGGGAAAATATTATTATCCCATTTTGTGATTCTCCCCTTCAATAAATCTGTACTTTAACAAAGGCAGAAATAAATTGAGAACAGCCAAAAAACTCTAGAGGACTCAAATGAAGTGGGTTTTTTTGTTGTTGTTGGTTTTTTTTGTTTTTTTGTTTTGTTTTTTTTTAAGGATTGTTGGTTACTAAATAAGTACCTAAAATTATATTGGATTTTCCTTCCTTTATTTGTTATTATATTTATAACAGTTCATGTGTCGTATTTTTCAAATTCAAACTCATGATACTACTTATTATCATTCATTGTTCTGTATCTATAACCAGGTGTATTCTCATGAGTTGATCTCTATTATCCCATAGCTACACTGATGAATCCAAATTTTATACCACCAGCCTCTACCATTCCTTGAGACAGCAATGATACACACACACACACATACACGCACACATCCACAGAAATGTTTATCACTCATTCAACATCTATATTGAGATACTGAATAAGCACCGCAAACCTCACATTCCCCACGCCGAATTGATGGTTTCACCTCTCATACCTGCTGTACACCCACACTGTTCCTTATATCAGCAAATGACATCACTATTCCCATAGTCACTCAGACCAATAATTTCCTTCTCCTACACAGCAGATCTAGTTCACAGAAAACCCTATTGATCCTGTATGTTTAAAATGTATCCACCTCACTGGCTAGTCCCCTAGTTCAAATCACAGTAAAGTCTGACCTCCTCCTAACTAGTGTCCTTGCTTCCACTCTTTCCCCTTCTACATGTTGTTCTCTGAATAGCATCCAAAGGAAATTTTTTAGAGAACAAATCAAATGAGGTAATGAGGTACTTCCCTGCTCGTAAGCCTACATTGGCTTCCTATCACACAAGCTAAAAGTCAAGAGATCTTGCAATGGTTCTCAGAGTCTGGCCCCTAGACACCTCTCTAATTTCACCCTTTATCCCTCACATTCACTGTGCCTCAGTTATATCAGCCTCTTTGCTTTTCCTTGGACACATGCATGCTTCTGTCTCTACCCTTTGTCTTGGTGGTTTCTACCACATGAAACATTCTTTTTCTAGTATCATCATGGTCCATTCAATTTATTTTGGTTTTGCAAATGCAAATATGTCTCAACCTTGCCTGAAAACAATTGGTCAAGGAGACATATGGCAAAATGAGGGATCTAGTCAAGTGTTAGTCTCCAGCAAGAAAATGTAAAGAACAACATTGTCAATACATCACAACACAGGAAATAAATGATGTAATTAATACAATCCTCATACCTAGCTTTATTTTCTTCATATCCTCTCCCCCCATCTAATCTTACACTATGGATTGTTTTATTTATTTATTATATATGTATCTTTCCATAATATAAGTTTTATTAGAAACTTCTCTGTTTTATTCACTGTTTTTCTCCCTGTGTTAGAACAGTACCAAACACAGGGTAAATGCTCAGTAAGTCATTTTAATTACTTGATAAATAAATATATGAAAGCTGTACCTCAGTGGTTTTACCAGGAGTGATTTTGTTTCCTAGGGACATCTGACAATGTCCGGAAGTACTTGTGATTTGTCTCATGAGGGTCACAGGAATAATACTGGCATCTAGCGGGTAGAGGCCAGGGATGCTACTAAGCATTCTACAAAAATGCAAAGACAGGCCCCCTAAAAATAGAAGTACCTACTCCAAATGTCATTAGTGTCAAGGTTCAAAAAAATTCTGCTACACATAAACCATATTGCTTTGATGGAACTAAAAAATGTTTACTTTTTTTAAAACATAGAAATAACTATCAGAAGTTAATGATTATGGTCATAGGTATGATTTAGAACTAAGCTTTTTCAATTATAATTTTTAATATACTTTTATTAGATAGGTAAACATCATCATCAACTATAATTACTACTGATGTTTCAATGAAAGTTAAAACATGAAGAGCAATGTATTTACTTGTTGATTATTTTTGTTGTTGTTGTTGATTTGTACTTACACATTGCATAAGAGAATAAAATCAGACTGTTCCATCGGATCTTTCAGATAATAAGTAAAATGAATGATATAACTTATGGAAGATAATAGACTCAAGGATGATGATGCTTTAATAGTATTAAAGATAATACTATTATTGTCTCCACATTACTTTGAGGAAATGAAGGTTTAGAGAAGATGACTGACTTACCTTAAGACACACAGATTGTAAGTGGGGGAAATAGGACTCAACTATGAATCCAAACTCCAGGCTCCTAAGCACTATTCTCTATTGTCCTCTACTTCCAGATGTACAGCAGACTTTCCTCCACATAGCAACTTAGAATCCACATTTCTTCAATATGGTGGCTCTACCCTCGCCTAGGTCCTGGAAGACCTAGGAATCCAACAGGTAAGAAGAGAAAAGTCTGAAGTTTCAAGTATGCAAGATTTTAAGGGCCATGTCTATTAAGTTGTGAAAGTTACTTCTGTTCACATTCCATTGACTATGCTCAGTCACACAAATATGCCTAACTACAAAGGAGCCTGTATACCCAGGAAAAAGAAGACATTGACTGGATGAATGCTATAGATGGTCCTTCTTAATACCAATTATCCATTTTAATTTTTCTTTCTAGTCTCACAAGACACTTACCTTAGTCCATTGGGCTTCAAAATAAGAGAAATTTATTTTTCATGGTTCTGGAGCCTGGGAAGTCCAAGATTAAGGTACTGGGAGATTTGGTGTCTGGTGAGGATCTGCTTCCAAGTTCATAAGCTGCCATTTTCTTGATGTGTCCTCACATGGCAGAAGGGACAAGGGAGTTTGGGAGATCTCTTTTCTAAAGGCACTAATCTTATTCATAAGTGCTTTGGTCTCATGACCTCATCACCTCCCAAAAGTCCTACCTTCAGACATCATCATCATCACATTGTAGATTAGGTTTCTACATACAATTTAAGGAGACACAGTCATTCTATGGTAACATGAATCTTATCTTGAAGGGAAACAATCCAAAATCCCATCTAGTTACCGAATCCAGCTCAAAGTCTAAGATCTTTAGGTAATGTGCTATCCTCTTCCTTAAGTCTTTATATGATTCCTTGTCAGTATAGCAACATATAAAACAGAATGGCAAACTTGCTGTATCCCCAGCTAATACAAACAAGCCAATATACAATGATCAAGCAGGGCCAGGATATGCCCATTAAAAACTTCCTTTCAAAAAAGTGAAAATAGGAAACATACAGCAGTCACTCATATAATGCACTAACAGAATTCTGCTGGTTGGGTATTTTGAAGAATCCTCTGCTTTTTGATTAGGCCTGGGTTTGGTTATCTTGAAGTAAACACTTTGTCCATTATACTCAGAAGGTTTTGGTTCCGCCCACTTGGAGGAGTTAGACAAGTTTGTTGTCTCTAGAAAATGGGAAGGTACATAAATTCAGGATGCTTCCTATCATGGCAAATTGGAAGTGTAGACTAAGTTGGTTCAGTCACAAGTTATTTTTGGCTAGACTCATGGTTTCCCTAACAATTCAGTTCTGTCAAAAAACTTAGAAAAATTTAGAGCCAACATAATTGCCTCAAAAACCTTATCTATTTTTTTCCCACTTAGTTTCATGGTCATAAACCACTCCCAAAAGTTTTTTCCTAGCTATAGTTCTCATGTATTAATTGCCCCTATGTCTTCCCTTTAAAAAAAAAAAAAAAAAAAAGATTTTATTTATTTATTTGTCAGAGACCAAGAGAGAAAGAGAGAGCACGAACTGGGGTGGGGCACAGAGGGAGAGGGAGGAGATTTCCCACCGAACAGGGAGCCCCACCTTGGCTTGATCCAGGACACCAGGATCATGATCTGAACTGAAGACAGATGCTTAACAGACTAAGCCACCCGGGTGTCTGAAGTGTTCCAGGTCTAAAGAAAAGATCTGCCCAACTCTAGACTTGACAATGTGTTTCTCTTTTCCCTGTGCCTTACTTCAACATCAGCCCCTACTGGCCCTTATTTCAAGAAATGCTATCACATTTACTTTTACTGAAGCTTGGCAACCCACTTATGTTCAGTGCCCAGCTATCTTACCCTAAATTCTTCTTTCTTCTTGTATTGCATAAAATGGTGTGACTCACCATTCTTTTCCCTGGCTTTTTGCCCTCCACGGTTTGGTGTTTTTTTGTTTTGTTTTGTTTTGTTTTTTTTTAAGACTTTTTCTATCTTTATGTTAGGGATCTGCTAAAAGTGAGTCCATCTCATTACAAAACATAGCAGATGATCACCCTTCCTCAAACCACTCACTTCTGATCAATATGCTTATAACAATTCCAGTCCTCTTGCATTGAGCAACTTCTGTCTGAGTGTATCTGATTTAGCAAGAAAACATTGACCTGTGTCATCAAAACTTAACTAGAACACAGACTTTTATAATATATGTAAATGGAACTGAAAGAAAAAAAGAACTAATCAGAAAGCTGAAGAATATCACTCAGGGAGAAAGAAACATAAATAACTAAATATCCCATTGCGCCTCTAAACTGTAAGTCATGTTCCAGATCTCATGGTACTCCAATGGCAATGCTTTGAAAACTAATATCTAAGTGAGGCATCAATAGTCATGAGTATATGGCTCCCCATTCCAATCTCTGACACCAGCTCTACGATCTAGGATTGGTCTATGTGTTCTGTTAGACCAGGGTTTCTTAAACATTTTTGTGCTACATATCATCCAGGATCTTGTGAAAATGCAGATTCCTGTATACTAAGGATGTAGTAGGACCTGTGAGTCTGTATTTTTTTTTTTATCATTCTGTATATTTTTTTAAATTTTTTTTAAAATTTTTTATTTTTTATAAACATATATTTTTAACAGCGCCCAGACATTATTGTCTGTGGGGCACATTTTGAGTAACAAAGCTCCAAGTCATGCCTACAAAATGAAGGAGGTGGTTTACAGGGCCTCTGAAACCTTTCAGTATCCTTACATTCTGTTTTCTTTCAAAGTAGATGCTCTGGGGGCTGGATCTGATCCAGCATGCATTACGGAAAAGATTTATTGTCACTAAACACCACAGCGAAGATTATAAGCACTGAAGGACACTGGAAACTTCCCTTAAGTGTTTATATCCTTTTATCCATATACTGTGTACAGATGCAAAAATAAGTTATAAATTTTTTCTTTGCCTTCCTCAGAATAATATAGCCTATGCAGTGGAATTATGATGGAATCCAAAACTTTGAAGCATCTAAACCACCAATCAATCCTGACATGACATTTTTCTCCATGAGTGTAATGTTCTATTATTTTCTTTAAAGATTATTTATTTATTTATTTGACAGAGAGAGATCACAAGTAGGCAGAGAGGCAGTCAGAGAGAGAGAGAGAGAGAGAGAAGCAGGCTCCCTGCTGAGCAGAGAGCCCGATGCGGGGCTCGATCCCAGGACCCTGAGATCATGACCTGAGCTGAAGGCAGAGGCTTAACCCACCGAGCCACCCAGGCTCCCCTAATGTTCTATTATTTTTAAATGCACTTGCTTCATTCCATATTTCATTGAGAAATTATTAGATCCAGTTTATTTTCATCTCAATAATTCATGTAAAGTTTATAGTTCTACCCATACATAAGTCTTAAATACAGTAGAGAAGTAAATTGTATACCCTCATCATACAGTGTGAGTATTGTTTAAAGTTCTTTTAAATTAACAATTTAAAAAGAATTGAAAGAATTAAAAAAATTTTAAATTCTTCTTTAAATTCTTTTTTAAAAAATTAAAAGGATTTAAAAGAAATTAAAAGAATCTTTTAATTCAAAAGCAATTTAAGGGTTGCCTGGGTGGCTCAGTGGGTTAATGTCTCTGCCTTTGGCTCAGGTCATGATCCCGGGGTCCTGGGATAGAGCCCTGCATCGGGCTCTCTGCTCAGCAGGAAGCCTGCTTCCCTTCTTCTCTCTCTGCCTGCCTCTCTGCCTACTTGTGCTTTCTGTCTGTCAAATAAATAAATAAAATCTTTAAAAAATAAAAGCAATTTAAATTGCCTTTTACAGAAGAATCATTTTTTTTATTCTCCTTAAAGTCAGCCAGGTTTAGTTTTATGCAAATTAAAAATGGAATTTCTTATACTTCCTTTTTCAGTAGCCTTTAAATAATAACTGGCAAATCCTTTTATTCAGTTGGCCCAGGTATCTAATATACTTGACATTTCTGGTAGAATCCTTGTCTCTTATTTATGCTTTAAACAACACAAAATGCACAAACTTTATAATGCAGCTTAAATTTTTACTCAATTGCTTATTTCAAATGTAGCTTTCCTCTAACAATAGCTAAACACTTGAAAATTGTTTACAATTACTTCCTTCATAATTTCAAACCCCAAATGATTGCTTTTTGACTCCCAAATGTATTTCAAAATTGGCTATGTGTTGATGTGTTGAGTGAGTCAGAGTACTGTAGCACAAATGACTAGACCTTTGCATAAACACATGATTTTTATAATTAGAAATGTAAGTCTACTTTCTCCTTGTCATTATCCATGAATCGCAATACATTTTTATCATTCCATATCCTTTGTCTCAGGGGAAGTGGCTACCATCTCAAATTCTGTCTCAATTGTTTTATTGATAAAATGTCATTGTTTTTCTTTTTCTTTCAGTTTAAAGTCTAATTATTATTATTTCTTTCTTTTAAAAATATGTCCAAGAACTGTTGTTTTAAGTCTGGTAATTCCGTGTTCCAGCCATGTAATTTAGCCTTCCGGAAATCTATTAGTGATGGCCATGGTATTCTCTTTTTTGTGTGCTCTAGCTCCTTTGATCCTTGCCATTGAAAACCTTAGCCCCTCTAATTATATTGCTCCCTTTGTGAAACGAAGTCATATTACTCATCTCAGACTGTTTGTGGTTGTGGTTTCAAAGCAGAGAGTACCTGAGTTATGCCTTCTTCCATCTTGATTATCTTTTTCATATCACAAAAGAGGCAACATCTTTTTATGTGCATGGTTTCAATAAAATTCTGTCAGGGAAAGGACATAGTTTAAACCATGTCTTAAGTTTTGGTTTCATGATCTGGGCAGTTTGTATGCTTGGGAGCATGGCTCAGGGATCTGACTGATTCCCAAAACATCTTCTTGGGTACCTCAAAGCAATGTCAATTAGAGCTTCAAAATATACTGTGGAAGTGTATTATTGTAGTAATTAGTTTCCCTTTCAGAGTCTCAGAAAACAATCCCTTCTGCCAAAGTGAAAGAATATTTTAAGGGAAACTAATCACATGATACACAGAAGCAGGGCTTTAGGTAACTCTCAACCACACATAATTAGATAAATTGCAAAGTCTGCATCATATTGTTTACACCAGAGGTTTGGAAGTTTCCTAATCATCATGTATCTCAGTAAATGAGAAACAATTGCCCTTGGCAAATGGACAGATGCAATTTTCCAGCACTAAATTGAGAATTTCAGGAGAAAGGAATCATGTCTTATTCACTTCTATATTAGTTACTAGCAGAGTGTCCCCCCTACACGAAATATATTTGTTGAATTCAAGTCAAGGTTACTTATGTCTTTAAATTAAATAATGATACCATTACAGATGATATAATTTTTTACACATATTATGTTTTGAACTTTGTACTATGGTCACTGCACATAATTCCCAATTGTTTTTAACATCATAAATTCATTGCAAGAGTAAGATAGCAATAGAAAGAGAGGAATATGGACAAGATGTTATACTAAATAGTTTTTGACTTGACAAAAGGAACAGAAGTGAGATATTATTACTTGTATATGATTTTTTTAAAAATTTATTCAACTGATAGTTCAGCATTCAACTAAAATTTTAAAGTGCTTTTTGAAAATGAAAAAAATACTGCTTTTTACATGTATCCTATTTAAGAAATCATTTCAATAATATTATCTTTCTTTTCAGTCACTCTTCTGCATTTTTACCTCAATATATTTTAGATTTCACATGAGACAATTGTCTTGGTATTTGAGCACTCTTGCAAAGTTTTAAGCCTCAGTGAATTTTCTTAGTGATTTATAAAACACTACAGAAGAATGGAAATCTTTCATTTCAGAAGTTTGAATGATGCAGCAATAACAGTCTCCATGGGAGAGTTAAAGAAGCAATGAACTGCAAAGCATGAACTCCAATGTTTGGATTTGGAAATCAGAAGGGCTCGGATTCGAAATGTATAATATCTGCTCATATTCCAGTTCATAGAGAAATAGAGAAAGTCTGAAATTACTATATGTTTATTAACTAAATGGCATACAACACAAATATCCACAGAAGGACTCCTGATGCTGGTTCTTTATGGAACATACCTTACCTAATAATTCCAAAACTGAAGGAAAACTATAGTTAGATAGGTTAAGTAATTTGATCAAAGGCACCTGGCCAATGAAAACAGGGCTCAGACATCATTGTAAAACTGATTAAAAAATGAAACTCTTTTCACTGTTCCATGCTCTCTCTCCATTATGACATAAGCAATTGTCATAATTTTGCTTTTTCAACTCTAAATAAGGAGCCTAGGACTGCATTCAGGAACCATGAACAGCAGTGAAGGCTCTGCCAGAATCTGACACTGAATGAGTTATCTAAAGTCTTAGTCTCCTCTTCGGAAAAACAATAGCCTAAACAAGGGACTTTGAAGATCTTTCTACCTCCAGCAATATGTATTACAATACTTGGGAGGTAAAGAAACAATAAATAATGGGTCAAAGGAAAAAGAATACTTATAATTAAAAATAAACTATTTTCAAAGAAAACTATAACTGTTTAATTCTGTTCACTAATTATATCAAAACTCAAAAAAATTATCTTGCAAGTATTTTAATAGTTTTTTAAACAAGCATATTTATAATTCAAGGAATTTACAGTTATTATAAAAAAATAGAAAACACAACAGAAGATCTTCATGACCTCAACTCACTCATTTCTTCATTTGGTATAAAACATATTGATAGGTGCCTTAAAAGTATAATGAGAAACTGAATTCTCTATTAGGCTTTTCCCAGGATATACATGCATTTTTGTTCTCAAGAATTGAACACTAGTACTGCAGAGGGACGATTGTGTTGGTTGCTAGAATCATTCATGTCAGATAAGCACATTACAATTGTATTTTTATTTTATTGTATAGTTATTATAATTATGATCTGTGCAGTAATAAATTTAGTTTTGCTCAAAAAGAGTCCTTGCACTTGCCCTAGGCTCCTGGGATGTAACCTCTTAAAGTCTTGGAATTTCCCAAGTGACAGAAATGTCTTTGTTATTCACAGTGGGCCTCTCAGGCCACACCATATGGTTTATACTAATAAAGTGTCTAATGACCCAAAGTAAAGCAGCACTTATATGTCATTTTTATGACTCTGCCTTAAATTAATTGCCTTCAGTTGAGTGACCATCTCTGATCATGAATGTATCAAATAAGAAAGTTCTTATCATATTCCAAAGACCCTACCTAAACGAGAACTATTTTGTATACAGAGAAACTAATATTCAGGAGAATATTTCTTCAAAGACCCAAATGCCAAAATTCACAACATCAGCATTTACTACTATATCTCAATTTTCTGCTTTCCTTTCTCCCACTGTTTCTCCTCTTCTTCCCTTTGGTTGGAATGGGCTGGAATTCTCAGATGTGGACTGATACTCATTGGATGTCTCCTGTCTTGGTTAAAACTGGCATTATCATCAATCCTTAGGTTCCAAATTAGACAACCATCTTCATCACTTCTCTAAAGCCTCATGCAAAATTTGTCACCAAGTCTTTTTTTTACAGTCTGACTCTATTTTCTATGGATGACCACTGACAGTTTTCAACTCCCATTTTTTCCCTTCTCTTGCCCTACAGCTTGGAAAGTCAATAAAAAAGTCTTCTTCCAACCTCCTTTGTCACGAGCAGGAATTTGAACTGAGCTCACACAAGAACCTTTACTCCTACTTTTTAGCCAAAATAAAAACAAAGTTCCCTCCTTTTTCTCCAGTTTTTGTGCCTGCCCTACTATCACCAAATAGCCCCATTATATGACCAATAAACTTTTAAATAACTTTTTGGTACATTTGTGGTATCATCAATCTGGATTTGAATCAATTCTGTTGGAGGGAGAAGTGGGCAACCAAAAAAACCCTTTCCTTTTTATCTTGTTA
This sequence comes from Mustela nivalis, assembly GCF_964662115.1. Lineage (NCBI taxonomy): Eukaryota > Metazoa > Chordata > Mammalia > Carnivora > Mustelidae > Mustela > Mustela nivalis. Next base: position 28,888,287 of record NC_139023.1, on the reverse strand, counting down.
AAATTTTTCTTGTGTCATCTGATCTCTTCTTTTGGCTCTGTTAAAGCAAAACTCTTCAATTTTCCAATTCCTGTACTCTCATTGTCTCTTGAGTGCAATTCAGTAATAAATTCAATCTCATCTACCCAGAGAACCTCTTCTTATGAACATCAGCAAAGATGTTCTTTTCTTATTATTTATCCAAAGGTCAATTCTTAGACTTCTTGTTTGCATTATCAGCAATGTTTGATTCATTTGATTACTATTTCCACTTTGAAATATTTCTTCCTCCTGGATTATAAAAATCTTCTCATCAACCTCACTGGTACTTTTTCTCAGTCTCTTTTACTTCTTCCTCCTCATTTGCCCAACCTCTCGGTGTTGTAATGCTCCAGGTTTCTGAGCCCCCTCACTATCGCTAGATGATCTCGTCTTTGAACTGAAAACTACAAAATGTCTATTTCAAAGTTTGACATCTCCCCTAGACTCCAGAATTGTAGAATTCAAACTCCTCCTCATCACCTCTTCTTAGATGCTTTACTATCCTCTTCAAATTTAACTATATCCAAGACTAACCCTGATATGCTTTTCCCCAAATGTTCTCCATCTGCAGCTTGTTCCATCTCTTGTAATAGCCACTCCAGCTTTCCCTAAACACATTCTTACATCCTTTTTCTCTTTCATGTCTTACATTCAATTGACACAAAATCCTGTTGTCTCTATCTTCAGAATATTTCCAGAAACCGAATCTCACTATCTCCACTGCTATCTCATTGGTCCAAAGCATCACTATATGAAATTGGATTACTGAAATGCTCCTTTAAATAACTTTAACTGAAGGTGCTTGTTTAAAATAAACAGAGGGGAAGTGGGTGTGGAGATGGGTAAAATATGTGAAGGGGATTAAGATTATACTTATCATGAAAAGCATAGACTAATGATGTATAGAATTGTTAAATCACTACATTGTACACCTGAAACTAATATAACATTGTATGTTAACTAAAATGGGATTAAAATAAAAAATAAAGACAATATCTTTAAAAAAAATTGACTAATTAATTAATTAATTAAAATGTGAGGCACGACATATTTCAAGGATCAAAAGCCCAGAAGTCCTAAGAATGCCTCTAAGATAACATAGAAATGTGATCTCAACTTACCTTTCCATTCTTCTCTCTTTCACTTTATTCACCCAATGCATGAGGAAGTGTCGGTAGCTAAGTAATGCGTGGCATTGGATTATAGACAGAGATTGTTATATACAGGAAGGACAATAAAGATTGTATATAAGCTCTTCAGGGAAAATAACAGAAAAGGGAACTTTGTTTTTCAGGGAATAGAAAATCATCTGTGACCTTTAATGTGTCTGGCTGATTTATCAACTCTTTTTTTTTTTTTTAAGATTTTATTTATTTATTTGACAGAGAGAGAGATCACAAGTAGGCAGAGAGTCAGGCAGAGAGAGAAGGGGAAGCAGGCTCCCTGCTGAGCAGAGAGCCCCATGGGGGGCTCGATCCCAGGACACTGAGATCATGACCTGAGCCGAAGGCAGCGGCTTAATCCACTGAGCCACCCAGGCGCCCCTAATTCATCAGCTCTTAAGGGATAGTTAAGTGGAAAAATTTCATTTGGTGAAAAAGCATGTTCCCCTTATGAATTATAATTATGGTCAATATTAAGGATCAACTAGTTAAAATCAACTTATTTTTATTTTTTTTTTATTTTTTTTTTTAAGATTTTATTTATTTATTTCACAGAGAGAAATCACAAGTAGATGGAGAGGCAGGCAGAGAGAGAGAGGGAAGCAGGCTCTCTGCTGAGCAGAGAGCCCGATGCGGGACTCGATCCCAGGACTCTGAGATCATGACCTGAGCCGAAGGCAGCGGCCCAACCCACTGAGCCACCCAGGCGCCCCGAAAATCAACTTATTTTTAAAACTACATAAAAACGTCTTGTTTGGTTTTGTTCTTAAAGAGAGTTTTGTTATTTGGTGTGAGTCATGACTCTCAACACCAACCACTTAGTAGTTAAATTTTATTTTATTTTTATAGATTTATTTATTTATTTGAAAGAGACAGCACATGTGGTGAGGGGCAAAGAGAGAGGAAGAACCTCAAGCAGGATCCACAATGAGTGCAGAACCCAACCTGGAGTTAGATCCTATGACCCGGAAATCATGACCTGAGCCAAAACCAAGAGTGGACTGTTTTAGTGATTGAAGAAAAAAGTTAAATTTTAGATTGTGAAAAGTAGAAATGATAAGGTATATGATCAGTTTTTATTCCTTCTGTTGTTAAATATTGGTTAATAACATAAATTTATAGCTTAATTTTAAGATAAAATCTATATATTTCTAAATTTGAAGCTTTCTATAGTAAATATGTAAGTACTTAACAAAAGATTCATAACCAGAGAAAACTAGGTAATATTAGTAGGCTTACACATTGGGGGGTTAAACTCTTCGTTCCATAACTGAATTATTAAAGGTGTAACAAAATTACTATGAAGGATAAAGGTATTCATCATAAAATTCAAGGCTGTTCTAATGTACTAAGTACTTGATTTCTCCTAGGACATCCTGTCTACTTCCCTCTATATGAAATACTACTTCACTGCAGGAAGCATTTTGCTCCCTCCAGGAATTCCGTACTTTACTTTCTGTTACTTGCAATTCCATCAATTTATGTTAAAGTTTTAATCCCATTCTCAAGAGGCCATTTATTTCCCCATTAGTATTCCCTCTATGATCTAGGTATTCCATCAGCATGTGAATCACCAGCTTTACTTATAGTGTTATGATTCAGCCAGTCTGGCTTCTTCTAAGAATGCTTTAAAAAAATCATTTGCGTATAGTATCCACCCAGCCCAAGATTGTAAGGAAAAATTAATACAAATGTGATTTTGCTTCTTGGCTCATTGATTTATATGTATATTTTTATAATCATAATTCCAAGGAAGGTGGCTTTCAGCTGGTGACTCCTGGATCAGCTAAATTAGTATCACATAGGAGCTAATTTGAAAGAAAAATTCGCAGTCTTTACTCCAAACATATTGAATTGGAAACTATGCAGGATCAAGTCCAGAATTCCTTGTTTTTATAAGCCTTCCAATGGGTATAGTGCAGCTGACATTTGAGGAACATTTCTCTAGAAGAAACATTGCCAAGTAAGGTACATTGTACAAGGTATAGAAAATCAAGTGGTTTATAACATAACATATGGTCACACTAAAGGTACTGTCGCCAAAGCTTCAACAAAACAAAAAAGTCTTTTGTTTGAAGTTCACTTACTGTCGATGCATTTTTAGATTGGGTGCTACACCAACGTACAACTCAAAGGGGTGCTTTGATTATGTTCACATCATAATCGATGTGACTGGCCCCTCCTGCAGATGTGTATGGCATAGTCCCAGGAACAGAACACTGGTTCAGGAGCCAGGAGTACTTCATGAACTCTATTCTTTACCTCTCTGTGTATTCATGAGGCACAACATAAAAACAAAAACAAAAACTGTGATTTTATCAACTTTTCTTATTTTGAAATGTTAATGTTCAGCCTCTATCATTTTGAATCCATATAACTTAATTTGTGTTTAAATCCTCCTTAAATACGTATATTCTGTGTGTGTGTGTGTGTGTGTGTGTGTGTACATGCACATGAGTGTTTCTTATACATGGATCCACTGAAAGTTCTTTTTTAACATTTGGTAAAATCAGGGAAAAAATGCTTCATGTGAGTATTCTTTCTATTTGGGGGATTTTTTTTTTTTTTAAGAGAGAGAGCAGAAAAAAGGGGGGGGGCAGAAAAACAGGGTTGGGAGGGGCAGAGGGAGAGAGAGAGTCTTACTTAAGCTTCCAGCCCAGCATGGAGCTCAATCTCCCAACTCTGAGATCATGACCTAAGCCAAAATCAAGAGTCAGATACTTGACTGAGCCACCGAAGCACCCCTGTCTGGGGGATAGTTTAAAATAATAATCAACTTGAGGGAGTGGCTATTTGAGTACATTACAACCATGTAGCATTTAAAACCAGCCTTGGAATTTCTCCTTACAGTTTGGTAAGGATAGGATTTGGCTGCAGTCTCCAGCACTCCATATGTTTGATTTAGAATATTTTCCATGTTGTCACTATTTTTTCACAGATGCACAGATGAAAGGCAAAGTGGATTAAGCTGCCATAAAATACTAAACTGTATTTTACAACAACCACACAATGACTACCAATGAATCCCTGCTGAAAATTGTTATGGGCAGGCCCTTCCTTTTTGCTTTTTATTTAGATACCATAGAAAGGAAAGTTGGAAGCAACTCAAAGACGTCACTTCAGTATCTTATCTTGTCTCTAATAAAGCTTATACTTTGATCTACCCACAAAGGGAGTTAATTTGTCTTTTTGCTTTGAAGTCCCCACCAAGCAAAACTTGATGCCATTGCAGCTTAAAGGCATTTGATTTGTTTTGACACCTATTGATTATCTATGCCATGTGTGTACAAAAGAACATAAGTCATGGTCCTTGCCTCTAAAAATCTCACCGTGGTCCCAAAGCATACTTAAGCTAAGAACAACAAGATCAACAGCTTTATACACTAAGGAGGACTTTGCAACATTTCTGTGAGATAGTTATTACTACTACTATACTCATTTTACAGAGGAGGAAATGGATTTTCCCAAAGGTGGACAAAGTTTGCAGAGTTAAGATTTACATCAAATTTACATTAAGCTCATTCTGAAGCCCCTTCACATTCTATGACACAATCTTGCCACGTTGGTGCGGTCCATTCTCTGGTTTTCACAGCAGTGAAAAGAAGCAGTGAATCAGGTCTGGATGCTGACAAGATGCAGAAACACTTCTTGGGTAGGACTGACTCTCTACCTATGACTTCTGAAGGCAGACAGTCTAAGACATTCACTGAAAACTTAGTTATGTAATCCAAACATGATTTACTCTAGTCTACCTCCTGAACCCATAGCAGACATTGCTAATCAACCCCAGCTTCATTAACTAGATGAGAGGACCCCCTCTGAATGTGTGTCTATTGGATGATCATGATGTACCCTTCAGTATCTTATTGTTTTACCTCAATAAAGCTGAGAAAAGAAATAAAAAAGAGAAATTTAGTCCCAGATTCCTTATTCACAAAACACTGATGGTGGCCATTTCCAAATCTTTGGAGTTAACATATAAAATGAAAACTGCTTGCTCTGCTCAGTCTCTTCTTAATCTTACCTCCCAGGTTTAGTTACACTGAGTACCCCATAAATCTTCAGTAAAATAGTATTAGATAAATATCAAGTTACGTGGATTCTAGAGTTTATTCCATTAACTAGCTTCCTTACTTTGTTGTAGAAGAAAATAATGGGATAACAAATTCTTCATGACAATTTCTGATGATAAATCTTGCTCTGATTTAAGTAACCCTCTTCATTCCAGGGGATTAGAGGTAGAATTTAGGCCAGATCAGGTGGAGCCACAGGGAGTAGTTTTGGAATAAAAGCATTAAGTACATGCACATTACTCTATTTAGAAGCTTTCATAAAAAAACATTGTTTATGGGGGTGGGAGAACACTCATGCAACAGGTATAAATTTATCCAAGAATAAGCAACTGCAAGAAATGTCATATTTTAAATTAAATTATCCTGGCTTACAGACCTCCATGGGCATTTTGCAGCCAGGACCATTAAAATCTTGCCATATAGCAAATGTGTTTATATAGGGAGACAGAGAAAAAAATCTCTTAACATTCCTCAATCCTTATAGTCCAGAATCTTATCTTTTGCCTCTATCAGGCTACCCCTCTGTCCTCTCTCTGCCTCTAATCCTTTTGTGCTGTGCTATGCAATAGCGCAGATATTATTTCCATACAGCCATTAAACCCATAATATGTGCCCAGTCTGAATTAGGTGTTCCTTACAAATACAAAGAAAAAACAAAAAACAAAACAAAACTAAACAAAACTGCATTTCAAATACTTCCTGTGAAAATAAGAATCTAAAGTATCTTACTGACAATTTTTATATTGAATACATGTTGAAACAATACTACTTTGGACATGTCAAGTTAATTCAAATCTATTATTGTGATTATTTTCACTTTTTTTTTACTTTTTTAAAATATGGCCACTAAAATATTTAAAACTACATGCATAGTTTACATTATATTTCTGTTGGACCATACTGCTTTAAGATAATTTCAGCTAAATTTATTGAGGAACCCATCCTTATGAATACTGCCCTACATTGTTACTTATTTTAGAGTGTACCATACATTCTCTCAGCCCCACAATAATTTATAAAGACAGAATTTGGGATGTCTTTGGAAAAGGCAAATACATTAAAGCACTTATCTCTCTCTCTCTCTCTCTCTCTCTCTCTTTGAGAGAAACATGGAATTTCCCAGTTAGATTTATTTTGGAAGTGAGACTGAAACATGGATCCAAGGTAAGGAAAATAGTTTCTCCCTGTGTTACTGTAAATTATATAACATCGTGTTTCTGTTCTGTTATTCTGGGTTTTAGTTTCCACATCTCTTTACCATCCAGACCTCCTGTACTCTGTGGAAACCGTGACCCTTTCCATGTCTATAGACAGAAATATTCTGACTGTGGTAGAAAAAATCAGGTTCCAACATAAGTTTTAATCTCCTATCCTTGTAGAAAGTTCAACTTTCTATCCTGACAAAATTGGGCATGCCAAGGTAGATTTTTGGGTAAGCAGATTATGGCAAAACAGAATTACTAGACCACTGATCATGGTCCAATTATTTTATCATTCAGAAAAACTTTCCTTCAGTTTCATTTATATTTTATTCTCCTCATAGAACAGGGTTCTGTTTGTACCTGACTCCCTCAGTATCATTTCAATCAACTGATTTTTGCATCTCTGGTTCTACCTTTAGTTTCAGTGCCCTTTGGTTTTCATAAAACGGTATGATGTTTGTGACTTGAGTGGTGAGAAACACAATGTTCTGATCTGGTGTCCAAGTTAAACAGTATGGAAAATGACTCTCTTCTAAAGATGAATGTTTTCTTCACAACTACATCTGATGATAATTTTAACTGCCATTAAATAAAGTCAATACTCATTTTAAAACAAATGGAAATGGCTTTTCATCAAAATTACAAATGCTTAAAAAAGTGATATTAATTAATGTCTACATTCTTCTAACTGAAAAAATATGCCAGAATCTAGTATCTTGTCAGCATTTCATAAGACCTGAGTAAAGGTTTTGATTTTAATTTCTTTTTAGTGCTTAATTTTTCAGAAAACCTTATATTTACAAGCTGATATATCATACTGCAAATTGTACCAAAATTGACATGACTCAGCTACAACTCAAAAGTAAGATACTATCCAAAAGTCTTCTCAGGAACACTGCAAAAGATACATGATTCTCTGTTAAATTTAGCTATTTTTGTTTTGTTTTGTTTTGTTTTGGGGGGATTTTTTTGCAATCTTTACACTGGCTAGTTCCATTAGGTTGTTTATTTATGTTTTATTTATCAACTCTAATGTACATATTATTCTAATGATGTTTGATTTTTAGATATTGACATCTTCCCATTAAAATATTAAGATCTGTGGTTATTAATAATTCATAATAATGAAAGTGATACGGAATGATCTTCAGTTCCAGTGAGGAATAATAAATTTTTGGAGGCACTATTCTATCGGGAGTTATATTAAAGGTACGAGTGGTTATACAAAAGCCTTCTCTAGATATACTTAAGAAACAGATTGGTGACTAGATGGTTTAAGAGTAATCTTGAAGAAAAATACTCTAAATCTTTTCTCTATAGCTTTCACATGCCAGGTTTTTTAAAATTTATATTCTGCTGTGTCCAAATAAAAACTAAGTAAATCACATTTTAATCAGTTTGGTTGACTGAATTGTCCAGTTTTATCTGAAATAAATACAACAAATAATTAAAAAAAAAAACCTTCTACATAATGTGTAGTAACCATATCTACTCCAATATCCATCCATTCTATTTATTGCTTCTGCCCCTAATCCTCTGCTGAAATCGTTCACAAGTCACCAATATCCTCCTGATACTGAATATGCACGTACTCTGCTGTATTTATGGATCCCATTGACATAGGACCTTATTCAATGTAAGAATTTGAACTCCTTTTTTCATTGTTTTGTATATAAATGTTTTTTTCCTTAATTTTGTATCTCTGTGTGCATTTGCAGATTTCATGTGCTTCCTGTATTAATGTTTCAAATAAAGAGAGTTTATTGAATGGAGTGTTTTTAGAAGTGTTAGAAGAGTTAAGACAATAAACAAAAGAAATGGAGCACTCAACAACTCAAAAGAGGAAGCAGACATTACCACCTCTGGCCCAGAAAGTGGAAGGGGAAGAAACTGTTCTTAAAGCCCCTTGAGAATAGGAATCAAGGGAAGAGAGACCAAGTGCTGGATGTTTTTATTGCAGAGAGATTCACTGTTAAAGAAGCAGTACCAAGTAGAGAGGAACCATGGAGAAAGAAATATACCAATCTTTCTCTGATTTCTCTTCAATAATCTCAGTGCCTCCTTTTGGTCATTCTTGACTGGAAGCCAACCAAAGAATTTGGGGGATCCAACCTCTAAAAGTCAGCCTCCTGGAAACCAGTGCTGTGCAAAGATGTCAGAAATGATATCTGGGTTGGGGGTGAAGGCAGACAGAAAACCAAGGATTTCTGGTTAAAGTTGGCAGAAACACATACAGAGACATACACACACACACACAGAGACATACACACAAACTTCTATTCAATTATACTTGGAAATTTTTTTTTAAAGATTTTATTTATTTATTTGAGAGAGAAAGAGAATGAGAGAGAGAGAGCATGAGAGAAGAGAGGTCAGAGGGAGAAGCAGACTCCTTGCCGAGCAGGGAGCCCAATGTGGAACTCAATCCCGGGACCCAAGGATCATGACCAGAGCCAAAGTCAGTCGCTTAACCGACTGAGCCACCCAGGAACCCTATCCTTGGAAATAAGGTGAACCCAAGTTACAAATTATGAAGAAAATCTGTTAACATTTCGTATTGTCAGACTTCTCTAATCTGATGGGCAAAGAATGGAATTTCATAACAGTGCACATTTTGTAGTAAGTTTGGTCAACTGTACTTAATGTTTTCTTTGTAAAATGTGTACTGGTTTACTTTGCCCACTTAAAAGAGTAGCTGGTATCCTCTATTACTTATAAAAACATAATAAACTCATTTTCAGTTTTGTTAGAAAAACTCCATCCTGCCACATACCCTAAACAACATAATTAGCATGCTTTAATATATCCACTCAGAAATGTTCTATCCATATATATGTATATATATTTTTTCATATAAGGGATGTATACCCTTTAACATACAGGGAAACTTAGCTTACAAACTTTTCAGTATTTGCTTACATTATTAAATTTTTTTTTCATTTACAGTATACTTTTAGGGTTTTTTTTTTTCCTTAATACATAACTAACTCAATTTTTAAAGGCTGATAATATCACTTTGTATGTATATACAATTTTTTTTAAGATTTTATATATTTATTTGACACAGAGAGAGATCACAAACAGTTAGAGAGGCAGGCTGAGAGAGAAGGGGAAGCAGGCTCCCTGCCGAGCAGAGAGCCCAATGCGGGGCCCAATCCCAGGACCCCAAGATTATGACCCGAGATGAAGGCAGAGGCCCAACCCACTGAGCCACCCAGACGCCCCTATACATACAATTTTGTTGGAAAAAATCCCTTACCATGAATTGTTTCTGGTCTTCTGATATTACAAATAACCACAGACATGGTACATATATTTTTTAAAGTATACTAGCCTATCTGTAGGAAATCATTGGTTGAAAGTTATACACAATTTAAGTCTTGATAATTATTAAGTTAATTCAAAACAAAGGACAATTTACATTCTATTAACAGTAAGGGAGTACCTGTGTTAATCAAATATTTTAACTTTTATCAACATAATGGGCAAAAAAAAGAGAATGTCATTATAATGTTAAAATGCATGTCTTTGATTCTGAGTGAATTGGGGCATATTTCAAATTTTTATGAGATATTTGCATTTTTTTCTTCTATAAAGTGTACACAGCCTTTGCTAGTTTTATGTCTATTTGTGTATAGCTATGTGCATTTATGTAAGGTTTACCTTATTGAATACACATATATATTTTACATTTCCTAATTTTTGTCCACTTGATCTTCTTTGGTATGAAAAAGGTAGACAGATCAAAGGAACAGAATAGAGAGACCAGAAATAGAAGCAAATGCATATGAGCTTTAGCAGAGAGCTAAAGGTTGTATTTCACTTCAATAGCAAAAAGACAGATTTTTCTTTCTTAAAAATCTTTAGAATGACTGCGAGGCACTGGGAACAAATAAAACTCTATCCCAACATCATGCTTTTTACCAAAATACTTTTAAAGAGGTCAAAGTAGAAGACATAAAAATTAATCTCATGAGAAATAGGAAAAAAGTACATTTATTCATTTTTTAGAGTGGGAAATGACTTTCTTCATGAGACATACATTCCAGAAACTAAAGAGGTATGTATTACTGAAGTTATATATATCATAATTATTAAATGTCACTACAGAAAAATATAAAAAATGGCAAATTATAAATTAATAATATGACTATGTTTCTTAAAGACTTTCTACACATTGAAAGAATAACTCAACAATTCAATAAAATACGGGTAGATTATATAAGGAAGAAATATTCCCAACTTATAAACCCTCAAGATCAATAAAATGTCACTTAAAACAAAAATTTGATACCATTTTTGCCTTTCAGATTGACAAGAATGAAAATGTTTCTTAATATTAAACCAACATTCTCATACACTGGTGGAAGGAATGTAAATCAGTGCTACCTCTTTGGAGAACAATTTAGTGACAATAAAGTTTAAAAGACAAATTTTTTGGTTTAGACGTTTTACTTCTTGGAGTTTATTCTTATGTATACATGTGCACAAAGGTGTATGCACTGATGTTAACAATGTTGCCTGATGTCTATTGTTGAGAAAAATAAAGCACTCCTATCAGTATTGACATTAGGGAACTCAGACACAGATTGGAATGAAAACTTCTTTTCATCGCACATGAGTTCAGATGTTCACATTTGAATTTTTAATTTAGTTCACAGTAATGCAATTACTAATAGGATATTTATATCTAATATTCCTGCATTTACTATTACGATGGGGTTTCATCAGTCTCAGATAGACAGGTTATGCAGGGGTACTGAATTTTAGACTACACTATGTCACCCTTCTCATAAAAGATTTATACACAACAGTGGCAAGAGGGAGGAAGAAGTTTTCAGCAAAAGCTATTTTTGGCCCTAAACCTCAAAGCTTGTAACCATTTTAAGCTGGGACCTCTGGAGTTGGATCTGTCACCTTCTCTATTTCACTTAAATTCTCCTTCCTCACACACCTCCTCAACCTAAAGCAGATTTTCAGTATTATCACATTCTAATTTTATGGCATGAAGAGGCAGAAGATATGCAAAGCAAGATAAAGTGTAGGCTCCAGGGCTGTTGAGATAGCTAAATTAGTGAACTGTTAGAATAGAGGCCACCAAGAGAGAAATTCAAATGAAACTCTCATTGCATTTAGCCCACAGATTAACTTCACTCATTGGCTGTTACAGACTGTTCAGTGTTTGATATATGATAAATGGATTTCTTTTTCAGGAGGAATAAGGAGAATGTGACGGTGGAACCTTAAAATCTTTCTTTTTCCTATAAACTACGAAACTACCAACTCTTAAATCCATATTGCAAATTTAGTCTTATATTTAGAGGCCTACACTGTATTTCTAGCTTAACTAAATCTCTTAATTTGGATATCCTAACATTATCGAAAAATTAACTTGTCCCAAACTGAACAATAATTTTCTCCTAAATCTGTTCCTCTTACTGTGATAATCCCTGTTCTGGTTAAGGTCACACCAATCATCTAGACAGTTAAAGTCTAAATGTCACGGTGTTTCTCCAAGCATCATTGAACTGAGGCAAGAGAAACTTCTTCACTGAGCCATACGCACACCTTTTAGACAACCGTGGCTATCCCACACACATGCACATGCAGGCCCACGGACACACACGTACTGACACTACAGGTAGGTTATGAGCACCTCTGTCACTCAGGATCTGGCACAGACTGTAATGACTAGTATCTTTTATCTTGACCAGTACCCTCAGGTTCCATGAAAATGTTTCTCATGTCTCTTGCCCTGTATTCTTGAAACAGAAAGAAATTACTCCTGAATGTTGGGATGGTGTGGGGGTTGTATGACTGCGGACTTCAGAGAAGAACCCTGTGGTGAAGAATGAAGGAGCTTTAGCTGTAGGCATGTTTGGTAAATAAAAAGAGAAATTAATGAACTTGACAAATGTTTCTTCAGACAGCATGAATACAATGGATTCTTGCAATAATTAAATATCTGTTCTTATTAGTGCCAAGCATCCATATTCTTATTCTCTTGGTGGTCTATTTTGTAGTTCCAGAAGTATTCAAGAATGAGCAGTGCATTACTAACTGCTCAATGGAGACTGTATAGCATTTAGCAATATTAACAATTCATATTGGATTTAAATTTGTATACGTAAAGTTTTAGAGAAAACATGCATACAATATGATATCACTTTTTTACATTGACAACCAGATGGATTTTAAGTGCTAGAATTATATTTTAAATTGTAATATTCACTATAATTTGCATTTTGCATCTTAATTTCAATAGATCATTTGGGTTGCTTTGGAAGGAAACTCCTAAAAATATAAAAAGTCATTTTTAAAGTTAAAATTTACCATTTTATTTAAATATATTAAAAATTGTATATACTTTCAGTATAATTACATTTTGTTTAATTTTTTAGCCATTGTTTTCACAAAAAAATGCTGAACAGAACACTCAGACATGTGCAATAATTTAATTTAGCTATCTTTGGGATTTTGCCAGTATTGTATAAAAATCAGAGATTAATATTATAGTTTATCTGTCAGTATGAAATTATATTTTTCAAGATGAGGATAGAACATGCTTTACTTAATAAGTTGTTAACTTTATTTATACCTGGTATGTTGACCTGCATTGGCTCATGCCCTGGGGCCCTGAAATGTGAGGGGCCAGACTGTGCTTTCGAATCCCCTCCTATTCCCTTGCCTCTCAAATCCAACCCTTCACCATATCCCGTTAATCCCGCTCTAAAGTGCTTCCTGAATCTCTCGCCTCTCTGATACTTTTTTATCTCAGTTCTCACGGATTTAATCTGGTTAATAACAATAGCCCCCTAACTGGTCCATTTCCTCTAATCTCACTCTCCTCAAATCTATTTTCCAGAATACCAAGAGTGGCTTTTCTACATATCAAATGATGTTATTACCTTGCTTTAAATACTTAAATACCTTGAGGACATGTTAAGTGAGATAAATTGAGAAGACAAATACTGGATGATCTCATATATATGTGGAATCTAAAACATCTAAAACAGCCAGGAACTGTAAAAACAGAGAAGAGAATGGTGGTTACCAGGGGCTAGTAGGTAGGGGAACTGAGGAAATATTATTTAAGGGTATACACATTTGCAACTAGTAGATAAATAAGACTGAGAGATCTAATGCAAATGATTATAGACAATAGTACTGTATGATGAACTTCAAAGGGGCTACGAGCCTACCTCTTAATTGTTTCCACCACAAAAAAGAAGTTACAGTTATGGGCTTGATAAACGTGTCATGCGATGGTGGTGATCAGATTGCAACATGCAAATGTATCCAGTCAACACGGTGTATGTTATAAATTTACAATGTAATATACAATTTCATAGCAATAAAAATATCCTTTTAAAAATTAAGTGAAGGGGTGCCTATGGGGCTCAGTGGGTTAAAGCCTCTGCTTTGGGCTCAGGTCATGATCCCAGGGTTTTGGAATCGAGCCCCGCATTGGGTTCTTCTCTCTGCTCAGCAGGGAGCCTGCTTCTCTTACCCATCTGCCTGCCTCTCTGCCTACTTGTGATCTCTGTCCAATAGATAAATAAAATCTTTAAAATAAAATAAAAATAAAATGAAGTTGGTAAACATTTAGAAAAGCATACTGTGATTATTAGGAATCAGAACAGATAAACAGAGAGAAAAAAGTATGTAAATCTAAGCCAACTTCCCCTGGGGAAGTTGTGGTGTTGGTTGTAGTGGTGGTGGTTGATAGAATTATCAGCCTGAAAATAGCTCAGTCACGGTAGGCATTGGGTCAGACTTTCAAGAATATTACAGAATCTCAAAGATGAAAAAAAAAAATATGTAAATGCATAATCAGCCCCAAATGATATCTGAATAAAATCTAAACCTGTTATCATGACAGTTAAGGACACTGCATAACTTCTATAATTTAGTCATCTGTCATTTTCTCACACAACTTATTCTTGGTGACATTAATTTTTTTAATAGGCTTTATTTTTTAGAGCAGTTTTAGTTTCACAGTCATACTAAGCAGAAAGTACAGACAGTTCCCATATAGCACCTGACTTCACACATGAATAACTTCCCTAGCTATCAACATCCAGCTCCCGAGTGGTACATTTATTACAATCAACAAAACTGCGTTGACACACCATTATCACCCAACCTCCTTAAAGTTCACTCTTGGCTGTTGCACGTTCTATGGGTTTTACAAATGTAGAATGACATGTATCCATCACTTTCATACAGAGTAGTTTTGCTGCCTAAAAAAAATCCTCTGGGCTCTGTCTCTTCCCCATCACTCACTCTTCTCCTGATTACCAGGAACAATAATCTTTTTACCATCTCCATTGTTTTGCATTTCCAGAATGTCATACAGTTGAAGCCTTTTCCTACAGCTCCTTTCAATTAGTAACATGCGTTTAAGATTGTTCCATGTCTTTTCATGGCTAAATAGCTTCTTTTTTTTTTTTTTTTGCACTGAATAATATTCCACTTTATGGATGTATCATAGTTTATCTATCCATTCACTTAATGAAGGACATTTTGGTTGCTCTCAATTTGTGGCAGTTATGATGAAAAGTGCTGTTAATTTCCCTGAGCACCTATCCACCTAGGCACTCCTAGGTGCCTCAATCGGTTGAGCATCCACCTCTTGATTTCAGCTCAGGTCATAATCTCAGGGTCATGGGATTTGCCCCCCGTGGGGCTCCAGACTCAACACAGAGTCAGCTTGTCCCTCTTCCTTGCTCCTCTGTGCTCTCTTTCTCTCTCAAATCAATACATAAGTAAAATCTTAAAAAATACATCCATGTGAAGGTTTTGTTTTGTTTTGTTTTTTAGTAGACACGTTTCCAACTAAATGAGTTGAAAGCAGTCATACTCCAAGATTATGTTTGTGTGAGACTGGCCCATCCTGGCCCCCTTGGAGTTTTAAAATCCAAGACTTGTCTACACTGAGCCTCTAGCAGTTTGTCAATTATCATTTGGGTTTCTCCTCCAGTACCTTTTGATTCTCTGTGTCTGTTTATCACTCAAACTTTGAAGGCAGTGATTTTGCTCTGTGACCTCAATTCTCTGATGGATTCTAAGGAAAGTGGTGGATTTTTAGTTTGTTCTGCTTTGTACTTGTTTTTAGAACAGAGTGGTGACTTCCAAGCTCCTTAGATGCCAGATCAGAAACCCCCAAGTGTGTTGTTAATTTTCTTAATGTGTCCTAGTATCTCTCTTACCTCAATGCCTTTACAAAAATTGCTTTACTTAGCTGGGTTTCTGTGCGTTGGCTACCACCATCTACATTAATCCACACTATGTGACAAGTACTTATTTTTGTTCATTTCACTTGAAAGTGAAAGCTATACACTCAGTGTCTACACAAAATATCAGGGCACTATTATTTAATAAGAAAAAGAAAATGCACCCAAATTAGCTTAAGTTAAAAAGGAAATATATTGGCTCATTTAATGAGAAAATACATGTGGTAGTTCTTGATTCAGGCTTGGCTGGAACCAAAAATTCAAATGTTAGGAAGAAGCTGCTGTCTTTTCATTCTTAAACTGTTTCCACATCTTAACAAAGATGGGAGCTCTAGGTCTACTGTTTCTTTATACCAAATATTCCTACCACAAAAGTATTATGACCATTTTCTAGTAACATCTGTATGAATCCCTTGAAAAGTTCTGGAGTTATTATTGTTCCTAACAGTAAGGGCTATTCTTACAGGTCAGCTGGATTATGTTCTTTCTCCTATAGCCAGGAATCTCACAAACAGGAAAGAAGAGCTCCACCACAGGAAGAGATACAGATAAGGTAGAAAGGCCAAAGATAAATTCTAGTAGGGTCACCAAAAATGTTCAAAATAATGCATTTCAACAATCAGAATATAAAATACAGAAATTATCTGTAAACACATTATATTTTCATATTTATTTTTGCACATATAGATCAAATTCATTAAAAATTTGTTAACTCTCGGGGTGCCTGGGTGGCTCAAACCTCTGCTTTCGGCTCAGGTCATGATCCCAAGGTCCTGGGATCGAGCCCCGCATTGGGCACCTTGCCTGTCTCTCTGCCTGCTTGTGATCTCTGTCAAATAAATAAATAAAATCTTTAAAAAAATTTTTTGACTTTCATACCCAGTTTGAGCTGTTCACAATGGCCTCTAACAAATATGTATCCATTAACAGCTGTGCCTTGCAACAATTTTGTTTTCTTTTTCCCCCTTAATATGATTCTAATATTGTTCTTACAATGAAACTTTTTTTTTTAAGATTTTTTATTTATTTGACAGAGATCACAAGTAGGCATAGGGGCAGGCAGAGAGAGAGAGAGAGAGGAGGAAACAGGCTCCCTGCAGAGCAGAGAGCCCAATGTGGGGCTCGATCCCAGGACCCTGGGATCATGATCTGTGCTGAAGGCAGAGGCTTTAACCCACTGAGCCACCCAGGTACCCCTACAATGAAACATTTTTAAAAGATTTATTTATTTATCTGAGGGAGAGCGATCAAGCGACAGTGAGGAAGCATGATAGGGGGTGAGGGGCAAAGGAAAAGGAAAAAGCAAGTTCCTCACTGAGGAGCTCACTCAGGGACACTGGGATTATGAAGGCAGACGATTAACCCACTGAGCCACCCAGGTGTCTCACAGTTAAACATATTTTAGAAAAAGAAAATTCTGGTCAAAAAGAGAATAAAAACATATTGAGGTAACAGAAACAACCACATCACCTGCTATTTAAAGAAACACTAACTTCTGCAACTGACTTGAATATGACAAATATACCGGACTTCGGTTTGAATTAATAATGTTTCCACTATTTGTGATAACTTGATAAGAATTATTTGTCCAACTCTATTTTGAAAAGTGTAGACCATTTTGACAGCACCAGCTAACAAGCACCATATCCTATATGATCATATCAGATATGATATCATGTATGATCAACAGAGGAGGACACACATTCTAGAATTTAAGGAGAAGGGCCACAACATCACCCTGAAGAGATGTTGTAGGTTTTTTTTCAGTAATATTGAAAAACCAAAACAAAGGGAGAATTCCTGGTCTGTCTTATTTACTTCCCAAATCAGGGAAAGACTGAAAGAAGGAGAAGATCTCATCACCAGCTGTGTCTGCAGTTCTCTGTTTGCTCATACTTCCTTGACTCATCCACTCACCAAATATTTATGGAGTGAGAGCCTCTCACAGTTGCTATACTAGATATGGCACTTATTTACATTCTTTGCAATTGTCTTTCAATTATTTCTTCTGTGCTAAGAATATAACTATTATAATTCTTGCTATATGTTTCTTTATCCATCTCTTGTGTTTATGATTTATTTTCAAAATTTTGGAAACATGCATGACCATACGTAGATGATGATCTTTAAGTTTTAAGAAAACTTAAATGTTGACTGGACATTTGAGACGCTATGTACTACAAAATTCACAAAGCAAAACTGGTGGCATATATAAGGGAACACATTTTGATTTGTTACAAAATTCTAAAATATAACCATTAGATATCATGATTGCAAAAATTGTCAAAGGATCAAAGCAGATAATTCATGAAAGAAAAGGCAAAAATAGCTAAATAAAATTTAAAAGCATCAATCTTGTTAATGATGAAAGAAAAACCAAGTAAATAAGATGAAATTTCTATCTGTAATGCTGGCACTTTAAAAAATATTAATATTACATTTTATAATGTTATTGCTGAGAGGGGACCCTTATATACTGCCAATAGGTATACTTCTTTGTAAAGCAATTTAGTACATGAATTGTGAAATTTAATATTTTTACATCCTTTGATTTAAAAATTTTATATTCAAGATAAAATTTCCAGGAAATATAATGCATATGGGTAAAGATTTATGTAAAGAATTCTCACTGTAGCTTTCCTAATAACAGTGATAAGGGAGAAAATATTTTAAATTGTAGCCATGAGGAAATAGTAAATTATAATATGATAAACTCATGAATAAAATGGAAAATTATTTCCTTTAAAATTTGCATGATCATGATTCAATATTGTGATTAAAGTTCAATACAAAGGTATACTATAACTATAGATGTAGTTTTGAGAAAAAAAATACCAAATTGTCATTATCATTAATGATGAGTCTGCTGTTGATAGTTAATTCCTTCTTTATGTGTTCTTGAGTATTACAAGTTTTCTTCATTCCACAATTCTATACATCATTACTCAGCGCTCATCACGTAAGTGTTCTCTTACTCCCCTTCACCTATTTTACCCACCTCCACTCCCATATGCTTTATTTTAAACAGTACCCTCAGTTAAAGTTATTTTTTCAACAAGAACGTTTTTTACTTGAAGCATACTTCAGAATACGTGGTTCTAAAAGATATATATAAAACACTGCAACCAAGAAACATAAAATACACTTTTTTTCAAGTAAACACTGAAGAATCCCCTGATTAATCACATAAAAAGAAACAAAATAATTTTACAAATTTAAGAAGACAAATTATACCAAGTATATTTTCCAACCATAATGGTACAAAACTAAACATCAATAATAAAACAAAGCTGGAAAACAAAGTTTATTTAAAAAAAAAAATTACTTGTGGCTCCTGGTTGATGGCCTTTGACCAAAACCAAATATTTTTCTTTTCTTATATCAAGAATCTCATAAAGAAACAATAAAGAGAACAAAGTAAAAGTGACTGAGACAGGCTTTCAGTAGACAGAACATTTATCATATATGATCATATCAGATATGATATCATATATGATATACAGAAGAGGACACACATTCTAGAATTTAAGGAGAAGGGCCCAGAAATGGAGGGCTTTGAACTTCCACATATAGCATTTTTGCATTACTTTTTTAAAAAGGATGAAATAGTCCCCATTTATTTCTACCCGTATGCAATGTAAGCCCTACACAATATGGTGGGGTGAGGAGCAGAAATGTTTCTATCTCATGAAACTGAGGTGGCTTTCTGTGGGCAAACTGGGACAGTGGGTATTTGCCTTGAAGCAAAGTTGTTCAAATTCTACTATTCAGAAAAGTTCCAGTTTCATGCTTAATTATTCAAAATGAAGCCCACCAGTTGACAGGTACCACATATCCACCCAATATTGCCAGTCATTCTCAACTTAAAATGATATTCAAGCATTGCTAGAAATTGAAGAAAAACCTGTAACAACACAAGGATTAACAAACAAAAAAAGTTACCACAGTGGAAATATCAATTATAGGGAATTGAATTGAACCTTTTTTAAAAAGCAATGTTAACCCTAAACACACAGAGGTTTGAAAAGATTTTGCAATCCCCAAAATGAGAACAGGGTAGTGGCAAGAAAGGAATTGCTAAATATTCCTCTATCAAAGGCAATGGCTGAAATGAATTAACCAAGAAAAATCAATTTAATGATGCAGAGATACAAGAAGAACAATTAGAAAAACAATTAGAAAACTGTAAAATGGTTCTAAGCAAAGGCTAAAGATAGAAGGAGGTAGTGTGGAAGAATATTGGTTTTGGTTTTTGTTTTGTTTTGCTTTGGCTTTGCTTTGGTTTTTGTTTTGCTTTGTTTTCTGACTTGTTTTTTGCTTTGAGCCCATCTACATTGCTTGAGATTTCAAAACCATGTACTTATATTACTTTGTTGCAAAATTTAAGTGTTAAAAATAACAGGAAAATTCTGTTTCAAAACGTTCCTACTCAAAATAAGATTGCCAAACAAAAGTCAGGTTTTAAAATTCACACTTGCTCTATCAGTCTAATTCTGAGTAGTGAAAGCAGAAATGGAAACCAACTCTAAAGTATTAACAGCAATGATTTATTTTGTTGTTGTCATTGAAATTCTGTAGTCAAATATGTTTTCTATGTGAGTTAAATATTAAGAGGAAACTTCAGGATTTCAGGAGTTTAGATAAACTGTGTCCGTGAATGAAATTCTCCAAGCATTTTGCTAGATATCTCCTATTCCATAATTAAAAAATAGTGCCAACAAAAATTAAACCCTGCTTTAAAAATGCTGATGCTTGGGGAGCCTGGGTGGCTAAGACAGTTAAACCTCTGCCTTCGGCTCAGGTCATGATTTCAGGGTCCTAGGATCGAGCCCCACATCGGGCTCTCTGCTCAGTGGGGTGCCTGCAAGGTCCTCCTCTCTCTCTGCCTGCCTCTCTGCCTACTTGTGATCTCTCTCTCTGTCAAATAAATAAATAAAATATATTTTTTAAATGTTGAAGCTTTTCAATTAATTATCCTCTGTCTTTTCTACTCATGACCCATTTGCGTCAAAGCCATGCATTCATTTAAGAAGGCATTGGTGATTCTCTACTACAAGCTGGCTTCCCTAGTTTTCAAGCTAATGATGCTCCTCAGTTCAATGCCAGGAACTCCCTGCTGAGATCAGGTTCTTTAACAGCTAGGGTTCTTCAACCAATTTAGAGTACAAAACAGCTTTGGACAATTTGGTCCAGCTTTGAACTGCATAGGGAGCAGGCACTACAACATGCCTTTCCCAGCTCAAGCTGGCAAAGAGTTTGGTAGATTCAAGGATAATGAAAGGAAATCCGTTGACTAGAGCATTTTGGTCAAAGGGAATAATAAAGTCTCAAAAACAAATCAACTAAAGCACAAGTCTGTGACTGCTTCTCTGATATTATGATCCCTAAAAGACTTCCCAACCAAGCAAAAAAGTTCAGTGGGAAAGGTCAAAGGAAATGATTGATTAAATGACTACATCAAAATTGAACATTCACCTGTCAAAAATATCCAGAACAAATTTAAAAGGCAAATAAGAAAACACTTGCAGCATATATGACTGAAAAAAGCTGGTATTTTACTATATGAAGAAGTCTTCCAGTTTATTAAGACAAGAATATCAGTCAAAAAAGAAAAAGATGAAGGAAAATAATGGACAATCCATATACACACGTACACACATTCACATGTAATGTGATCTCATTTAAAAATATTAGATACTATAAATAAAGAAATTAAAATTAGCATGCAAATTACGTGGTGCTCTCATCCTCTCCGTTTTTTCTTTTCTTTTTTTTTTTTTTAAGATTTTTTATTTTTAAGTACTCTCTACATCCAACATGGGCTTGAATCTACAACCCTGAGATCGAGTCTCGTTCTCTACTGATGAAGCCAGCCAGGCGTCCCTCAGCTCACTGTTTTCAATTTTGCCTCTTAAAAATTAGATTACTAAGAGGGATTAAAGTATACTGAACTCCATATAATGCTAAAACTGCTATGTGCAACTGGTAGAAGCTGGCAAAATTTTTCTAAACATCACTTTGATAATATATATCAAAAGCTTAAAAATGGTTATACCTATTTATTTCTGTCATAAGACTCTACTTAAAAATAACAAAGGTGAAGAGTCAAAACCGTGTGTTGCTTAATACAGCATCATTTCTAGGGGCCCCGGGGTGGCTCAGTTGGTTAAGTGACTGCCTTCAGCTCAGGTCATGATCTCAGAGTCCTGGGATTCAGTCCCACATTGGGCTCCTGGCTCAGGGGGGAGCCTGCTTCTCCCTTTGACACTCTCCCCTCTCATGCTGTTTCTTACTCTCTCCATCTGTCAAATAAATAAATAAAATCTTTTTAAAAATACAGCATCATTTCTAACAATAAAGGAGAAACATGTCTAACAAGAGAAATGACTTAAATAAATTCTGGATAGGTGACATCATGCAAGTTTCCCAAGAATAAAAAAAAAAAAACAACCTGTATTTAGCTAATCAATGTTCTACCTCATAGGGTGGTTTGGAATATCAAATAGATACATATAAAGCCCTTAGAACAGTGCCTGGCACATGATAATAATAAACATTAACCATTATAATGTAATAATTATTAAATATTAATACTAAAATCTTATTCACTGGCAAATTTGCCACTGAAATTTTTACCACCTCCACCACTAACTAGAGAGAATGGCAGAGAGGTAAAGAGTTGCAAGAGTAAAGACTCTGAAATCAAACAAATGGGAATAATACAAAGATCCCATGTTTGGGGGATAGATTTAAAGACATAATATATTTAAAGATTTTATTTATTTATTTGACAGAGAGAGATCACAAGTAGGCAGAGAGGCAGGCAGAGAGAGGGAGGAGAAGCAGGCTCCCTGCTGAGCGGAGACATGATATGGGGCTCCATCCCAGGACCCTGAGATCATGACCTGAGTCAAAGGCAGAGGCTTTAACCCAGTGAGCCACCCAGGCACCCCTAAAGACATAATATATTTGAAGTACACTTATGTGGACTAAAACATTGTGGTACTCAAATGAAAGGCATGTTGTCATCATTACTAGTCATTATTATCAACAAAATATACTACAAATAAATATACTTAGTGTATTTATTTTTACCATGGAAATTTAAAAATATATATATACGTACAAAAATAGAATAAGAAAGCGAACTCCCATGCAGAGAATTCTAGGTGTTTATAGTTTTCAACAAATGGCTACTCTTGTTTCATTTAGTCACACACCCTCAACACACACAGTGGATAGTTTTGCAGGAAGTCACAGATGGTGTTTATAATTGTGTCAGGGTATAGATTTAAAATATGAGCATTTTTTTATTTTTAACATAACCCAATATTATTATCACACCTAAAAAAAATTCTTTAAAATCATCACATGTTCAGTTTGCATTCAAATTTCCTATTGTCTCATACATTTTTTGTTTCTTTGAATCAAGATCTGATGAAGGTCCATCTGTTAATTTTGTCTCAAGTTTAATTTAATATAGAGGTTCCTATCCATTCCTTCTTTTTCTTTCTTTGCCATTATTTTCATGAAAAACTGGATATTTGTCTAAGAGTTTCCTAGTCTGAATTTTGTTTACTGCCTCCTCATAGTGTTGCCCAAAGTATTTCTGTCTCTTTATTTCCTGTTAATTGGTAGTTAAATTTATATTCAATTATTTGTTTTGGGGGCAAGAGTTGTTCATAAGTGGTATTTGTACATCACCAGTAGGTATATAATGTCTGATTTTCTCTTTTTGTGTGAGGTCAGTAGTCACTAATTTTCATCGCTTAGATCTTTCATTTGAATGGCACTAATTCTCATTGTTTTCTTTATTACCTAGAATAATATGAAAAGAAACTCTTCTCCATTTTTTACACTTTGGTAGAATTCATTTAGAAGAGGCAGAATGAATCCTAGCTTCTTTTTTTATGTGTATTCTACTTTTTGAAATAATAAGGTGATTTCCTAATATTCTTTGAAGGGAACAGTTGATTCTATCTTAGAGTTTTTCTAATTCTCACAGAGGGATATTAAACTATTACACATACCAACCAGAACAAGCCTACTGGTCATCCCACAGTGGAGATCTGTAGGCCAAGCCTGCAGGATTCCAACCTCAAAGATGCCAACACCAGCTACAGAGTGGCCCTTCTTTCAAGATCTAGGTACCAGTTCTGTTGATTGCTTTGTTATACCAATGTCTAATAATTGCAACTTTTCCACCTTTGTTTTCCTCATCATAGGTGGTTATTGTTTCCTATAGTTACTACCTATGTGATATGTTAGCATTCACATTTTCTTCCAATTTTATGATTTTTTAAATATTTAAATTTCAGAACAGTTTGGGGTCAATTCTATGAGTAATGCCAGAAATGGAATCAGTTTTATCTATTTTTCCTATGGTTTAACTAGGGAGTCCAATACTACTTATTAAAAAGTCCAGGTTTTCGTGGATACTGTTCGTTCTTCTAAATATATTTTATAATCAACATGTCAAGCTCCCGACAAAAGCATTAGGTACATGATAAAGACGGTACTGAAGCCAGTGGGGAACAAATTCTTGTTGGAGTGAAGAACTGTTGCTCTTGTGATACTCCAAGGAAGCTGAGGCAAAACAGAAAGGCTAGCGTCCTTTAGTTTGCTTTCCAAGCTTCAGTGTTGTGGTAATGCCCCCCACAGGCAGAGACTTACTGAAGCCAGGGCACAGACAAATGTGATGAGTAGAGGCTCAGACTGCCCATCTAGTCAATTATACATGGGTGGGTTTTGAAATTGGGACACAAGAGTTTAACAACTGGCTGTTTACTGTCTTTTGCTCTTATAAAAGAATTACCATTGATAGCATTCTGCATGTAATTTTTCACATATTTGCTGGTGCAGTTTGAGATGAATACCTAGAAATGAGATTGCTGGGTCAAAGAATAAACGTAGAATATTGCCAAATTCTCCTCCAGGGAGATTCATCATTTTGTATTCTCAACAGCAATGTTTGCCAATGCCAGTTTTCCTTCAGTCTCATCAACATTTAGTTACACTTCGGGATTTTTGCCAATCTGATTGGTGAGAAACAGTATTTCAGTTTAGTTTTAATTAGCACATTTCTCTTATTATGGAGAGTCGTGAATATTTTCATATATATAAGAGCTATTTGCATTTCTTTTTTTGTGAACTATCTGTTCATATATCTTTGCCCATTTGTATTTTACCTCACTGCCTTCAGAAGGCTTTTATATATTAGAGATAGTAACTCTTTAAATGGATATAATTTTCAAACTTTATCACATTAGCCATTGGATTTTTGGCAATGCAAAGTTATTTCTTAGTATGTTTAAATTTACCAATATTTTTTCTTATTGCACTTGGATTTTTAACTCCTATTTAGAAGATTTTCCTCACTCTCATGTTATAAATTCCCCTGTTTTCTTCTTGCTTTATAGTTTCATTTGTTATAGTAAAATTCTAAACCAGTTAGAATTTATCCTGTGTAAAATGTCAGAAATGGACACAAATTAATTTTTTTCTTTACTTGGTTAATCAGTTGTCCTCCACACTACTTATTAAAAGTTCATCTTCTTCCTCACTGTTTAAATGCTGCCTCTATCATATATTAAATGTCCATATGCAATAAGATTGACTTATGGATTACCTATTATATTGGTCTGGCTTCCATTTGTACACATAGCATAGTGATTCAGAAATAGAGACTCCGGAAAATGTTTTAATAATTGAGAGAGTCAGTCACTACTTCTGGAATTTGCATGTCCTGATCATTATTTGTTCTGTTAAATGAATTTTATAATTAACTTGCCAAGCTCCAAAGAAAAATAGCTTATTCAAATTTTCTTGGAAAATCTTTAATGTTATAAATTATTTCAGAATTCAGTCTTCAGGGAAGACTGAATTCTATATGACATTGAGTTTCTCTGTCCAAGAATATGGTATGTGTTTTCATTTGTTTATATAGAAACATCTATTTGTTGTATATAAATTTATACATAGTATTCTATGTATTTATCTTTTGTAAAATGGAATTGTCTCATCCATTGTATCCTTTTGAATATTGATTTTATGATTTTTTAATCTGTTATCACCCTGAAATTCTTAAGTTTCCACATCATTTTTTTTTGTTTTCTGCATACAGAAATAGCAAATAGAATTCTTATTTTCCAATTCTTATATCTTTGTGGTTTTGACTACTTTTATAAGTTAATACATCTAATAAAAATGTTAAATATATGATAGTTGTCTTTCTCTGCTTGACTTATTTCGCTAAGCATGATACGCTCTAGTTCCATCCATGTTGTCGCAAATGGCAAGATTTCATTTCTTTTGATGGCTGCATAGTATTCCATTGTGTATATATACCACATCTTCTTGATCCATTCAAAAAAAAGAAAGGACCAATACCCAACTTTTGTAGCAACATGGACGGGACTGGAAGAGATTATTATGCTGAGTGAAATAAGTCAAGCAGAGAGAGTCAATTATCATATGGTTTCACTTATTTGTGGAGCATAACAAATAGCATGGAGGACATGGGGAGTTAGAGAGGAGAAGGGAGTTGGGGGAAATTGGAAGGGGAGGTGAACCATGAGAGACTATGGACTCTGAAAAACAATCTGAGGGTTTTGAAGGGGTGGGGGGTGGGAGGTTGGGGTACTAGGTGGTGGGTATTATAAAGGGCACGAATTGCATGGAGCACTGGGTGTGGTGAAAAATAATGAATACTGTTATGCTGAAAATAAAAAATAAATTAAAAAAAAAAAAAAAAAAAAGAAAAAAAAATGTTAAATATATTTAACATTTTTAAATAAATATAAAACATATATTTGCCTTATGCCTGACATTAATTGGAAAGCCTCTAATGTTTTCCCATTAGGTAAGATGTCAACTTTAGGGGTACGGATGTGTGTGTGTGTGCGTGCATGTGCACACAAATCAGATTTTTGTCATTAAAGCATAATAAATGTCAAACATTTTGAAAGATCTTTATGTATGTATGAATATGAGCATATCATTTATCCCTCTAGCTCTAATAATATAATGAATTATATAAGTGCATTTGTTAATATTTAACCATGATTGCACATTGCATTCCTAGAATAAATCCATATGATCAACATGTATTAGTCCAATGCCAATGAGACTGCATTGTAATTTTATTTTTGGTACAAACTTTGTAATATTTAGGGTTAATAATACACTCATTTCATTCCTGATATGAATTTGGATATTTCCTTCTTTTCTCTGTTGTGGAATAGTCTAGACTGAATAGTTAGAATAGTTTAGTCTTATATTCAGAGTTGGGCAAAATTCTTATCTGGATCCAGACAGGGTCTTGTTTTTTAATTGAAATAATTAATTGAATAATTAATTGAAATAAATGAAATGAAATGAAAATAAATTTTGTTTATTCCATGATAATTGATCTGTTTAGACTTCATAACTTTTAGGATTAAATAATAAATTTTTATTTTGGTAAATTGTATTTTGCTAGAAAACAATTCAATTATCTAGATTTTCCAATATATTTGCATAGAAGTATGCACACTAATTTGTTATTTTTCCATATATATTTAATATTTCTAAATTTCTGTATTCATGTTTTCTCCCCATATTTTACAAAATTAATATGGTTGATAATGGTTTTTATTGTGGTCATTTCAAATAAGTGAATTTACTATGCCTAATTTATTAGTTTTTAATAATGTTTTGTTATATTTCAATTTCCAGTTTTAATTCTGCTTTGTTTGGTTTATATAGTTCTTTTTTTTTTTTTAATTTTTTATTTTTTATAAACATATATTTTTATCCCCAGGGGTACAGGTCTGTGAATCACCAGGTTCACACACTTCACAGCACTCACCAAATCACATACCCTCCCCAATGTCCATAATCCCACCCCCTTCTCCCAAACCCCCTCCCCCCAGCAACCCTCAGTTTGTTTTGTGAGATTGAGTCACTTATGGTTAGTCTCCCTCCCAATCCCATCTTGTTTCATTTTTTTTTTATAAACTTTATTTATCTATCTATTTGACAGAGAGAGATCACAAGTAGGCAGAGAGGCAGGCAGAGAGAGAGAGGAGGAAGAAGGCTCCCTGCCAAGCAGAGAGCCTGATGCGGGGCTCGATCCCAGGACTCTAAGATCATGACCCGAGCCGAAGGCAGAAGCTTAACCTACTGAGCCACCCAGGCGCCCCTATATAGTTCTTTATAAAGTTTTTCTTTTACTAAGCAGTTAATTCACTTTTCATTTTTAGTTATAGGCATTTAATCTATAAAATTTCCCCCAGTACCTAATTTAGCTGTATATCACCAATTCTGGCATATCGTATTCTCATAAATCTCCATTTACAAGATGATCTGAAATTTTGGTTTCCTCTGACCCAAGAGTTATATGATAGCTAATTTTATGTGCCAACTTGACTGGGCCATGAAATACCCAGATATTTGGTCAAGCATTATTCTGGGTATGTTTGTAAGGATCTTTTAGGATAAGATTAATACTTTAATTGGTAGACTGAATAAACCAGACTGTCCTCCCTAATGTGGGTGGGCCTCATCCAAATCAGTTGAAGGTTTGAGAAGAATTAAAAAGCCTACCTTGTGCAAATAAAAGGGAATTCTTCCTTGTAGTTGTTTGATCTGAACCATTTGTCTTTTCTGGCCCTTGAACTTAGACTGAAACACTTGGTTTTCTTGGGTCTTAAGACTGCTTACTTTCAGACTGGAATTTTCATGACGACTCATTCTCAGGCCTTCAAACTGGACTGAAACTACACATCAGCTTTCTTGGATCTCCAGTATGTTGACTCGCTTTTTAGATCTTGAGACTTGTCAGCCTGCGTAAGTGGATGAACCAACCTACGCACTGTAATAAACTCTCCCTCCCTCTCTCTCTGCTTAGCTAGGGAAAAAGGAAGGGAGGGAGGAAGGAGGAGGAAGAAAACAGGGAAGTAGATATATATATATATAGAGAGAGAGAGAGAGATTAAAATATAACCTATGGGTTATATTTTTCTAGATAACCCTAATACAAGTTATTTATATATTTATTTTTAAAATTCCAGGTGGAAGGGGCTGTTTTATAATTTTGGAATGCTTTTGGTTTTAATTGCAATATGGCTATGCTATTTATTTCAAACACACACACACACACACACTCACACACACTATTTCTATAACCACCCTATCTTAGGAGAAAGAAGGAACTTGTTTTGGCTTGAAAAATGTGTAACTCTCTTTCCTGTTATTAAATGTTTCCTAACTGCCTTTGGTGTCTCCTGTGGCTACTGTTTTATGGAAGTTGGTGCTTTAGGGTATAACCTACTGCCCTGGATTGTTTGCCTGCACTGAACTGCTAAATCAGAAAGAAATAAACTTCTATTTTATTGAGATTGCATTTTAGATCTCTTTCTTCAGGTTAGCTTTACTCTATCTAAATAACCATAGACAAACTTACCAAGTTTGTAGTTTGAAGAGAGACTGGCTCAGTGACAGCTTTACATAACAGTTAGTTCCAACTAATGCAAATAGAATGTGCCACACATTTCGAAGTAATTCATAAAAGATACTTTGTTATTTTGCCACCCTCTTCTCTACAACTACTTAAAATTCTAATAATTATATTGCACAAACTAATTAATGATCTTATATCCTGAGATTTATAAAACAAGCCAATAAACTAATTTTAAATGAATAAAGAGTATAAAATATTTATCTTATTATATTTGGGTTGCTGTAATAGAGTATCATAGACTGAGAGGATTCTAAGGAACATAAGTGTATTTCTTACAGTTCTGGAGGACAAAAAGTTCAAGATCAGGATGCTAGCAGATTCAGCATCTGATGAGAGCCCACATACTGATTCATAGATAGTTATTTTCTTGCTCTGTTCTCACATGGTGGAAAAGGCCAGTGTAGTCCTCTGGGATCTCTTTTATAAGGGCACTAATTCTATTTATAAATTCCATTTATGAGGACTCTATCTCACACAGGCCCCCACCTCCAGATATGACCACACTGGGGATATAGTTTCAACACAAATTATGAAGGACCACAAACACCTCAGTTTATAGCAACACTATATTGTTAAATGGCTATATAAATATGTAACACATAAGTAAAGACTAAGCAAATAATCTTGCTTTTAAAAATGGTATCCAATGCATGAGAAAAAGTAGTTGTGAAGAACATAAGATTCCTCTTCTCCTAATTGGAAACTTCCTTTTAGGTGTCATTAATAATATTATTGTTTTATTTTACATAAACAATTTCCTCATTGCTCAGGCAATAACTGAAGAATTGACCACTTTGAAGTTGTGTAACATTAAGCAGATAAAAATAACTATTTCCCTATTGTTGGGTAGAGTCTTTCACTGGCCAAATTTCAAGCAGTTTGTTCTATGAATATGAAGTAAAATAATTATTTTTAATGTTATCACATTAGGAAAATAACAAGCATAGCTCAAATTTATCTGTATTTCAGATTAAATACTTCAAAAATATGTTGAAAAATGAATTTGCACATATATGATGTTGGTAGTTTATTTAAACACAATTAATTTTAAGTAACATTTTTGAAATGAGCATGAGGTCAAAGTCTTATCCTATTTTATTGGGGATGACAGATTAGATTGCTTATTCACTATTATTGGGGAGAATATATATATATATATATATATAATGTATATATGTATATGTATATGTACACACACACACACACACACACACGTTAGAGTTACTAGAACTGTGAAGTTTTCCTGGCACCACAATTTATAGATCACAAAAGTTAAGCCAACTTCAGCGGGGTGGTATATTACTTTAACCACGATTCTGACAGCATCAGGTGATGTAATAATAGTGCAATGTCTTGGATACTTTATTACTACAGTAGTAACAACTAAAAACTCAAGCTCACAAATTATCTATTAGGTAGGGAGGCAGGTATATAGAGAAAATACAGAAATTGGAGTGAATTTAAGGTATTCCCTAGTACATGCCCCTCATACATATAAACATTTGACTGTGTTTCATTGAGAGAATGTGTGTGGCCAAATATAATGCTCTTCAAATGGTGACATAACAGCAAGCCTATCTTAGTCTAAGGTAAGTGAAATATTTACAATATAGTTAACACACTTGAAGTAAATATAAAGTATCATATAGCTTATTAAACTTCAGTTATTTCCTTAAAAAGTTTGAGAGATTCTATAATCAATGTAATTATGATTGCTTAAAATACTTTCAGAACACTGAGGATTTATTTCCTTACCCACAAAATATGCACATTCCTATTGCTTTATTTCCCTTTTTTAAAAAAAATCAAATTCTGGCTACATCCATAGAAATTTTTAATATATCCCTCATTTAGCAAGTATTGCAGCAGAAAAAGTTTAAAGGGCACTTAATTTTTTTTATTTTTTAATTTTAATTCTAATATTCTTAACAGCAATACAGAGGAGTCACACACACATATATATATAATATATGTATATACATTTAACTTAATCAAATTCAATTACACAGGCTTGGAGAAAGAGACAGGAAGAGAGGAAAAGCAAACAGAGAAGACTGGGGAGAAATTAAAAGACTGCAACATAGATACAGATGACAGAGACAAAAATGTAAGATAAACAAATGCCTATAGGACAGAACATTCTATCTAATGCTCTCCTCAGTAGCTCTACATGCTCCTGATTAGTTTCTCAGTTTCCCATTGCTCTCACAAAGGGGAATGTCCTCACACTCTGTCTGGGACTACTGGACAATGATATTAATCATGTATACATCTTGGTAAATCTATATTACTGTATACATTCTATATATAAGAGAAAAATACATTAAATGAATACTGAACTTTATAATAAACTCTATTTGGTAATTAATTTTGATTATGTAATCTAAGAGTTTACAATTTTGTAATTTAATTTTGAACATAATATTTTTACCTCTCAGGTTTATTTTAGAGCTCACTCCTACAAAAGGATGGATCCCTATTCATGTGACCCAAGCTCCAAACAACAATATCAAAAGTGAATTTTTGGAAATTATCCAAGTTTGGAACTAGTGAGAGCCTTTGTATTATCACAGTTAAATAACAGAGCTCTGATATTTGGAAATATGGCATTCATATTTAATATATCATATAGGACAGTATTATCCATTAACCACTTATTAAAGGACTAAAATCCTCCACCTCAATACTTATTTTACCATATAAAATTTATATTTATTAAGCATCTAACTCAATTTAATCTGCAATCTATAAATCAGATATTATTTCCCTCAATTTTATGATAAGAAAATAGAAACAATGAGCAGAGAGCTAAGGGGCAGGACGAGATTCTGAATATAGATCTTTCTGAATTCAAAGTCCATACTATTTTAAGAAGTTGCCTTTAATGCAAAAATCTAGAAAGAACAACATTTAAAAAGAGTGACAGAACATTGTTTTCAAAACTGTATGTTTATTTCTATAGTTGGCATTATACTTACCATTTAAATGTTCTCATTTATGAAGTGGTTTTAAAACTCTCCTGCATGTATTATCTAATAAAATATCCATATACTTCTCTGTTGTTGTTGTTATATTTGTCAGACACCCATCAGTTATGGTTGTGTGCCTGATTGGAAGATCTTTCATTTCAAGAAAATGTGAAATGTTTCCATGGAGATCAGCTTGAGATAGCCCAGTGACGAACTTCTTAGCTATAATTTCACATTGGTTTCTATGGTTTCCAGATAGGGGAAGAAAATGAAGTTGCAGATTTTTTTGTAATGTAAAAGGTTATTGGAAAATAAGAGATACTGCTCAAATTAATGTCATCCCCCTACAGGAAAGCAACTGCTGTTACTGCAAAACATGAAAGGTTTGAAGATGCATGTTGTACATCTATGCACTTTTTTATACTGGTAACAAACGAGGAACTATTTTTATATTTAATTTCCAAAATTACAGAAACTTCTTTTAAAGGGGATGAATTTATTTTTGTAATGTTTTAACAATGGGTACTAATAACTGGCTTGCAATTTCTACTTCACTTTTTTTGCATCACAACTTTAAAGATGGAACACAGTGCATCTGATAAATCAGTTAAGGAATAGGTCAAAACTGACACAGAGGTATCTATTGTTTATAACTGAAACCAGAATTTTTAGCATTGTTTTATACATTTGTCATTGTTACTAACTTATCCACAAGGTTGTGTTATGAAAAAAGAACTAGTAAATACCGGGCCTCGAATTCAAATCCTATTTAAAGCAGATGGACATAACTTAAGGCTGATCAAATACATACTACCCCTTTGGCTCTTTGGCTCTATCCTCCAGCCTGACTCTTATTTACCAATCTTCTCAATAGTCGGCATGTGGCCACAGCATTTATTTATCAACATATCATCACCACCCGGGATTAGATCAGGGTTGTCTTTTCTTAGAAATTCTGTGAGATTCCTAATGGAGCAGTAGACCAAAATCCAAGAGATGTGAATTCTGTTTTCATTTTAAATTGACTTCCATGTCACTTAGACAATCCAGGCTAATCATAGGCTTACATACATTCAATAAGATGCATGACGAGCTTACAGACTTTATAGGATTACTACAATTTCAAATGAGAAAAACATCCAATCCTTTAGCAGCCGTAACACCACATAGATATAGAAAACTTTAATTATTCATTTTTTACTTTTATTCATACTTTTTTAGAGCCCAGTAGCAAAATACAGCCATGGCAGCTCAGTTTTTCCAAATAAAGGGAGAATATGTATCAAAATGAAGTTATCCAACTCTGCTGACTGCAAGCAAATGTATTCAAGAACTGCAAAGGAAAACTTCCCTCATAAATGATAATATATAATAATACAGTTTTCCAAGAAGTGTGTGAGACAATGCAACAATTTTGTTGTGGCTGGTAATTTTATAAATGTACCTAGAAGTTAGTTGTAAGACACAAGGAGAACAACAAAATGGCTTGCTTGCAATGTTTTACATATGACCAAAATATAATATCCAGTGAGAAAGGTTAGAAAAACTAAAAGATCAATATCTAAATTTTATTATAAGAAACCAGTGGCCACAAATTTTATTATCACAATAATCTGAAGTATATATACATACATATATACATTCCTTAGAATAACTGTATTCTTAAAAAGACGCATTTATATGTATGTGTGTATATATACAGATGTATGTGTATGTCTGTATCTATATATATAGATATATACACATATGCATTCTCTACACACACACACACACACACACACAGGCTTACTATATATACACATATAGAGGCTTTCATCCCCATAACAAATCAGAAAATATTCAGGGTAAAGGTAAAGAGGAGAGTAACAGCCATTTTATTTATTTTTTTAAAGAAGATTTTATTTATTTATTTGACATAGAGAGATCACAAGTAGACAGAGAGGCAGGCGGAGAGAGAGGAGGAAGCAGGCTCCCTGATGAACAGAGAGCCGGACACGGGACTCGATGCCAGGACCCTGAGATTATGACCTGAGCCGAAGGCAGAGGCTTAACTCACTGAGCCACCCAGGCACCCAGTAACAGCCATTTTAAAAAACTCATTACAAGCCATGCATTCCCTATCTCTACTTCCTTGCTGATCTACTCTCTTGATAATATTTTCACTCTGAAGGTTTTCACAACATTCTGTGATTTCTTCCCTATCTTCTTCTAGTTCCAGCCTGAATCCTTCCAGAACTTCCAACTTGTATACCTGAAAAAAGACTAACAGTGTAACTTTGAAGTAAAAGAACAGGTTGTAAAGATCTCCTGGTTCCACTGTTTACAAGATGTGTGTGTGGGAAAGATTCATTCACTTTAAACTTAGTTGGGTATGCAGGTGTGTACGGCCCTATGGGGAGTTTCTTATTACCAGTGGACCAAAGAAGAAAAAATTCAAATCTGGTTCTGCAAAATAGGTTGGCCATAACTGAAAGTGGAGGGCTTCAGCAATACAGTTTAATTCTAAGTTGACACCGAAGAAGATGGGAGATCTTCATGGTGGGCAATATTTTAAGTAGAATACACAGTTGCTTATGTTATTTGGAAGGAAAAATTACCAGAGATACAATTGTATACCAAGTCATGGGGACCAGCTAATGGCGTGACAAGCTCTTCAAGGAATTACAAGGAACACTACTGGAAAATTGGTGACACCAAGTTTGGGAACAGATTATGTGAACAGACTTCTATAAAAAGGCAGAGTGGGAAGGCAGTCAGGTCCCATACAGATACACAGAAGAGAATAGTCAGCAGAGTATTACCTTAATAAGCAGGTAGACAAGATGACCCATTCTTATGGCTATCACTCTCTTTCTCAGCACCCTATGCCTTCTCAATACCTCAAAGTGATCACGACAGCAGTGATGATTATGTACGGGTTCACAAAATGGACTTGCACCCATCAAGACTAATCTGGCTATAGATACTGCTGAGTGCACCCAATCTACCAGTGGACAGGCCACCAATGCACCTATATTTAGGACCATTCCCCTTGGACCACTTCAGTCATGGAAAGGGCAGTTGTTTGTTCTTATTTGAACAGACACTTAACTAATGATGTAGATCTACCTTCTGTCCCTGCAACTTTTTTCTGAATACCATCATTCATGAACTTGCTAAATGCCTTATTTAGTATCTTGGTGCACAACAAAGCACGGATCCTGATCAAGAAACTTACTTTATAGCAAATGAAATACTTTAATGGATTCATGCTTATGGAATTCACTTATCTTACCGTGTTTGCCATCACTGATGGAATGGTGCAATAACCTTTTAAAAGTGTTAGGACAGCAGCTGGATAACACTACCTTGCCAGGCTGAGGTAATGTCTTCCATGTTCTAAATGTCCAACAAACACATAGTGCTATTTTCCAGAGCTGGGAATTTCAGGTCTGCGAATCAACAAGTAGAGATGACAGTGGGTCCTATCACAATTACCTCTAGTAATCCACTAGAGAATTATTCATTTCTTTTTTTTTAATTTTAATTTATTTTTTATTTTCAGCATAACAATATTCATTATTTTTGCACCACACCCAGTGCTCCATGCAATCTGTGCCCTCCCTAATACCCACCACCTGGTTCCCCGATCTCCCATCCCCCGCCCCTTCAAAACCCTCAGATTGTTTTTCAGAGTCCATAGTCTCTCATGGTTCACCTCCCCTTCCAATTTCCCCTATAACTTTGGGTTTTGCTGGTTTAGAGGTCTTAGGCTTTTACTGGGGATCACATAAATGACTCCAGTAAACTGGAAGTTGACAGTGACCCCCTGCCAGGGTTTGTAAAGGGATTTCATGTACTTTTTAAGGGACAGGACTAGTGTATTAGTCTCGTGAAGGAAAGTTATGTTAGGTAAAAGCATATTTTTGTTATTGTCTTTATCTGAAGTACAAAAAAGGAAGATGTGCACTTATGTTAAATTGGCAATTGTGAAGTTTCACAGTGAATGGCACCAACTTCTCCCGTAAGTCATCCACATCATCTTAGTTACAGTGACAAACAGACACAGGTTCTAGTTTATAGCCATGATCCCAGGGCATTCTTCCCAATTCCAGTTGGTTTTTGCTCTCTCCTACTTCAGATCCAGCTTTCTTCCTCTACTGAGAACTTACTCAGTACCAGATGGCAAAGCAAGAGCCTTGTAAAAAACCCTCCACTGGCTCTCACCATTGCATCAGTTCTAATTTCCATAATTAATCTGATATTTTGCATTATATGGCTTTACCTCTCTGATTAAACCCTGACTGATAAAATTAGTAAGGAGAATTTATTAAAAAGCTTAGAATATGAGTAAGACAAATAGCTAGAGAAAAAGAAAAACAGAAAAGTGCGAGCGTGCGTGTGCACACACACACACACACACAGGCTAACACAGGATGTTGGACCTCATAAGTAATTAGGTTTAAGAAATATAGATTAAAACATGAGCTACTATTTCATACCCATACCAAAGCAGCAAATATTAAAATGTATGAAAACTCTTAAGAGTGAGTTTGGATGTGGAATAAAAGGAAATTGTAGGGGCGCCTGGGTGACTCAGTGGGTTAAGCTGCTGCCTTCAGCTCAGGTCATGTTCTCAGGGTCCTGGGATCAAGTCCCGCGTCGGGCTCTCTGCTCAGCAGGGAGCCTGCTTCCTTCTCTCTCTCTCTCTCTGCCTGCCTCTCAGTGTACTTGTAATTTCTCGCTGTCAAATAAATAAATAAAATCTTAAAAAAAAAAAAAAAGGAAATTGTAGACACTATTGGTGAGACTGTAAACTATTTGACCACTCTGGGAAATAATCTAGCAACACAGATAAAGCTGAAAATGAGCATTCCCTAATAACTACCAATTCTATACCTAGGAAGGACCCTAAAGGAACTCACATAGTAAAACTGGGAAGGAACACAAAATGTCCTTTGTCTACAGAATAACAGTATCAATATATATTTGACATTGAGATACATTTATTTGGAGGTTAGTCATCCAGGAGGACGTGGTCTCCAGTGTCAACTGTGATAGGTATTCCCTAATGACTACCTTGAGGTAAACATGCCCCTGCATAATCCTTTCCCCTTTTTTATAGCCTTTAGTGTCTGACTTCTAGTGAACAAAATATTGGAGAGGTGATGGAATGTCACTTGCTAGATTAGGTTACAAAAGACCTTGGCTTCTGTATCTTTTATTCTGTTACATTGTGAGCTGCTCTAGAGAGAAAACTACACAAAAGGAACTGATGTCTCCAGGCAATATTCAGTGAGGTCCTAAGGCCAGTAAGAGCCATATGTGTTTGGATATAGATCCTATCCGAGTTATACTTGAAATGATTATTGTCCTGACACTCGGGTTTTAAGAGAGAGAGATCCTGAGCCAGTGATATCCAGCTAAGATGCACTGAGATTCCTGACCCACAGAAACTGTGAGGTAATAAATGATAACTGTTGTAAGTCACTGAGTTTCAGGGTAATTTATAAAATAGCAATAGATAAACAATATACTCTCCAATAATCATTGCAAAGCCACAGTGGTAAACAAATTCATTACTGGTAGACTAATATTAATTCAACCAATAATTACTGAAGGTCTAATCTATCAAGCCCTGTTATAGGGATAAGTCCTGAAAAACCCTGCTTCTACACTATGCTTTTATGGAGCTTTGCACACAGACAATAAACAAAATATATCTTATGTCAGATGATGATAATTTCTATGGAAAAAATAAAGCAAGGAAATAGAACAGACAAAGCCCGAACTAAGCAGGGGCTGCAATCTTAAAAAAGGTAGTCAGAGGCCTCCCCTGAAAATATGACATAAGAATGAAACCTTGAAAAGTATGATGAAATGAGTCATACAAGATCTGAATTAAATACACTGCAAGCAGAGAAAAGAGCGAATGGAAGTGTCCTGGTGCAAGAGTAAAACTGACCAGTGCAGCATCTAGGGGCCTGTGTACCTTTCTAAGGACTTTGGCGTTAGCTCTGAGTGGAATGTAGTCACTGGGTTTTGAAAAGAGGAGTGATATCATGAATGTTTTAAAATTATCATTCTGGGGGCGCCTGGGTGGCTCAGTGGGTTAAGCCGCTGCCTTCGGCTCAGGTCATGATCTCAGGGTCCTGGGATCGAGTCCCGCATCGGGCTCTCTCTGCTCAGCAGGGAGCCTGCTTCCTCCTCTCTCTCTCTCTGCCTCTCTGCCCACTTGTGATTTCTCTCTGTCAAATAAATAAATAAAATCTTAAAAAAAAAAAAATTATCATTCTGGGGTGCCCAGGTAGCTCAGCTGGTTAAGTATTTGCCTTCAGCTCAGACCATGATCCCAGCGTACTGGGATGGAGCCCTGCATCAGGCTCTCGCTCAGCGGGGAGCCAGCTTCTCCCTCTCCCTCTGCCATTCTCCCAGTTTGTGCTCTCTGGCCCTGTCAAATAAATAAAATTTAAAAAAATAAAAAATAAAATGAGCATTCTGGCTTCTGTGTTAAAAAAAAAAAAAGTTGTGTATGGTGGAGTAGAGGATGCAGGTTTGGGGGGACATTATGTGATGAAGCAAGGAAACTGGTGAGAAAGTTTTTATAGTAACCCCAGTGAGAGTATGGTGATTCAGATCATGGTGGGAAAGATAAAAGGATGTGAAAAAAAGATCATGAATTTTTTTTTATCATGAATATATTTTAAGGAAAGATTCAACAGAATCGGCCAAACAATTAAACTAATTTGTAAGGTACCTATGTGTGTATTCCCACTAAGGGATACCCAATGTAAATCATCAAGCCAGAAAAACACATGCATTATTAATTCTACTTTCAAATATTTATTATTCATAATCTCCTATAACCTATACCCACTGCTACTGTCTTGCTTCTAGGCACTATAATGAGTATTTTCAACAACTTTTTAAAGGCTTCAAATGTATTTTATTTCTTCAATTATGTTATATTTAATGAGCAGCAGAGTGCTTAAGTAACAAGTTAATTTTTGGAAACAATTTTGTATTACAGTAACTTTAATGGTTACTCATCATTCCATTCTTTTGGGGTGACTCTGCCGACTGGAGACAGGTTCCATTCTATTCCAATCTGTGTGGCCGTGAACACCCATGCAACAACACAGAAAGCCGTCCCACTGGCTAATACAGTGTTACCGTATCTATCATGGAAATCTTGAGAATGATTTTTGTGACTCTGCCTTGACCTGAGTTGTTGAATGCTTCGAATCTTGAACTGATTCAGTGCATTTCTGGTCAAGGGAAACATGATGAAGGTGTGACAGGACCGCCGCGGATTATAGCTGCTGGTCTATTGCCGCGGATTACAGCTGCTGGTCTACTGCCTTGCAAAGAGACCTGGAAAAACAAAAGATAAGCAATGACATCTGATCTACATTCAGTTTCTCCCTTTGACTGTTTCACTCAAACCACTCCTTAGAGTGTGACCAGTCATATAACTTTGCTACCATAATGCCCAGATTTGAGTCTCAGCTCTGCTACTGATTAGCTGTGTGAAATTGGGCAGTTACTTAACCTCTCTTTGCCTTAGACTCTTCAATGGCAAACTGAGACAATAATCCCCAGCTCCAAAGAATGCTGTGTAACAGTATATGAGCGGGTCTTACTGGTTCACTTGCTTCAAGTTACCACATTCGTAATTTGTGGATCTAAGATCCATGATGTGTAACAGTACTATTTACTTTCTTTGAGATTTGCAGACCGCTGGCCTTGAGGAGTAAAGGACTAGAGCTTTCCTAGGTCACAGAAGCCAGTAAGTCTGTCTGAAACCACCTCAACTTTCTGATTAGTCTGGCAGTTCTTTAGCACAAAAATTTTATTTTCTTTTTTAGTCACACAGATGACTTTACGGACCTCCCTTTGTGCATCTGTAGACCATGCCTTTCTCTTCAGAGAGAACAGAGCACTCCAGCACATCCTGAAACAAGAACCAGACCCTCCTGCACAACCACCTCTCATGAGATAACTTTTGTATTTGGTATCATTGAGTTTGCATGAATCAAGAAACACTGAAGGCCGCTGCATTCCGTCTACTGACTCACCACCCTAAGCCTCTTTAAAAACCCTTGGGCCAACTTTGGTGAGTGCTGTGAAGTGTGTAAACCTGGTGATTCACAGACCTGTACCCCTGGGGATAAAAATATATGTTTACTAACAAAACAAAACAAAACAAAACAAAACCTTGGGCCAGGCAGAAACCTCAGAGTTGGCTTCTGAACAAGAGTCCACCTACTCCTCAGGTTCCAAGCTTTCTGAATAAAGTTCAAATTTCTTTCCAATGAAAACCTGTCTCTTGAGTGATGAACTTTCAGGTGAAGGGCAGCTGTATTTTGAGTTCAGTAACATAAGGATTCCATGTGATAACCCCTAACAACGACAAGAGTAAGCACACAGTATCTTTTCTGTTCTTCTAAATGGCTTGCCGGCCAATGGCTTGCTCCCTAGACTCTTACATGTCAGACATGACATACATCAGCATGACAGACAGAATGAAAATTTGCAACATGTACCACAAGTCCAATGACCTGTGACTATTATAAACTCAGGTTTCCGTGTGAATTATTAGGCATTCACAGAGTATGTCACACTTTCTCCTGCTGCTCCTTTTCCCCTCTCTTTTAACCCCTTTGCTCACCTCTCCCCTTCTCCTTCATTACCTATAATTCCTGCCTTGTACCTTTCTACAGGTAAAATTCTATTTGTCTTTTAAATCCCAGTCCAAAGGTTATCACTTCTGTGAAATCTCCAAATCTCCCTAGGTTGAATAAAGCCCCTCTTCTCTGGGCTACTATTCTTCTTATAACCCTTGTTTCATAACATTTAACATGATATATTGGCTTTATCATTTTAAAAAACAGACTTTATTTTTTTCACTTTACCAATTATTATTTTATTTGTATCATACACAACATTTTACAGAAAAAAAAAAACCCTTAATGTTCAACTCTAATTAAGTATGTTTTCCTGATTCTTTTCAATGTAGACACCTAAATTTTTACACAAACATTTTAGAATAGTTTTAGGTTCACTGCAAAAGTGAGTGGAAAATACAGAGCCCCCATATACATGCTGACCCCACACGCATAGCTTGCCCCTCCTTTAACAGGCTAATAAATTTGTTAAAATTAATGAACCTACATAAGAGTCCTTTATCAGATAGGTCTTTTGCAAAACTTTTCTCCCAGCCTGTGGCTTGTCTTATCATTTTCTTTAGAGATTATATTCTACTCCAATAGACTCTAAGGTCTCTAAGAGCAAAGGATGTGACCTTGCATACAAAATAGTTGATACAAAATCATAGAAAGAACTGCTTTTTTTTTTTTTTTAAGATTTCATTTATGTATTTGACAGAGATCACAAATAGGCAGAGAGGCAGGCAGAGAGAGAGGAGGAAGCAGGCTCCCTGAGGAACAGAGAGCCCAATGTGGGGCTCGATCCCAGGACCCTGGGATCATGACCTGAGCCGAA
The DNA here is from genome assembly GCF_964662115.1 of Mustela nivalis. Taxonomy (NCBI): domain Eukaryota; kingdom Metazoa; phylum Chordata; class Mammalia; order Carnivora; family Mustelidae; genus Mustela; species Mustela nivalis. The sequence goes on along the minus strand of NC_139023.1, from coordinate 28,846,639 downwards.
GGCAGAGGCTTTAACCCATTGAGTCACCCAGGCACCCCGGTTTTTTTGTTTGTTTGTTTGTTTGTTTGTTTTAAAGCAATCTGACATGTAAGTGAATACTGGTAACCTTAAAGAAGTTAAATGAACACAGAGGACAAGTCAAAAAAATCACGAAATCAAATGTACATGTCATAACAGCCCTAATAATTTTATATTTTAAACAGAAGGTTATATTGAACAAGAGATCTGGAAGCAGAAACACATGGAGTTCTGTCAATTTCTCTTCTTCGTGCAAGCTGTCAAACAGTGCGCAGTTTCTAAAAATGACATATGTTAACTGTGGTCCAAATGCAGGCAACATGGATACAAAAATGCCTGAGGTCAATACTTGTAAACTTATAACTGTTCACTGAAATTTGCCAACTCAAATGACTTTATTCCCAACTTAGAAAACAAGACCCTAAGGTTCTCTTTTATCTCCGACCAGATGGTAGAGTGGTACTCTTCATGATTGTGATGAAGGGGACAAAAAAACAGAACCAAATGCCTTTCTTCTGAGGTTCCAAATAGTTTTTGTTCTTGTTTTTTCCTGTTAGTCAAAAATCTCTCCACCAAAATGCACTAAGGTTTTAATTTGAATTGAATTCAGAAAGTAGGCTGAAGGTGCGAGGGTCAAGGTATGACAGGTGCAATTTTAATTCAATTCCAAAACACTTGTGGCACATAGGATGACATAAAACCAGAGAAAAATTGTGATAACAGGAACTTCTTGTGGGTCACTGATGCATGCCTGCTACTTTACATCAAACTGATTTCATTATTCCTATCCTCAAGATGTTAAGTTGATACTTTGTCCCTACGGATGCTGATCACATTGCTTTGTAGGTTGGTTCATCTTTTGGTTATCCCCATATCTGTGAAGCTTTTTTCTTTCACAGACCCTGAATTTTCTTGTACCAGTAAGTATCCTTTATTAAGAATTTTCTTTTAGGAACTCCTATAGTTTGTAGCTTGCATTTCATCCCATAATAAATGCAGTCTTTCACACTTTTTGTGTTTCCTTGTTAGCATCAGATACATCTGTCTCAGCTGCTTTCATATCTACATTATATCTATTCTGTTTATAAAACAAAGTAAGAGCTAGGAAACCATGAGTTAAAGAAACTTTCCATACTGTTCAATTCCATATAACTTACTTTTATGATACATTTAATATTATTGATAAACCTAAGCCTACTGCTCAAAGAACTGAAGCAATAGGCTCTAATATCTATATGAAAGCATAAAAATTCAATAATACAATGCAGATAAAGAAAATATTTCTCAAAGTAGACGCTTTCTGATGAAAACAGACCACAAAGAGATGGAAGAAGAAAGATTTCTCTAGGTAATAAGAACAAAGTAGAGGTGCTCTCATGCCTGTGGCAATAAAAGAAAAGAAATATGTTCTGAATAAATATAAATAGTTAAAGAGAGTGAAGTATCTTGTGAGGATGAAAAGGAAAAATTGATTGTGTCATCTACTTTATATAGCAGTGTTGAAACTCAGTTTAGGAAAATAACTAATACTAGGCTTCAATCTAAGTGCAATAAGGAAGTATATATATTTGAAACTTAATGGCTAACAAAAATAATTTCAAATCACTAAAGGCCATAAAAAGAAATAACAGTAATATATTAATTAGTGAAGAAACTAATATCAAATGACTATATGCCTATTTGTCAAACACTGTGCCAGAATTTTGCACATTCGCAAAAACAGTGTGTGCAATGGTGATTATTTATCTCCATTCTGTACATAAGAATAAATGGCAGGCAAGATGTGAATTCCAGTCCCATCATTTACAAATCTAGTACATTTTCAACTATAATTTTTCTATCATTTTTCAAAGTATATTCAATTCTGATTATTGGAAATAAAAAAACCCAAAAATCCAATATGGTTACCAGAGGTGGTTTACTAAAATATTTACTGAGTGACTATTGGTATGTGAGGGTCTGGACTGGGTGCCAGTGGTTCCAAGCCTTCTCTCAAAAAGCTTATCGTAGAGTGAGGGAATGAACAAAGCCACTGTTACAAAGGAGGAGACCGGTTAGAGATAAACACAGGGTGCCCTTGGTCCACAGGAGGAGTTACATTTTTCAACCTGGAGTTCTAGAAATGGCTATAGAGGAAATGACACCTAGGCTAGATTTTGAAGGATGATTAAGATATAAAAAACAAACCTGGGAGTGCAGACTGTAGAGGAAGTAGCAAAAGTGAAAGGCACAGAGAGCTGAAAGAGTACGCAGGCAGGGCAACTGGTGAGCTCTGTAACCCTAGGTAGTAAGTGAAGAAGTGAAGGCCCACCGATGAGCCTGTGGGATCAGGAAAGAACAGCAGCATAGTGAGGACTTTGCATGCCTAACTATGGAATGTAGACTCAATTCTATAAATCAATATTTCTCACTAATGAGAAAAGAGGACTCAAACTCACAGCCTTTTTCTTGAGCTGATAATGAGAATTCTTAGTTTTGTGTTTTTACTTTCACAATTTTTTTTTTACCTTTTTGAAATTAACATATAATGTATTATTTGTTTCAGGGGCACAGGTCTGTGAATCATCAGCCTTCCACGATTCACAGCACTCGCCATAGCACAAATCCTCCCCAATGTCCATCACCCTGCCACACTATCCCTCCCCTGTCCCCTCCAGTTTATTTTCAGAATTTAAAGATCTATAAGGTAACAGGGCACCTGGGTAGCTTAGTCGTTAAGCACCTGCCTTCGGCCCAGGTCATGATCCCAAAGTCCTGGGATTTAGCCCCACATAGGGCTCCCTACTCAGCAGGGAGTCTGCTTCTCCCTCTCCCTTCATCCCTGCTCATGCTTTCTCTTTCTCTCTAATAAATAAATAAAATCTATTTAAAACAAGAAAAAAGAAATATAAGATAACAATATGAGACCTGGATGATGTAGATTATCAATTACTGGTGCCTGCATTTGTCTTTGTTCTGTACTTTTTTTTTTTTTTTTTTTTGCTTGTACTGGTGTACAACATTTATCTATCCTGGACTAATGGGAAAAGAATGAAGGCAGCTTCCATATATAAATAATGTGTTCACGCCAGGGACAAAACGAAGAATTTGACAAACTGAGTCACGCTCCAGCTCACTATACGGAACACACATCGGAAAGTAAAAGAACCATGGCCACAGCAAGCACTGTTACAGACTCTGGACAATATTAATGATCATATTGAATTAATATTATACTTTTGAAATTTCTTTGTTGTATAGCTTGGTTTATTTTAAATTTGAAAATGTTTTGGTTTCATAGTTGTATCTTAAATTTGGTTTTATGTTTACACATGTATAAGTGATTTTAAAATAAAGTAATTCAAGATGGACAAGTGATCTGAAGGAATTTGTTTCCCCTTTAAAAAGATTCCATATGTAACCCATGTTTAAGAAACATTCTTATAGAGGAAAGACCACTGATGGAATGGGGAAAAATCTGGGAGAAAAAGTGCTTTACAAAGATAATCGTTAGGTGGAAAATGGGTAGGAAGATGGCAAAAGTTGCAGAAAAGGTAGGAGGTTATTTCAATATTAAGTGTTTATTTCAATGGTTCAGGAAAATGATGACGAGTATATGAAGCTTTGATCAAACAGATGGAAAGGAACTAGAATTGAGAATTATTAGGAAAAGAAAATCAGTCTGATGTGGAAAACAAGTTACTCTAAGTAAACCGAATAAGTCCATTCATGTAGCCTCTGGTTTATCATTTTGGACCAAAATTCTGTCTATTTCTGCTAAAAATCAATCAACATTGACCCTGTAGCTTGTAGCTGATCCCAGGGAATTAGAGTGTGGATGATCTAGGAACAGAATGAAGCAAGGCCAAAGCAGACATAATTGGGGTGCTCTGGAATAGAAAGGTCTAGGTACTTGAATAGAAGGAAGGGATCCTAAAATGATTTACTGTATGGTCATAAGAAAAAAAAAATCAACTTTATCCAGTCTAAGTATAGCATAACTCACATCAATAAATATCCTGCTTAGCCTTGATATAAGATTTTCTATTTAACTTTAGGGAGAAAATTATAAACTGTGTCCTACTTCTCAAGTGTGCCTAATATTACTAGTAAGTATCACACAGAAAGATGATGCTCAAGAAGGGATTAAGCAAATACCATGGTTTCCCAACCTGGACTCTATTGATATTTTGGTCCAAGTAATTCTTTCTTGTGGGGGGATATTCTGTTCATTACGGTGTGTTTATCAGCATCTTTGCCCCTGTGTGCCACACACATAAGAAGTACCTTCCTCCCCTCAGTTTTGACACCAAAAATATATTTCCAGACATTCTCAAATGTTGCTTCATGAATAAAATCATCCCTGGTTAAGAACCACTGTTGTATACAAAGCAAAGTGTCTCTTGTTACTTCTCCTATAATCCTCTAAATGACATTGTTCTCTTTAATACAAAGGCTTAAACTCGAAGAAAATATATTCTCCCATTCCCTGCCATGGACTGCATAAACACTGTGTATCAACATTTTTTCATAAACTAATCTCAATTTTTTAAAAAAATGTTGTGCAATACACAACTTAGAAGAATCAATCTATCTGGGCATCCCCTTGCTCTTCTAGAAAATTTCTAAAAAAAAAAAAAAAAAAAAAGTGGGACTAATATGGCTTTTCCAAACTGGCCTGATGCTAAGAGTCATTTGGAATCTTTGTTATAAAATGTAGATTTTAGACTCCATGTCAAACTTACTGTAACAGAGCATCCAGGGAGTAGCCTGAAAATCTGTACCTTTTTAAAGAGTTCTCAGAAGAGTCTTGTCATCAGACAAGGTTATGGAACAGTGAATCAGATAATCTCTAAGGTCCCATCCAGTCCTAACACTCTAGACCTTTTCAAAGAGAAAAACATTTTAGGAAGACCATTTATTCTTTAAGGCCGCTGAAAGAGTACAGTAGTAATTGAATTCACCACCATGGTAATTTAAAAAGCAGTACCTGAGTGACCTGAGCTATAGGAACCCCTTGGGAATAAGCTAGTCAACAGAAACATTTGGCAGCATTTAGATGCATTAAAAGTATTACTAATACTGGTGTTTTGCTGTATAAAGAATGATACACTTTTGAAGCTCAGGCTCCTTAACTACATTGCTCAATTGTAACACCTTTATTTCCACCTGCTTTTATTTCTGCTCTTCTTTTTACAGCTTCAGAATACTGACACACAGTAAGAAACAATAAAAAAAAAAAAAGGGCAATCCTGTTGAAATGAAAATGAACATAACCTGCAGTGTCTTCTGCTCATTTATGTATTTCTCAGAAGACTATGCTGCTCAAGGAAGGATTAAAGTTTACACAGTGCAAAGTGTCTCCTATCATGATTACTTAAGCCTTCAGCCTTTTTGTAACAGGAAATATGGGAACCCTGCAAACAGCAATGTTGGTGGTGGAAATGCTAAACAATGGTTCTATTTCGTATGTAATGGCATCATCTCCTGAGTCACTGAACTCATGAATGGTACAGGCTGTGGTTTATGCCACTTTATTAAGTCTAAAAAATTACATAAATGGATGTTACCTGAACAAATTAAGAGGCAGATCACTGTAGTGACTGTTAGGTGAGGAGGGAGAAGTAACAGAGTGGACATCTTGTGAGTTGATATCCTCGAATGGCAAATGTTGCCTGAAAAGTGAAGGGATATAAGGTATGTACTCCCCTCACATTCTTCCCACAAAGCCTAAAGAAACTGCACAGAGGATCATAGGGACGGGGAGGAATAATTGAAAGGGAAGAAATCAGGGAGACAAAAATTGAGCAACTCTAGACTCCAGGAAACAAACTGAGGGTTGCAGAATGGGAGGTAGATGGGGTGATGGGGTACTTGGGTGACAGGCATTAAAGATGGCACATGATATGATGAGCAATAACTGTTACACACAACTAATGAATCACTGAACATTACATTAAAAACTAATGATGCACTGTATATTAGCTAAATGAATTTAAATTAAAAAAATAAAATGGTGGGGGGAAGTCTAAATAAACAGACCATTTCTATCCTATATGGAATTCTAAAGTATTCATAAAGTCTATCCTGAGAATAGTCACAGTGTTCATTCAGACTTCCTTTTATGGATTTTATCACATTAATGTGATTGACTCATTAACTACCCATTATATTTTCTTTAGTCTTTCATCTTTAGTGCTTTCAACTATACTCATTTCCCCCCCTTCTAACAGCTATGTTTAAGAGAACAAAACAGTCACAGAAAAGTTGAGGGCTTTTCTCAATGCCACACTGCAAGTCAGTGCCATGACTGTGCAAAATAATTCTTATTTTATTTTCCATTAAACTTTCATAAGGTCATCAAATTTCCTCAAGGTGGGTGTCCATGTTAATTTTACATTTCGATCCATTTCAAACATTGGAGACAGGTGGTCTTGTTATTTTAGGCAATGTATTAAGTGCTAAAGGACGATCATGGTCACTCTCAAAAGATTTTATATTAACTACATTCCATAGTTCATGGATTGCTGAATAATCAGGTTCTGCTAGAAGAGACTATTTCAGTGGACCAGCAAGTCAAAATATCTGGATAAATAACAGCATTTATCCTACCTAATCTTGGAAAAGATGATGATCAAGGTTGTAATAAATTTTAGAAATTTTGAAAATTTTATTGAGAAAATGATACAGAGTCACAGAAAGACATCATATGTGTGAATTACCTGGTCAGACATGTAGCTTAGACATTACTCTGGTACAAGGGAAAAGTTTGCAGAAGATTGCTGCAAATGCTCCAATAAATAATGATAAGACTTGAACTTGGACAATTCATCCAATTAAAGTCTAAAAATATGCCAGTCTCTTATTTCTGCAGTCATCATATTTCTGCATCCAATCCTCACCTTTACAGAGGCAGAACAAAATTCTTTGGTACAGGCACCTAAAGATGACAGCCTCTGAATACCTACCTCATGCCCCTGGAGATCTCAGAACTTGAGTATAAACTAGAATGTGGGAATTAATTTTTTAACTTCTAAAGAAAAATATTCCATTCCAGTGAATGGAATACATCATTTATCTCTTAGCTTTACTAGTCTGATGCTGATTTCAATCATAAAGTGATCTTACTTTCAATATTCACCAAAAGATGTGTCTATTTTCCTAGTTCTATTTGATGTTAGTAGATGTTACTTTTAAAAAGGGCTTCAACAAGATGGGATCCGGAGGGAGACAAACCATAAGAGACTCAAATCTCACAAAACAAACTGAGGGTTGCTGGGTGGAGGGGGGTCCGGAGAGAGTGGTAGGGTTATGGACATTGGGGAGGGTATGTGCTATGGTGAGTGCTGTGAAGTGTGTAAACCTGATGATTCACAGACCTGTACCCCTGGGGCTAATAATACATTATATGTTTACAAAAAAATTTAATAAGAAGGGCTTCAAAGTCATCTAAGTTTGGGCAATATGCAGATAACAAAGTTAAATGCTTCTTTATTAAAGCATTTTCCATACCTTTATTGTGCTAATGTATATGGCTATTCTCTCACAGGGATGGTGAATGGTGCTTTCCAAACTTAGCTGAACATGCCATGCTTTTTTTCTCCTGGACCATATTATTAGTGTTTTCCAGAACACACTTCAGGGAACACCGAAGAATGGCTCTGTGTTCTCAATGCTGTTACACCACTGTACTCATTTCCAGTAGTTTAATAGTTCCAAAAGGCATTTCACAAACAAAACCACTTCCTTGTGGGGACTTTGAACATAAATGACCAAAGAAGCACAGAGTGCATGGTAAGCCCAGGGTATCTTAACAACACTCATAGTAGCAATTAACTCCAGCTTTCATTATGTGATTCAACTTCTGCAGTTTTAATATTTGAGTAGATGTTTTCCTCCTCTCCACTTCTACCTTTATTCATTAAATGCTCTATGAATACAAAGATTGTATGATGCTGCACTGGCCATTAGAGTTGCATCAGTAATCTCTCATTGCTTAATCTGAATTTTTCATTTAAATTTTGAGATGAAAATGTACAAGCCATCTCTGCAGTTAATCTGATTATGTCACTGATATGTAATAGTAAAAATTAAAAATTTTAATTTCTAGATGTCAAAGTTATATTAAATCTGAAAGACACATTTAACTGAATGCTTCCATTTTTCATGAAAATGGAAGGTCATTAAGGGTCTACTCCAGAAGTTAATTTAGATCAAATCCCAAATTCAGACTGAAATATTTAGCATTGCAAAATAATCCTTTTTTCCTTGTTTTAAAATCTCCAGATTTTTTTATTTATGACTTGAACTATCTCTGCCTTCCTAAATTCTGCTCAAAATATATCTGTAAATAAAATCTTTATGAGTAAGGCTTTTGTGCTTGCCATCAACTGGGCAACTTTTGGAGCATTTGTGGAGAAATTCCATTTGATGAGAAGAGCACTTCACAGCCCTAAAGTAGTAACTATGTTCACTTTCCAAGTTGTTTTTCCAGGCCAGTTCTCTCTTTCAGTATACTTTTTTTTTTCTTTTCACTTTCATAAAATTTTGAAAACTTTTTAAAAACCTTTAACAAGATGTTGGCATTTTACCTTTTCTTGTTCTTTCATTTAGGATCCATTACTTGGAACTGAGAGAGACTTTGGCCAGAGGGCTAACTCTGGTAAACTGATATTTTTTTTTTCCTTGTAAGAGCCTCAGAACAAAACAGTGAGACAGGATGCACTTTGCCAAACCTTGGGGCAGGGATCCTGCTTTAGTGAACTGATATTTCATTTTAGTTTTTTTTTTTTTTTAAGTTCCTAAGGGAAGGACACTAAAGACGCTTACCCATGTAAACACATGCAATAGAAATTCAGAAAACAGATTTTTGTTTTGAAATCCTAAAACTTTCAATTAGAATTCTAGTTTCAAAGAGGTTACTTTCAGTTTCTCTTTTGTTAATCTAATGGAGTCTAAAATGTCACAGATAATGGTATTCTAAACTAAATTAGCGTAATAAACCATTTGCATATTTGTTAATTGGAAAAGTAAGATTTCTATGCAACTAGGCCATAATTTTGATTACATATCTAATTTATACAGTTTACACTCACTACCGATGATGGAACTATGGGTTTCTTTATATAATGTATTTTATCACATTTATTAAATCCAAATCATAACATCTAAATGACACAGACATCACTTTAAATTGTTTTTTAATATCTGCAGTAATTGATGATTGGACATTCATGAGCTGATATTACAAACATGTTGAGGAAGAACATGGATATAAATAGGAGGGTGGGGAAGGGATAGTAAATATTTAACTTTAGCTACTCTTTCCTAGATCCATATTCTGTTTGAAGGAGAGGTGGAGAACCAAACTCATGTATGTATTTTTCTAATGCAAGCTAGTTTTGAAAAAGGCACAAAGATCTAAATATAGACATAGGTGAGGAACCTGAATCCTTTGCCCTTCTTAGAATCAGGACACTGGCTGAGAATGGGTGATAGATGGCTTCCTAAGAGCAATAGGACACTGTTAAAAGGAGGAGGAGGAATGCATACTGAATGTGAAAGAAAAAAAAAAAAAGTCCACTATACTGGAAGAAAAATTTGATCCAAACTGAGGTCCCAGAGGTCCATCAAGGGTACGGATAAAAACATAGATTCATTAAGTGATAGGGACCAGTGGATTATATTCTCTCTAGTTTCTTCTATCTTTATTTTGTTTCTGTATTAAAAGCTTCATGGGGAGATGGAGAGAAGGGAGTTGGGGGAAATTGGAGGTGGAGATGAACCATAAGACTGTGGACTCTGAGAAACTAACTGTGGGTTTTGGAGGGGAGGGAGATAGGAGGTTGGGTGAGCATGGTGGTGGGTATTGTGGAGGGCACGTATTACATGCAGCACTAGATGTGGTGCATAAAAAATGAATTCTGGAACACTGAAAAAAAATTTTAAAAATAAATAAAAATTAAAACAAAACAAAACAAAACAAAACAGAAATGAAAAAAAAAAAAAAAGCTTCAAAAAAATGTACTGCACAGGCCCAGAGAAGTCAATGTTAGGAGGAATTATAACTATGTGAGAATGGGTACATATATATTCTTCTTCCTATTTATTTCTAGAACTGAAAGTTGCTCTTTTGAGTTTTTTGCATAATAAAAGATCCTCTAGAAACCCTAAATAATATTGAGGTTATTTTATTGTTTAAATATGATTCAACTCAGTTTCTCTTATTTAACTATAGCCTGCTAAACACCGATGTTACATAAATGGATAAGTATGGCCCATTCTTTCAGGAATGCTTAGTTATAAGAGACAGATAATCATAAGGTTTCAATGTGAAAAGTGTTATAACAGATATGATCAGGATACTATGCCATCAAAAATAAGAGGTAACTTCCCCATCCAAAGAGCTCATGAAGAGCCTCCTTAATTAATAGTAGGTGAGCTAAATTGTTAAATAGGCTCAACCAGATGAAAAGAATGGGGGTGGAGAGATTTATTAAGGGTTTTTCTCCAACTATCAACACTAAAATTTAGTTTTCAAATATTTCTCCTCTAAATATTTATATATGTTTAGCCTTCCAGGCCAAACATATATAAATCAAGAGAGTCTCCTCTAATGTCAAATTCAAAACAATAGAACATGTAACAGTTGCACATAAGCATCACACTGAAATAAATACTCAGGCTGTTTGCCAATTCTATTATACATTTTCATCTTGATTGAACATATCATAATCATCATAAAAATTTGCTTTTAATGTTACTACAAAATAATAAGAAATAAGCCTGAAAAACTTCTTTAAAAATAAATGTTGGCAATTTATAACTTTGAATAGATACAAAACAATCAGAGTTAAGATAATCAGCATCTAATTGTGTCCAGAATTAATGATATCCAAGCCATTTCCTGCATTACCTTCTGAGTTCATGATGTTGGACGATCATCTATAATTTATACTTTACACTGAAGGGGCATCGAGAATAGCTAAGAAAATTTTGGAGTTAATACTGGGAAATAAAGAGTAGCCATGCTTCCTAAGGGATTGAATTTAAGCTAGATTATGAAGGTTATTTCCTTAAGTATGCTTACAACCAATGTCACATGTTATCTAAGAACCTACAAATGATAATTGTTCAAAGTCCAAAAATACTAATAAAACATATACTCAGCAGCTAGATAATTCTGGGAATCTCTACATACAACACTCATTTCTTTGACTGCAAAGAATAGCCCCATAATAACAATTAAAACACTTTAAGCCAAAATATCAGTTTATACTGTGTGAACTGTATATAGTGTGAGAATGTATGGAAGGATATACTGCCCTATGGAAAAAGGGATCTAAGGAGGCTGGGAAGATGATGGAGTAAGAGGACCCTAAGCTCAGCATATTTCATGGATACAACTAAATAAACTTACATCAGTGTTAAAAATCCAGGAAAGCACTTGGAAGACTGGCAGAACAAACTTCACAACTAAAGGTAGAGAAAAAGCCACAACTAAAAGGGTAGGAAGGGGTGAAGATGCTGTAGGAAGCAAAATGCACCTTGGGGGTTAACAGGAGGGAGGGAGCCACTGGTATAAGAAGGGCAAGAAACAGAATATCATCTTGGGGAGCTGGCAAGGGAAAGATGAATCCCTATAACATCTGGCTTTGAAAGCAGGAACAACTGAATATCCTAAGTTCTTACAACCCTTGGGAGATAAAGCCTGGAATTTTAAAAATCAGGGGGCTCTTCTCTGGGAGAGCCCCAAGGGCAACAGGAAGCTGTTTTCCCACCCTTAAAGAGACACCATGACAAAAATCCCTGGAAGACACAATGTAGAAGGAGCAGTTTCAGGGCATATGGGGGAAAGAGCAAAATACTCATCTCAGAGCCTCTCCTAGAAAGGCAGGGATCACAAGAAGACCCCTTCAGGAATAAAGGAGCTGGCAGGATCCATTTCCCTCCCCACTCCTAAGCATAAGCACTGGGCCATCTGCTGCAAGGACATGCACTATCTAACTTGCTTACACCAAGCTACTTGCCCGAGTTTTGGCAGACCTGCCCTTTCCAGTCATGCTTACCTTAGTCCTGGGGCTGTGGCCTCCTCCCCCAGAAGATAGCGCAAACCTCAGCAGCATTGCATCTCTCATGCAGTGTGCTTTGTGGGGACTTTGTGCCAGCAACAGCAGCAGCAGGGCTTTATAGAAACCTAAGGTACACCTTGTTAAAACTGGCCACCAAAAGTGGCCAGGACACAAGAGCAGGTCACACACAATACACACAGGAGAAACCTCCTGAAATGCTATGTCTGGGTAACAGGGGACAGCTGCACTACAGGGTACCACAGGACCTCTTCTTCATAAGGACAATACTTTCAATATCAGGAGAAATAGTGAGTTTCTAACACAAAGCAAAAGACACAGAGAGTTAGACAAAATGAAGAGACAGAGGAATGTGTCCCAAATGAAAGAATAGGATAAAACCACAGTAAGAGACCTAAGCAAACAGGTATGAGCAATATGTCTGATAGAGGATTTAAAGTAATGATCATAAAGACACTCATGGGACTTGAGAAAAGAGTGGAGGACATCATTGAGACACTTAATAAAGAGATAAAAAATAACCCACCAGGGATGAAAAACACAATAAATAAAATTAAAAGAACATTAAATGGAATAAATATCAACTAGAGGAAGCAGAGGAATGAATTACTGACCTGGAAGACACAGTAATGGAAAGTAATCAAGCTGAGTTGTGAGACAAAAAAATAACAGGTAAAATTAGGAAGACTTCGGGAATTCAGTGACTACATCAAACAAAATAACATTCACATTATAGGTATCCTAGAAGAAGAGCAGAGAGAAAATGGGGCAGAAATTTTATTTGAATAAATAATAGATAAAAATTTCCCAAATCCGGGGAAGGAAACAGATATCCAAACCCAGAAGGCAGAGAGATCCCCAACAAAATCAAGCCAATGAGGTCCATATTAAGACACACAGTAATTAAAAATGGTAGAAAAGAGTGATAAAGGAGAATTTTAAAAGCAGCCAAAGAAAAGAAGACAGTTACATACAAGGGAAATCCCATAAAGCTGTCCGTGGATTTTCAGCAGAGACTTGGCAAGCCAGAAAGGAATGCCATTATATACCCAAAGTGCTAAAAGAGGAAACAACAACAACAACAACAACAAAACAGAACAAAACAAAACAAAAAACCTGCAGCCAAGAATACTCTATCCAACAAGGTTATCATTCAGAATATAAGGAGAGATAAAGAGTTTCTCAGGCAAACATAAACTAAAAGCGTTCTTGACCATGAAAGCAGCCTAACAAGAAATGTTAAAGGGGACTTTTTGAGTGGAAAAGAAAGGCCATGATTATGAAAAGTAGGAAATGCAAAAACAGTAAAAATAAGTATATCCGTAAAAATCAGTCAAGGGATTCACAAAATAAAAGCATGTAAAGCACGACACCATATGTGTAAACCATGGGGAGGAGGGGTTCCTGGGTGGCTTTGTTGGTTGAGTATCTGCCTTTGGCTCTGGTCATGATCCTGGGGTTCTGGGATCAAGCCCCACATCAGGTTCCCTGCTCAGCGGGGAGCCTGCTTCTCCCTCTCCCTCTGCACTCCGCTTTCTTGCTCACTCTCTCTCTATCTCAAATAAGTAATAAATAAATAAATAAATAGATGAATAAATAAATAAAAATATAGGGAAAAGAAGAATAAAGAATGGGTTCAAACTTAACTGACAATCAACTTACCATAAACTGCTATATGCAGAAGAGGTTATATACAAATCTAATGGTAACACAAATCAAAAACCTTAACAGATATGAAAAATATAAAGGAGAAACAATCAAAATATAATACTAAAGAATGGCTGCAAACTATGAAAGAGAGCAAAAGAAGGATCAGAGAAAAAATATAAAAATAACTACAGAATAAGTAATAAAATGACAATAAATACATATCTATCAAAATTACTGGGAATATAAATGAACTAAATACTCCAATCAAAGGACACAGGGTAGCAGAACAGATAAATAAATAATACCTATCTGTATGCTGCCTATAAGAGACTTATTTCAGACCTGAACACACACTTGCAGCAGATTGAAACGAAGGGATGGATATTTTACCATGCAAACGGATGTCAAAGGAAAGTCAGGGTAGCAATACTTATATCAGACAAAGAAGACTTTAAGACAAAGACTGTAACAAGAGACAAAGGAAGACACTGTATAAACAAAATGGGGAAAATCCACAAAGAAGATACAACAGTTTTAAGTATTTATGCATCCAACATGGTTGCATCTTAATACATAAAACATTTAGTAACAAAAGAAATAATTGAAAGTAATACAATACAGCAGGAGACTTTAATAACTCACATCAACAGACAAACCATCTAGATCATCAGATCAACAAGGAAACAGTAGCTTTGAATGATACACTGGACCAAATGGATTTAACAGACACACAAAAAATTCCATCCAAAACAACAAAACATACATTCTTTTCAAGTGCATTTCAAACATTCTCCAGAATAGATCATGTAGTAGGCCACAGAACAAATCTCAACAAATTTAAAAATATTGAAATCATACCACGTGTATTTTTCTAACCAAAATACTATAAAACTGGAAATCAACCATAAGAAAAAATCTGGAAAGAGCATAAACACATGGAGGTTAAATAACATGCTACCAAAAAATGAATGGGTCAATCAAAAAGTCAAAAAGAAATCAAAAGTTACATGGAAAGAAATGAAAATGAAAACACAATGGCCCAAAATCTCTGGGATGGAGCAAAAGCAGTTCCAAGAGGGAAGTTTAGAACAATTCAGGCCTACCTCAAAAAGCAAGAAACATCTCAAATAAACACTAGGTTACATATGGCCTTTCTTTTCACTACTTCTGTATATTTGGGGTAAATATCCAGCAGTGCAATTGAAAGGTCACAGGGTAGCTCCATTTTTACTTTCTTAAGGAATCTCCACACTGTTTTCCAAAGTGGCTGCACCAACTTGCATTCCCACCAACAGAATAAGAGGGTTCCCCTTTCTCCACATCCTCTCCAATAATGTTGTTTACTGTCTTGTTGATTTTGGCCATTCTAACTGGTGTAAGATGGTAGCTCAAAGTGGTTTTGATTTGAATCTCCCTGATAGCTAATGATGATGAACATTTTTCATGTGTCTGTTAGCCATGTGTATGTTTTCTTTGGAGAAGTATCTGTTCATGTCTTCTGCCCATTTTTTGACGTGATTATCTATTTTGTGTGTGTTGAGTTTGAGGAGTTCTTTATAGATCTTGGATATCAACCCTTTGTCTGTAGCGTCACTCGTGAATATCTTCTCCCATTCTATGGGTTGCCTCTTTGTTTTGTTGACTGTTTCCTTTGCTGTGCAGGAACTTTTGATCTTGATGAAATCCCAAAAGTTCATTTTCTCTTTTATTTTCTTTGCCTCTGGGGACATGTCTTGAAAGAAGTTGCTGTGGCCAATGTCGAAGAGGTTACTGCATATGTTCTCTTCTAGGATTTTGATAGATTCCTGCCTCATATTGAGGTCTTTTATCCATTTCAAGTTTATCTTTGTGTATGGTATAAGAAAAAGGTTGAGTTTCATTCTTCTATACATAGCTCTCCAATTTTCCCAGCACCATTTATTGAAGAGACTATCTTTTTTCCATTGGATATTTTTTCCTGCTTTGTCAAAGGTTATTTGACCATAGAGTTGAGGGTCCATATCTGGGCTCTCTACTCTGTTCCAGTCTCTACTCTGTCCACTGGTCTGTGTTTCCATTTTTGTGCCAGGACCACACTGTCTTGGTGATCACAGCTTTGTAGCAAAGCTTGAAATCAGGCAACGTGATGCCCCCAGTTTTGTTTTTCTTTTTCAACACTTCCTTAGCAATTCAAGGTATCTTCTGGTTTCACACAAACTTTAGGACTGTTTGTTCCAGCTCTTTGAAAAATACCTGTGGAATTTTGACTGGGATGGCATTGGAAGTATAGATTGCTCTAGGCAGGATAGACATTTTAACAAAGTTTATTTTTCAGATCCAGGAGCATGGAACGTTCTTCCATCATTTTGTGTCTTCTTCAATTTCTTTCATGAATGTTCTGTAGTTCCTCAAGTACAGATCCTTTACCTCTTGGTTAGGTTTAGTCCCAAGTATCTTATGGTTCTTGGTGCTATAGTAAATGGAATCGATTCTCTAATTTCACTTTTTATTTTTTCATTGTTAGTATAAAAGAAAGCAACTGATTTCTGTACATTGATTTTGTAACCTGCCACATTACTGAATTATTGTACTAGTTCTAGTAGTTTGAGGATGGAGTCTTTTGGGTTTTCTGTATAAAGTATCATGTGATCTGCAAAGAGAGAGAGTTTGACTTCTTCTTTTTCAGTTTGAATATCTTTTATTTCTTTGTGTTGTCTGATTGCTCTTGCTAGGATTTCTAGTACTATGTTGAACAACAGTGGCAAGAGAGGACATCCTTGTCATGTTCCTGCTCTCAAAAGGAAAGCTATCAGCTTTTCCCCATTGAAGATGATATTTGCTGTGGATTTTTCATAGATTTTCTGAAGTTGAGGAATGTTCCCTCTATCCCTATCTATACTTTGAATCGTTTTAATTAGGAACGGATGCTGTATCTTGTCAAATGCTTTTTCTGCATCAATTGAGAGGAACATGTGGTTATTCTCTCTTATTGATTTGTTCTATCACATTGATTAATTTGCAAATGTTGAACCACCCTTGCATACCATGGATAAATCCCACTTGTGAAATAAACAACCCAACCTTATACTGAAAGGTGATAGAAAAAGAACAGCAAGCAAAACCCTAAACAGCAGAAGGAAGGAAATAATAAAGACTATAGCAGAAATAAATAAATGAAAACTAAAATAACAATAGAATAGATCAATGAAACCAAAAGCTGGTTCTTTGAATAAATTGACAAAATTGATAAACCTCTAGCCAACTCATCCAAAATAGAGAGAGGACTAAAATAAAATCAGAAACAAAGAGGAGCAATAACAACCAACACTACAGAAAAACAATTATAATAGAATATTAAGAAAAGTTATATGCCAACAAATTGGGCAACCTAGGAGAAATGGATAAACCTAGAAGAAATGGGTAAATCCCTAAAAATACGTAACCTACCAAAACTCAAGCTGAAGAACAGAAAATTTGGCAAACTGATTACCAGCAATGAAACCATCAGTAATCAAACAACTCCCAACAAACAAAAGTCCAGGATCCAACAGCTTCACGGGGGAATTCTACCAAATATTAAAGGAGAGTTAATATCTATTCTTCTCACACTTTCCCAAAAAACAGAAGAAGGAAAACTTCAAAATTCATTCTGAGTCTAGAATTACCCTGATAACCAAAACCAGATAAAGATACCACAAAAAAGAGAACTAGAGGCCAGTATCTCTGATGAACATAAATGCAAATTCCTCAACAAAATATTAGCAAATGCAATCCAATAATACATTAAAAAAATCAATCACCATCATCAAGCAGGGTTTATTCTTAGAATGGAAGGGTGGTTAAATATTCACAAATTAATCAACATGATACATCCCATCAATAAGAGAAAGGATAAAAACAGTAACATTTCAATAGATGCAAAAAAGTTTTTGACAAAGTACAACATCCATTCATAATAAAAACTTTCAACAAAGTAAGTCTAGAGGGAACATACCTCAAAATAATAAAGTCCTTACATGAAAAACCCAAAGCTAACACTGTAGTCAAAGGAGAAAATCTGACAACTTTCCCCCTAAGGTCAGGAACAAGACAAAGATGTCCAATTTCATCACTTTTATCCAACATAGTACTGGAAGACCTAGACACAGGCAATCAGAAAAACAGAAAGAAACAAAGACATCCAAATTGGTAGGGAACAAGTAAAACTTTCACTATTTGTGGATAACATGATACTATCTATATACAGAATACTGGAAAGACTCTACCATAAAAACTACTATAACTGATACACAAATTCAGTAAGGTGGCAGGATACAACATCAATATATAGAAATTTGTTGCATTTCTATATACTAATAATGAAGCAGCAGAAAAAGAAATTAAGAAAATAGTCCCATTTATAATTATACCAAAAATAATAAAATACCTAGGAATAAACCAAGGAGGTTAAAAATCTGTACTCTAAATGTTATAAAGCACTGATGAAAGAAATTAGAGACAACAACAAAGAAATGGAAAGACATCCAACACTCACGGATTAGAACAACAAATATTGTTAAAATGTCTATACTAGGGCACCTGGGTGGCTCAGTCTGGTTAAGCTTCTGCCTTCAGTTCTGGGATTAAGCCTCATGTCAGTCTCCTTCTCCCTCTGCCACACCCCCTGCTTGTGCTAAAATGAACAATATCATTAAAAAATAAATATATAAAATGTCTGTATTACCCAAAGCAATCTACACATTTATTGGAGCCCTTACTAAACTATCAATGGCGGGGAGCCTGGGTGGCTCAGTGGGTTAAAGCCTCTGCCTTCGGCTCAGGTAATGTTCCCAGGGTCCTGGGATCGAGCCCCGCATTGGGCTCTCTGCTCAGCAGGGATCCTGCTTCCTCCTCTCTCTCTCTGCCTGCCTCTCTGTCTGCCTGCCTGCCTGCCTGCCTCTCGGCCTACTTGTAATCTCTGCCTGTCAAATAAATAAATAAAATCTTTAAAAAAAAAAAAAAAAGCTATCAATGGCATTTTCACAAAACCAGAATAAAGAATCCCAAAATTTTAATGGAACTACAAAAGATTCTGAAGAAACCTTGAAAAAGAAAAACAAAACTAGAGATGTATTACAATTCCAGACTTTAAGATATTATTACAAAGCTTTATTAATCAAAACAGTATGGTACTAGCATAAAAAACAGACACAAAGATCAACAGAATGGAATAGAAATTGCAAAATAATCCCCATTTATATAATCAATCTTCAACAAAGGAGGAAAGAATATGCAGTTGGAAAAAGTCTCTTCAATAAATGATGTTGGGAAAACTGAACAGCAACATGAAAAGAATGAAATGGACCACTTCCTTAAGCCATACCCCAAAATAGACTCAAAACAAATTATAAACCTAAATGCAAGACCTGAAACCATAAAAATCCTAAAAGAGAGCACAGGCAGTACTTTCTCCAACATCAGCTGTAGCAACTTCTTTCTAGATATATCTCCTGTGACAAGAGAAACAAAAGCAAAATAAACTTTGGGACTACATAAAAATAGATTCAAAATCACAGCACAGCAAAGGGAACAACCAACAAAACCAAAAGGCGACATACTGAATGGAAGAAAATATTTGCAAATGATATGTACAATAAAGGGCTAGTAACCAAAATATATAAAGAACTTACACAAGTCAAGACACAAAAAAACAAATAATCCAAATAATCCAGTTAAGAATGAACAGACATTTCTCCAAAGACGACATACAGATGGCCAACAGAACCATGAAAAAATGTTCTACTCGTCAGGGACATCCAAATTAAAACCACAGTGAGATAGCACCTCCCAACTTCAGAATGGCTAAAATAAAAAAAAATAAAGAACAAGTGTTAGTGAGGATGTGGGGAAAAATGAACCTTTGTGTACTGTTGGTTGAAATAACACACACACACACACACACACACACACACACACACACACACAGTGGAATATTATCAAGCCATAGAAAAGAATGAAATCTGCAATGACATAGATGGATCCAGAGAACATAATGCTAAGAAAAATAAGCCAGTCAGAGAACAAGAAATACTCCAAGATGTCACTCATATGTAGAATTTAAGAATTGCCATTTGCAATGCCATGCATAGAGCTAGAGAGTACTATGCTAAGCAAAATACGTCACTCAAAGAAAGATAAATACCATATGACTTCACTCATGTGAAATTTAGGAAACATAACAGATGAACATAGAGGGAAAAAAAAAGACAAAGCATAAAACAAACAACTCTTAACTATAGAGTACACACTGAGGGCTGCTGGAGGGGAGGTAGGTGGGTGGAAAGGGTTAAATGATGATGTATTAAGGAGGGCACATGTTGTAATGAGCCCTGGGTGCTATACACAAGTGATGAATTACTAAATCCTACACCTGAAACTAATATTACACTGGATATTAGCTAACTGGAATTTATATAAAAACCTGGAAGGAAAAAAAAAAAACAAAATGAACAAAGGGAAAAAAAGGGAGACTGAGACTAACCAAGAAACAGACTTTTAACTAAAAGAAACAAACAGATGGTTTCTAGAGGGGAGGTAGGCGGGAGGATGGGTGAAATAGGTCATCAGGTTGAGGAGTACACTTATTTTGATGAGCACTGAATATATGGAACTGCTGAATCACTAAAGTATAAACTTGAAACTAATATAACACTAGATTAACTACACTGGAGTTCAAATTTATAAATAAATAAATGTAAAAAAATAAAAATAAATAAATAAAAACTAATTATAAAAAAAGAAGGAAGGAAGGAAGGAAAGAGGATCCAGTTTCAAACAACTACTAAATGAACCCTGGCCATTTCCTCAGCTACCATCCATTCTTTTTACACTATATCCAGTCTCCATCCCATCATTTTACATAAATAGGTAATACAAAGGTCATTAATGGCCTCTCTGTCCCTAAAGTGGACATGTTAAACCATCTGTCTTGACTTTTCAGCTAAAATAGCACCAATGATGCATCCTCCTCTGGAAACTTTCTCTTACATTTACCTTCTAGAATATTCCCTTAGCTTTCTATCTCTATGGCTATTTCTTTACAAACCCATCTTCCTCTAACAGGTTCTTAATGTAAAAGCTCTTGAATGCCATAGGTTTTTTCTTGTATTTTCACTTTATATGCTCTCTAGTTATTCCTAAACAAGCTTAATTATCATGGGCAATTAGCTATCTCCCAATTTTGATCTCCAAATATAAATCATTGTCTTCATTCAAGGGCACTACATGAAAATGCCTTCATAGCATCTCTCTTAAGATAATTCAAACTCTAAGATATTCAAAGATAATTTGATGTCTATAAAATCAATAGGCTAATGGTATACAACCATGCTCTTCCATTCCTAACCCAGCAAATACCACCTCCATCCATCTAGTTGAGCAAATAAAAGTTAGAAATCATTCTTCTTTAGATACCTTCAATTCCCAAAAAATATTTAATACACCTTTGGATTCTTTTTTCACCCTAAAAACAGCTCATATCTGCTAAACTCTCTGCAAATTGTCTCCATGATGGCCCAAATTTCCTTCATATGCTTTCCTCAAATGGTGTTCCCATAATACCTCCGCCATCTTGTACCCCTCATCTATTCTCCCAACTGCTCACAAGTGTTTTTTTTTTTTATATTTTCCCCAAGTTTATTAAGGTATAATTCACATATAGCTGTGTAAACTTAAGGTGTACAATGTAATGACTTGGCATATACTCTGTGAAATGACTACCACAATAAAGTTTGTTAACACATCCATTACCTCATATGGCTATCATTTTGTGTGGTGCTTTATGGGGTGTGTGGTAAGAAGAAGAGTACTGTTGGTTATAATTACTGTGGTATATATTGGAACCCTAGAACTTATAACTGGAAGTTTGTACCCTTTGACCTACATCTTCCTATTTCCTCTCGTCCCTGGCAGCCATTAATATACTGTCTCTAAAAGTTCAGTTTCTTATATATTCCACATAAAAATGAGATCATCCAGTATTTTTCTTTCTCCATCTGACTTATTTCATTTAACAACACATTCCAGGTTCATTCATTCTGTCACAAATGGCAGGATTTACTTCTTTGTTACAGCTAAGTAATTTTCATTACAAACATATACCACATTTTCTTCTGTACCCGTTTATTCATCATCAAATAATAGGTCTTTTCCAGGTCTCATGAATAATGCTCCAGTGAACATGGGAGTACAGATACAGGACTCAAGATACTGAGGCTTCATTTCCTTTGGATATATACACAGAAATGGGATTACTGGATCATATGGTAGTTCTATTTTTAACTCTGAGGAACCTCTATACTTCTTTTCATAATAGCTATACTAGTTTACATTCCCACAAACAGTGCACAAGGGTTCTCTGTTCTCCACAACCTTGTCAACACTTGTTATCTCATCTTTTGATAACAGCCATCTTAACTGGTTTGAGGTGTATCTCACTGGGGTTTTCAATTGCATTTCACAGTTGATTAGTGATACTGAGTAACTCTTCATGTACCTATTGGTCATTTGGATGTATTCTTTGGGGAAAATGTCATCTATTCAGGTCCTCTGCCCATTTTTAAATCAAGTTATTTAACTTTTTTTCCTACTGACTTGTAGAAGTTCCTTATATATTTTGGATATTAACTCCTTATCAGATATATGATTTTCAAATACTTTGTCCCATTCTGTAGGTTGACTTTTCATCTTGTTTCTTTTGTGTGCAGAAGCTTTTTAGTTTGATGTAGTCTGACTTGTTTATTTTTACCTTTGTTGCCTTTTAGTGTCAAATCCATAAATCATTGCCAAGACCAATGGCAAAAGCTTTTTACCTATGTTTCCTTCTATGAGTTTTACAGTTTCAGGTCTTACCATTAAGCCTTTACTCCACGTCAAGTTAATTTTTGTGAGTGGTGTAAGGTAGGAGTTCATGTTATTCTTCAATATGTGGATATCCAGTTTTCCCAATACCATTTATTGAAGAGACTGTTCTTTCCCTATTGTGTGCTTTTGGTGCCCTTCTCAAAGATTAGTTGACTGTCTATATGTAGGGAGACAGTTCTCTACTGGGTTTCTGGGTTTTCTATTTGCTTCCACTGGTGTATGTATCT
The DNA here is from genome assembly GCF_964662115.1 of Mustela nivalis. Lineage (NCBI taxonomy): Eukaryota > Metazoa > Chordata > Mammalia > Carnivora > Mustelidae > Mustela > Mustela nivalis. The sequence goes on along the minus strand of NC_139023.1, from coordinate 28,823,796 downwards.
GATTTCATCTGTTTTTATTACTGTATCTTTGTAGTATAGTTTCATTTTGTTGTAGTTGTTGTTGTTGTTTTTGTAGTATAACTTTAAATCAAGAAGCATAAAGCTTTCACCTTTGTTCTTTTTCTTCAATATTACTTAGCTGATTGTGGTCTTTTGTGGTTTAATATGAGTTTTAGGATTGCTTTTATCTATTTATTTAAAAATTTGGTACAGATTCCATAAAATCTGTAGATTATTTTGATGGCATGGACAATTTAACAAAATTAATTGTTCCAAGCTATAAACAAAGGACATATTTTCATTTACGTGTGTCTTCGTCAGTTTCTTTCATTAATGTCTTACATTTTTTTGTTGTACAGGTCTTTCACCTCCTTGGTTAAATTTATTTCTAAAAATTTTGGCTTTGATACTACTGTAAATAAGTTTGTTTTCTTAACTTCTCCTCCCAAAAGTTTATTAATGTCAGTGGATAGAAATGCAGCTGATTTTTGCTTATTGGTTTCATATACTGCAAATTTACTGAATTAGTTCTAACAGTTTTTTTGGTGGAGTCTTTAAGGTTTTCTGTCTATAAGATTCTATTATTTGCAAATGGAGATAACTTTATCTCTTCCTTTCTCACTGAATGTCTTTCATTTCTTTTTTCTTGCTTGATTACTCTAGCTATGACTTACAGTACTATGTTGAATATGAATTGTGAGAGTGGGCACTCCTGTATTACTCATAATCTTAGAGGAAAAACTTTCAAACTCTCAATACTGAGTATGTTAGCTATAGGCTTATCACGTATGGCCTTTATTATGTTGAGACATATTCCCTCTATAGCCAATTTCTTGATTTTTTTTTCTTTAACTGTGAAAAGATGTTGCATTTTGTCAAAATTTCTTCTAAATCTATTGAGATGACAATATGGATTTTATCCTTCATTCTATTAATGTTATTTATTATATTACTGATTTATTTATGTAGAATCATTCTTCACAACTGATGTTCTATATGCAGAAACATGCCTGTATCACATCTACACTGAAAGACCTTTGTTATACTCTTTGACGATTTACTTTAAAAATACTTCAATGCAAATAGTTTGACATGTGTATAAATTAACCTTAGTTTTCAAAGGTTTGTTAGTTAGAATTTAAAGTACACTAACCAGACATCCACACTTCAGGGATGGTTACACATGCACCAGAAACCTAACTAAAAAAATATAATCAGAGGGTTTGTTAATTAACCTAAGGGATGTTAGATTTTTTTTTTAACTGATGACTGGTATTCAAAATACATGGTTAGCTAGAAAGGTTTTATCAGGCCTAATGTTGCTGCATAAATAAAAACTGAGACTCTCGTAAGCATAGCAGCCTGATACAGCCCTTTGGATCTAGAGTTCTATTCGTCCTAAGTTTCTCCACTGTACTCAATTCTGTTATCTAATTTAATTATCTGAGTAGCTGCCCCTGACATTAGAAAGATTTGCTTTAATGTAAAAAGTGTGCTAAAATGCTTTAGAAAGTGCCTGAACCTAAGTTCTTGTATTTCTTGCTGCTTAATTCCATATATTTATCAAAACACATCTAAGAATTTCTTTCATCAAAATACCATCTAATATTAAGGCCCATTAGGCACACAACCTACTCAAACTACTAGAGTATAAAAACATTAACCAAAATGACATGACCAATGGTTGAGAGTCAAATTTTTTTAGGCCAGGACACAGTACCACATAATAGTTTCTTTTTTAAGGAGGAGCAAAAATAAATCACCTATATTTATATATTTAATAAGTTGTCTTTAGTAGTCATGTAATCACTAGATATTGGAATTTACTGCTTTTAAGATAAAGACTAATATCTTTAACATGATTGCCCAGATTGTTTGGGCTGGCATTTAAAAAAAAAATATGGTGTTGCTTGCATGGCTTAAACATCATAATTTTATTTTCTCACAGTTCTGAGGCTGGAAAATTCAGGATCAAGATCTGTCAGGGCTCAGTTTCTGGTGAGAGCTCTTTTCCTGACTTGGAAATGGCTGCCTCTTTGTTGTCTTCACATGGAGGAATTTGAGCAAGCTTAATGTCTTCTCTCTGTTCTTACATGGCACTAGCTGTAGAACATGAGGTAACCATCCATATGACTGATTAAACCATTACCAGCTCCTCACTTGCCTTATTTTCAAACATAGTTACATTGTAGACTAGGGCTTCCACATTTGAATTGTGGGGATACAGAAACATTCAGTCCACAACAATGGCCTATAATAAGACTTTTATGATTCTTGTTCACTTAATAAGCAACATCTCACACGAATCTCTTCACTTTCTGCATTCTAGTTACAGAAACACTCATTTCTTCTCTCCACTGAGTTCCTTCTCATAGCAGGAAATTCTAACTCATTCCTCTGTTATCAACTCAAAGTGTTCTGAGAAAGACTTCATATTCCCTCATTTATTGTTTCAACTAATTAAAAGCAATAAATTAGGTCTATGTCATGTATCATTTAGAATTTTACTAAAGCATACATACAAATTTGTTTACTGGTTGTGGTGGTGGAGTGCATTGCATGCTGTTTAATGAGTATTTATATGTCTGCTTTAGAATCCACCTCTTACATCAATATTTTATAATCTTTTTAATTTATTTTTTATTTATTTTCAGCCTAACAGTATTCATTATTTTTGCACCACACCCAGTGCTCCATGCAATCCGTGCCCTCTATAATACCCACCGCCTGGTACCCCGACCTCCCACCCCCCACTCCTTCAAAACCCTCAGATTATTTTTCAGAGTCCATAGTCTCTCATGGTTCACCTCCGCTTCCAATTTCCCCCAACTCCCTTCTCCTCTCTAACTCCCCATGTCCTCCATGCTATTTGTTATTCTCCACAAATAAGTGAAACCATATCATAATTGACTCTCTCTGCTTGACTGATTTCACTCAGCATAATCTTTTCCAGTCCCATCCATGTTGCTACAAAATTTGGGTATTCATCCTTTCTGATGGAGGCATAATACTCCATAGTGTATATGGACCACATCTTCCTTATTTATTCGTCCGTTGAAGGGCATTTTATTATCTTTTAATGTCCATCAGAAAACACAGAAGTTAGTTATCATCTTCATTTTAGAGCAGACAAAAATGAGAAAATTTTATGTGATGCTATTACTTGTAAATTTGAGTATTTATTGAAATAGCTGTAAAAGAATGCATTATTAGCCCTTACGGAGCTTACAAAGCTCAGTGGGGGAGTAAATCATTAAACAATCACAATCTTTTATAATTATACTAAATGATAAATTCCATAAAATACTGAGTATTATAAAAATGGGAATAGAAGAGTTATGTTAATATTCTGTAGGCAGAAAAAATTTCTATGAGAGAAAGACATTTAGGGTGAGACAATACAATGATCAGAAAGAAATATTCCAGTATAAGAGGCAAAAATTAACTCTAAGAAGAAGATGCAATACACATGGAGGCCCTGAAGAAGAAACTGAAAGAAGCTCAGTGTGTCTGAAGCATTGTGAACTAGAGAAGCTAGCAGTAGGTAAGTTAGAAAAGGTCGACAAGAAATCAGGAATGCAGAACCTTACAGGACTCAAAGATTTTGCATTTTATTTGTAAGTATAACGCTTCATTGTAATTTCACTATATAACCATTTCTTATAATACTATTTTATAGAAACTGAGGTAATATTTATTCAAGCAAAGTTTGGAAGTGGTGATGCAACATGGAGGCTTAAGTGGGTAGGAGAATAAATGAAACAAGATGGGATTGGGAGGGAGACAAACCATAAGTGACTCTTAATCTCACAAAACAAACTGAGGGTTGCTGGGGGGAGGGGGTTTGGGAGAAGGGGGTGGGATTATGGACATTGGGGAGGGTATGTGCTTTGGTGAGTGCTGTGAAATGTGTAAACCTGGTGATTCACAGACCTGTACCCCTGGGGATAAAAATATATGTTTATAAAAAATTAAAAATTAAAAAAAAATATGTTTATAACAATTTAAGATAAACTAGTATAGATATACTCTTTCCTAATGTTCTAAACTGAGAGTCAAAGAGCACAGAAAATCTAGACAAGTAAGTGGCTGCATGGCCCTTGGAAAGTTGTCTCCCTCTCTGTCTCAATTAGCCATTATCTTGGCCATATACCGGGCAGGAGTTACATTAACAGTAAATTCATGCCTCTACATATGGTCAAGTGCTTAAATGTGCAGACAGTCTGTGTTTTGCTTTGTTTTGTTTTTAAACTGGTCAGTTTCATGTATTTCCAATCTCTAGATGTGCAGGTAACAAAGCTGAAATTATATGGAGAAAAGAATGAAGGGACTTTCTACTTCAGGAGGAAAAAAAGTAAATTATAAGAATTTACTATGGTCCATACTATGTATGGACCCCAAACTTCTTCCTAGTGTGATTCTGACTAAAATTTCTATTTGTAGTAACATGGCAAGACATATGTAAGTATGTTTATTCTCAAAACAGAGGTTCAGTGATAAAGGAACCAAGACAATGCAGCAGTTTTAACTAGCACTTATTTTGAGATCTGTTCCTCAAAAAGTGAACTTGAACTTCAGTTTTCATGATTTCACTATGTGTAGAAACTAGTAACCAAAACTCAAACTTGTTTAAGGCAGGAAACCTATCTTCTTATAACACGGCAGGAAATGTATCTTCTTATAACTAAGATTCCAAAGGGTTGTATCTTTAGGGAAAGTGTAGACCAGAAATAACCCACTCTGTAGAAAACTGCAAGAAAACTAATTATCTTAAACATTGAAACTGCCTGGAGAACATTGGTTAAAAATGGTGATTACGATTTTGGAGCCACCAACTGGCCCTCCTGCAGGTTTTACAGCCCAATTTCACACTGTCTTGGTAGTCTGAAAGCCCTCAAGTTGAGAATATAGAGATTCTAGAGTTACAGAAGTAACTGTAAATCCTCTCCAGAAGAACACACTTCTATCCCAGATCTCACAGGATTCTGCAATTAAAAATCCAAGGAAAATGATCAGTTTATAGAGAAAGTACTAATTATAAAGGAAACAAGGCACCAAGGGCAAGATCCAGAAGAAATAATAAAATAAACAGACTTACAAGTATTTCAGATATTAGAATTATCAGAGACAGACTCTAAGATAAACATATTTATTATATTCGAAGTTTTTAAAAACTTTGTAATATATTCTGTGAATAAGAAACTACAAAGAATGACTAGAAGATTTGAAAAGGAACCAAGTACAATTTCTAAAAATATAATTAAAATAAAAAATCCAATGAATGGTTTTAATGGCAGTCACAGCTAAAGAGAGAATTACTGAACAAGATAGTAAATCAGAGGAAATTATTCAAAAGTTAGCTGACAGAAACAAAGAAACAAAATATGAGAAAATGTTTTTGATGTATCCAGATGCCTAGAAGCAAAGTGAGAATCACACTGGTGAGTATATACAGAAGCAAATTACAGTAAAATATGCCTTCCAACTGGGCTAGGGAATTCCTCCTCCTTTTGACCCTTGAAACCACTCTGAGTCCTAATTTCTCAGTCACTTAAGCTGCCTGCAAATCAAACACAAGAAAACTTCTTGGAAGGTAGGTGAGTTACATATCAGGCTAAGTGTTCTCTTAGAAGTGCCTCAGGTCTTTCTTCATCAGAGCCTTCTTCAGTAGAAAAGGCTTTAAAAAGGATCCTATGCAGGCCAAAGCCAGGGCTCTCTGAAAAATAACCCTTACCCTTACGTGTACTTTGTCAGCAGAGCCAGTAGCAGGGAGCCATCTAAATGGTAGCATCTGGAGTGCAAAATAGTTTCCGGCTGCTTTCATGCAGCCAAGGTGTCCATTAAAGAGCTGGCACAGCTTCCAGAGGCACATTAGAAATGGCCTTTGCTAAATACACTGTCTCGTTTTCCTTCCACATATAGATTATATTGCTTTAATTGGTCCAGCATCCCTACTGTGTTCTCCTGGTCCCAGGACAGGAGAGATGGCTGAACTATTCCTATATGTGTTACGGTAACACTCTTTCTTGCTGAGGAAGTAAGAATAGAATTAAGGCTGAGAATACATTTTTCAGAGGTGATTAGTTCCTTTTAGTTTTATGTCTGAATCTGAATGTTTGGACTTGATATCCCAAGCTGTTTGAAACTTAAAGGTTCATTGCTTTGCCCCAGGGAAATATGGATCTTTGCTAGCCAACATGATGAATTGCTTTTTGTTATGCCCTTCTCAGACCTTTGGAAGTATTACGGATTAAAAATCAAGAGAGCCCAGGAGAAATCAGAAATTCTAACTATAGGTCAGAAGTTGTTGAGAAGAGTGAATTATAAGAGGCCTAAAAATTCTATCATCCATTAAAGCACCATACTGATCTCTTTAATCATGACTGTCATCTGCCTATTGTCTATATTTTTAAAAAACCACATTGGTGAGGCTGCAAATAACTATAGGAACAGTATGATCCTGGATGCAGGATCCAGGAAATTCTAGTCTCAGCTCTGCAACTTGATTAACTATGTGACCTTAGCCAGGCAGCAAACTTTCCATGGTTCATTCTCCTCATATGCAAATAATAATAATAATAACTATTGTAGTCTAAGGAAAAGTGAATTATAAGAAATTTAATGAGGGGCACCTGGGTGGCTCAGTGGGTTAAAGCCCCTGCCTTCCATTTGGGTCCTGAGATCAATCCCCACGTCAGGCTCTCTGCCCAGCAGGGAGCCTGCTTCCTCCTCTCTCTCTTCCTGCCTCTCCACCTACATGTGATCTCTGTCAAATAAATAAATGAAAAAAATCTTAAAAAAAAAAAAAAGTTTAATGAGAGGAGGAGGTGGTAACAATAAAATATGGTGTCCAGCAAAGAACAAAAGGGCTCTTAGCTCTTAACTGCATATATCAAAATTTTTTAACAATGCGTGTCTGACCTTTTTTCCCACTTAATTGTAAACTAATTAAGAATAGGAACTTGGGGCACCTGGGTGGCTCAGTTGGCTGTGCATCTGCCTTCGGCTCCGGTCATGAACTCAGGGTTCTGTTTGACTAAGAGCCTGCTTCTCCCTCCCACTCTACTGCTCCCCCTGGCTTGTGCTCTCTTGCTCTCTTTGTCAAATAAATAAAAACTTAAAAAAAAAAAACAAAGAATAGAAATTCTTTTATTCATATTTAAATTCCTAGCTCCTATGGAGTATCTTACATATAAAAGTTCTCAATAAACATTTGCTGCATGAATGAATTCTAATAGAGCTAAGTCAAGATAGGAATCCAGACATAGGGCCATACTGGAAAAGATAAAGATATGAGGGAGTAAGAAGAGTGTTATGCATTACAGTTTGTACATGTCTTTTCAGTTAAATGAAAATACACACACACACATGTACATGATAGCTGTACACATATATATAATACATACATATAATAGCTATATATAAAATATTTACACAAAATATGTAATATATACATAAAATACATTGTATCATTTTTTCTTTTTTAAACGGGTATTAACTTCATGAACTTAAAGGAGACACATTTCCCATTTTCCTATTTGTGTATGTGCTTGGCAGTGGGGTGCGGTGTGCATGTGTGTTCTTTATGTTAAATGGTTTAATAGCAGACCCAAGGTTAGAATCTTATTTCTACCAGTAGTGACCCAAGTAGTCTAGTGGGTTCTAAAATTTTCTTTGATGATATTTTGCAGAGGACTACAACATGTAGTACATATACAAAATAAGGTCTCTTATCTGCTCCTGACCATCTTTATCAGAGTTCATGAACATGATCATATTTTAACCAAATTGAGTCGTTATTTAGTCAGACTTTATGTACTTACATAATTATCCCCCATCCCTGCCAAATCATAATTTATTAACTTAAGAGGCAAGAGCTCCAGCGCAAGGCAGGTACAGAGTTTATGTTCTATAAGACTTCTTAAATTAAAAAATCAAAGTTTCAATTATATAGACTAAGGATAAAACCATCAGAGAATTCAAATGTCATTTGTATTTGAAGTTACATCCATATATGTGTATACATAAACATATATGCATTTACACATAAACACAAAACAAAAAGATGACTGACTTTAGCAACAAACTGATTCTCTACCTAGGCTTTACTAAAGCATATTTGAATCTCTTGTATACCCTGATTATAACTTTACAACATGAGGAAGGTAATTCAAACTCTTGTAGGATATTAAGGAAGACAAAATAATTTAGAATTAACAATATATCCAATGACAACGCACTCAGGTCAGCTTCACTTATATGAGTCAGTTGAAGTCATCTGAAAGATTACCTTTCCAAAACTGTTTTCCTTTTCAAACTGCTACTATGCCAGAATTCTTAAGCATTTATTTTTATTATTTAGTATCTTTAAGTGTTTATTTTAAGGCAGTATTACTTTATTTCCGCTTTGCTTAGATGCTATCAACTTAACAATTATTTACAGATAAAATAAAATACTGTCACAATAAGTGTACATTAAATACATTAAATGTATTCATTGTTTATTAGATAAATTTTAGAAATGTTGACACAGAAAAAATTCAAAATAATAAAAAATTCAAAATAATAAAATAATAAAAATTCAAAATAATAAAATTCCTTTTTCACTTAAAAGAAAAAGGAACAGAACAGTCAGCTATTTTAAGTATTTGAGTGATCATAATCCAGTACCTGATCTTTATCCTCACAAAAATTCCTTCTTTCATCCAGCAACTTATGTGGATTGTTTAGGTTGCATATGTTCAAATCATACTGTCCAAATCTCACAGACTTACACATCAGGATGATTTACTGTTAATAACCACTTAGTCCATTATCCAGGGTAACTATCTCCTACAAACAAAGACTATTGGAAAACAAATTATCTAAGGAGTTTGTATGGTGAGCTTTAAGTAAGATTTATAAATCTTTTTTTTTTTTTTAAAGTAGCTAGACAAATAATAGAAAAGTGGTAAAGGGGCTGAAGGTTTCCTGAGAGTCAGGTAGGCATTTTTTACACTTGAGCAAAAATGTATGTATTTTTTTGTTTTCTTAAAACACAGGAAATACAATGTCCATTTGTAAGCTGATTTGATTTTCCATTCTGACTCAGGGTCACAGAGAAATATTCCTCTACTACTACAAAGAACACCCATGGTGTAAGCATGACAGAAAAATGAGAATGAACACTAAGCTTTAGTACTGAGAGAAACAGGCTATGTCGGAAACTATGAACTAATTTAATAATGTTCTTTAATTACACTTGACTTTCGTGTCTCGCTGGAACCTGAGCTGTATTTCCAGATCTAATTTTTAAAGAAGAGCTGAATATCCAAGTTATGAATGTGAAATACCCTGATTTTTAAGATATTTGGTTTCTAAATAAGGTGCAGGGCAAACAAAACACAACCAAGGCCATATTCAGTCATGGCCTGCTTCTCTAAGACTTTCATCTAGAGAAATGTTACTATGGTTTGAATATTTGCGCCTCCCCCTTCCCCCTATTTTGAAATCCTAACCCCCAAAGGTAGTGATATTTGACATATAGCATCCTTTGGGAGGTGCTTAAATCTTAAAGGTGGAGCCCTCATGAATGGGATTAGTGCCTTACAAAAGAGGTTCCACAGAGATCTCTAGCCCTGTTCACCATGTGAGGATACGGACACAGTGAGAAGTCCACAGTCTGCAACCCAAAAGGGGGATGCCCCTGATCATGCTGGCACTCTCATCTCAAATTTCTGGCCTCCAGAACTGTTACATATAAGCTACTCAGTGCATGCTATTTGTTATACCAGTCTGAACTAAAAGATGTTTCATCAGACAATGACTACATTTAATTTTATGATCCAGAGAAAGCTAGAGTAACTGGAAACATGTCTCATAATTCCCTCCTTCTGTTGTTCTCTTTGGGCTGACAGGAATTTCTGCTCTCATGCTCTGGTTTTAAGTAATCCATGGATGGCTTATTAACAGCTTCTTTCTAGAAAGTCAGATACAGAATTGGTTAGGTTATACTTTTTATGGATACTTTTCTATTAAGAGGTCCACCCTTTTAATGTTTTCAAATAGCTGTTATTCACTTCTTGGAAGGTGCTTCCAATGTTTGCAAGTGACTCTCTTTGAAAACACCACCTTCCTTACTTATTGGGCTAGCCACACATTTATAACTCATTACCTTAGGGCTTGGTTCTTCTATTCACGGCTATTTTAAAGATTCCGTGCTGGATTTCAAATTTGCCTGACCTTGCCTCAAATTCCGAAGAATTACTTAACTCTCTGTCTGGTTATACTCAGTAGTGCTCCGATGCTCTTATTTACTAATTTTTCATGCATATCATCACCTTTCCACTCTAAATCTTTTGTAGATAGTCTTACTATGGTACAAAGTGAAGTACCTGATGAAAGGGAAGGTGATGTCTGCCTTCTTCTTCTTCCATTGGTAGATTGTATTTCCCTAATTCCAAGTGGAAAGTATCATTTGTTGATACTGATGCCTATATGTAGTTTACCTATTTTTTCCCCTTCTATGCTACATACCCTGCTCCTCTTTCATATCTCCATCCATTTCAAAAGCTCAAAATTTTTTACCTATACCTCTTCTCCCCTCAAATTTTATTGTTGGTGGATAAAGATGGTAGCTGATAATAAGCCCTCTTACAGGTGGTAAAGAGGCATTTCTCCTAGGGTGAATTCTGCTTCTCCAAAAGAGAAACAATTTGAATGTGTCAGAGATTTAATTAAATGTAAAATTTACATTTTCACTATCGAATCCTCAAAGCAAGTCATTCACTCAGAAACATAAAGCACCATATAAGACAACTTATATTTTCTTTAAATATAAATAAAAATATACCTTTTAGTTATTAAACAGATCACTGATGTTCCCATTCTGCTGAATTAAAACTAGGTTTCTCTAAGTTTTAGTATTCTGATTTGTTACTTCAACTACATAATAACCTCAAGCATAGACATTTTATCTGATACTGCTTGATACTTAAAAATATACTGGAGCGGGGCACTTGAGTGGCTCGGTGGGTTAAACCTCTGCCTTCGGCTCTGGTCATGATCTCAGGGTCCTGGGATGGAGTCCCAGGAGCAGAGATGGAGCAGGGAGCCTGCTTTCTTCCTCTGCTGCACCCCTGCTTGTGCTCTCTCTCCTTCTCTCACCCTCTGTCAAAGCAATAAATTATTTTAAATATATACATATTTATATGTATATAAGTACACACACACACACACACACACACACACACACACACACACACTGGAGGGGTGCCTGGGTGGCTCAGTTAGTTAAGCGGCTGCCTTTGGCTCAGGTCATGATCTCAGGGTCCTGGGATCGAACCCATGTTGTGCTCCTTACTCACCAGAGAGCCTGCTTCTTCCTTTCCCTCTGCCTGCCGCTCTGCCTACTTGTACTTGTTATCTCTTTATCAAATAAATAATAAAATCTTTCAAAAAAATAAACTGCAAGTATATCAGATTTGCTAGTCAGATTCTTTGGTATTACTTAAGATGACTAAGAAAAGACAAGTTATATTCTTTATAGGGAAGTATAAATATGACTTCTAGTATGTTATAAAAAGCCCATCTTATAACACTATATTTTGGAAACCAGTTTATCAAGATTTCTGAAGAAAAGTTTTAGTGTTATAGTCATATATTGCTGAAAGAATCATCTCTATTCAGTTTGGTCCTCTAAGGCAATTCCAAGAAGTCACTGTACTTTAGGATGACTTTAACATCTTTTATCATGGTAAGCTTAATACCCAGTTTTTAGAATTCCACATTTCCCTGAAGTATACTGCACATTTCTGTGCACTACCTTTACTAGCATAATCTTTTACTGTTCAATGATAAATATACTATTTAAATGCTTTTGTCTAATTGGGTCATGCTGCAATGAACAACTGCCTGCATTATGTATAGATGTGTAATAAGAAACTCCTGAATAAAGTCTTTTTTCTCCACATACAAAGTAAAATCTGTTATGGCAGCAAGACACATAAAGAGCCAAAACCTTCCATTATTTATGTCTTCAATAACAGTGAATGAGGTTCATTGGGGCAAAAGTGAGACAAATTAGAAAGAACTTTAGAGGTAGATTTTGGCTCAACACAAAGAAGACAATTATAAATATTAAAGCTATCTTAAAAGGAAATAGGCTTCCTTGTCAGCTAGTGAGGTCCCTGTTATCTGAGGTATTCAAGTAGGCCTGATGGTGGTGGAAAATTCAAATACAAAGAACAATGGCCAACATTATTTTCAAACCCCTGTTAAAAGGTAAGAATGCCAACTACCAGCAATTTTAGAAAAGACAGTATATTTACTTAAATGAAAGAACACATATCTAAATATGTATTTGTTGTGTATTAGAATTTTCCTGTGCCCTGGAGATAAAACGGTGACACAGACATATGGCTGACTTCATGAAGCTTATAGCCCATTGGCGAAAACAACAAATGATTTTAGAAAGACTGAAAAGCATATGCCCTTGTTTCTATAAGAGTACAGGGCAGTGAAAGACTACCTTCAGTAGAGCAGCAAAGCCTATGTTTATAGTACTAGAAAAGGAGGAGACAAAAGAAGAAGAAGAAGAAGAAGAAGAAGTAGTAGTAGTAGTAGTAGTAGTAGTAGTAGTGGGGGAGAGGAGGAGGAGGAGAGGAAGAAAGTTTTAAGGGAATTTGCATGTGATATTAAAAAACAGCAAAATAACTATAGCAAAAAACACAACTTTTTTGGACTTATTTTACCATTTCCTGGTAAGCTGTTTCCTGAACTAGATCCTGATGGCCATGAGGGGCCACTAAAGAATTTTAAGCTGGAGAGTAGTCTGATGATACACAGGTTACAGAAGAAATAACTGTATGCACAATGTGAAAAAGGGCAGATCTGGTAGTAAGATGAGCACTGTTGAAATAAACTCAGTGGGAAATGATTAAAAATTTAATGTACTTGGCGATGGGAATGCAGAAAAGGGAAGAAGATCAATAAATATTAGCCTTTCCTGAATCTGGTAACTAATTAGTTATAGAGAAGAAAGGTAAGAGAAATAATGTCTCTTGGATTTCTGCCTCCTTTCTTCAACTATTTTATTTCAGTAGCTGGAAATAAATAATAAAATTAGCACCTGGACTTTTCCATGCACCCAGGAGATCTAGATCTTCTTACCTAGATCTTACAAAAGCAAAATAGGATTTCCAAGAATTCTATCCGACATATCCAGGGTGTCTCTTGATCACTAACAGCTAATTTAACGTTAAGTGCTATAGACTATTTACTTATTTTTTAACCTACATGTTAAAAAAGAAAATAATCTTCAAGAGATGGCAATAAAGTAGTCCTAGTCAACCTTATTTTTAAGTCAACATCCCAATTTCCTCTTACTATTTATACCTTTCCACTGGATGCATATTAATTTTTTTTAATTTTTTAAAGATTTTATTTATTTATTTGAGAGAGAGCATGAGCAGGAAGAGGAGTAGAGTGGGAGAGAGAAGCAAACTGCTGGCTAAGCAAAGAGCCAAATGTGGGGCTCAATCCCAGGACCCTGATATCATGACCTGAGCCAAAGGCAGAGGCTGAACTGACTGAGCCACCCAGGTGCCCCAAAAGACAACATTTTAAAGATAAAGACTGCTACATCATCCAAAGTATGATGTATATGTATATTAGTAAGTTTGTGCCACACAAAAATGCTTGTCCTGTATGGAACTAAGGATACTAAACTAGCTTAGGGGCGCCCGGGTGGCTCAGTGGGTTAAGGCCTCTGCCTTCAGCTCAGGTCATGATCCCAGGGTCCTGGGATCGAGCCCTGCATCAGGGTTTCAGCTTGGTGGGGCGCTTGCTTCCCTTCCTCTCTCTGCCCGCCTCTCTGCCTACTTATGATCTCTGTCTGTCAAATAAATAAGTTAAATATTTTTTAAAAATGCATTTTCTGGATATGAAAACTATACTTTTTTTTTAAAATTTACTCCATGGGGGAAAAAACATGAATCTAATAAAATTACCCTACATCAAGAGGCCCTTGTTCCTATGCACAAGGAAATCCATCTGTTGAGCTGAAAGACAAGGTCATATAATTCACTTAATGCTACATGACTGAAAAATCAAGAGTTTCCAGGAAATCTCTGTTTGATGTTTCACATCTCTATTTCACAATGACTTGGAAGTAATCCTGAAATTCAAACATTTTGGTAACCTAAAAGACTGAAGTTTCATTAGAGTTTAAGAAGGTATTATGTCTACAATGGAATACTATGAAGCCATCAAAAGAAATGAAATCTTGTCATTTGCAATGACGTGGATGGAACTAGAGAGTATCATGCTTAGCGAAGTAAGTCAAGCGGAGAAAGACAACTATCATATGATCTCCCTGATATGAGGAAGTGGAGATGCAACGGGGGGGGGGGGGGTTAAGGAGGTAGGAGAAGAATAAATGAAACAAGATGGGATTGGGAGGGAGACAAACCATAAGTGACTCTTAATCTCACAAAACAAACTGAGGGTTGCTGGGGGAAAGGGGGGTGGGGTTATGGACATTGGGGAGTGTATGTGCTATGGTGAGTGCTGTGAAGTGTTTAAACCTGGTAATTCGTATAACTGTACCCCGGGGGATAAAAATATATTATATGCTTATAAAAAATAAAAAAAATATTAAAAAAAGAAGGTATTATGTCTAAATTGGCTTAAGCTGCTCTAACAAAATACCATAAACTATGTAGTTTAAACAGCAGACACTTATTTCTCACAATTCTGGAGGATGAGAAGTCCAAGATCAAGGTGCGATTTGGTTCCCGGTAAGAGTCCTCTTTCTGGCTTTCAATTTTCTGACTTTTCACCATACCCTCACATGTTAAGAGAGAGAGCAAGTTCTGGTCTCTTCTTGTAAAGACATACTCATCCTTCATGGGGGTCCCACCCTCATAATCTCATATAAATGTAATTACTTTCCAAAGTTTCCACCTCCTATCATCACATTAGGGGTTAAGGCTTCAACATATGAGTTTTTTGGGGAACACAAACATTCAGTTCATAACAGTATATATGAGAGTATATATGAGAGTAAAAGAATATCTCAACATATTCTTTTAACAGGTATTTATTGAACCTACTATATTCTAGGACTACTGTGGATATAGAAAGGACCAAAATAAAGATTTCTGTAGTCTTAAAGCATACGTTCTAATTGGGAGAGGGGCAACCAACAAAATAAATCCTATAATGTAACAAATAGTAAACGCTGACGACAAAAACAAAGGGGATGGGCAAGGGAATGACAATGAGAGTATGTGATTTAGAACTGGGTACTGAAGAAAAGGCCTCACTGAAAAGATGGTATTTATTTATTTGTTTATTTATTTATTAAGATTTTATTTATTTATTTGACAGAGATCACAAGTAGGCAGAGCAGCAGGCAGTGAGAGAGGGAGAAGCAGCCTCCCCACTGAGCAGAGAGCCCGATGCAGGGCTCGATCCCAGGATCCTGGAACCATGACCTGAGCAGAAGGCAGAGGCTTAACTCTCTTAGCCACCCAGGCGCCCCTGAAAAGATGGTATTTAAGCGGAGATTTAAAAGGAAGTAAGACAGTAAACCATATGGCTAACTGAAAGAAAAGATAGAGGCAAAAGCAAGTAAAAAAGTCCTCAGAGGACAGTGATCTTCATGTTCCATAAACAATAAAGAGGCCAGTGAGGTTGGGTGAAGTAAACAGGAGAGAAAGGAGGTTGAAATTAGAGAGGAAGTAAAAGAGAAGACCAGATAGGGATTTATAAGCCATTTTAAAGATTTGGCCTACCTCTGATTGAGACAGGCAGCTAACAAAGAGTAGTGAGCAAGGAAAGACAACTTCAAATTGTCATTTCAAAATATGACTGCTGTGCAGAAAGAAGCTATGGAGGAATAAGGGTGAAGGAAGGAGGTTCCTTTTAAATCCAAGCAATAACTAATTGTGGCTTAGAGCAGGACAGTAGCGATGAAAGTGGTGAGAAGTGGCAGAATTATGGATATACTTTCAAAGTAGAGCTAACAGGATTTCCTGATTGGAATGTGGGGATGATGATAAAAAGAATCAAGGATGATCCCATGGTTTGCTGGCTGCAGCAAGTGAAAGTGTGGCATCCACAGGGAAGGGGCTGGGAGTATGTCAGGAAAAGAGCAAGAATTTGGTTTTGGATATGTTAGGTTTGAGAAGACCACTAGTTATCTAAATAAAAATCCTGAGTAAACATTCAGACATGTAGGTTGGGAGTACAAAAGAAAGGCTGGGCTAGAGGTAGAAATTAGGGAGTCATTAACACATTGATGGTAGGGCGCCTGGGTGGCTCAGTGGGTTAAACCTCTGCCTTCAGCTCAGGTCATGATCCCAGGGTCCTGGGATTGAGCCCCACATCGGGCTCTCTGCTCAGCAGGGAGCCTGCTTCCCCCCCACAACCCCCCACCCTGCCTCTCTGCGTACTTGTGCTCTCTGTCTGTCAATAAATAAAATCTTAAAAAAAAAAAAACAAACAAACACATTGATGGTATTTTACTTAGCTCTGCAGTAGCAACAACTCTATTCCCCAAATCTCACTGGGCTGCAAAAAGAAATATTTATTTCTCACTCACATTACTTCTTAGTTGCTATTTGGGCTTCATGTTGCACTACTGTTTTTGTTTTCTTATTCCAGCATCCCGCCTGAAGGAAGAATCTCTTTCTGGGATATACCAGTCTTGTTTTATATGACAAAATAAGAGCAAGAGTATTAATAAATAAAGCTTCTGTTAAGACCTGGCAAACTGTCATTTCCATGCACATTTCATTGGCCTACCCTGATCAATCATATGATTAAGCCCAAGAAAGGGGTAGTGACATAACTCTTCCTATAAGGAGGCACGGGTCAGTGTTAGTCACACAGAAAGAGGGAAAGTGTGAAATCTTGTTACAGAGACACAGAATGAACAAATGAGTGCAATGTTATAATCTATCGCACATACATAATTGTATTTAAAGCCCCAAGACTAAATGAGTATGGAAAAAGAAGAGAAATTATCAAAGACTGAGTCCTAGATCACTCTACCCTTAGAATGTTAACCACATGAGGAAAAATGGTAAATGAGACTGAGAAAAAGCTACCAGTGAAAAAGAAAAGCGGGAAAGTGTAGTCAACTGAAAGCCAGCTACAGAAAAAATTTCAAGGAAACGACAACTATTTGTATCAGGTATCAATGATAAGTTAATGTGAACTGAAAAATGACCAGTGAATTTAGCAATATGGGAAGACTCTGGACTTAAGGAAATTTCACTGGAGAAAGAGAGAGCAATAGCCTGAATTCAATGGTTTTAAGAAAAATAGAAGTACAACTGGATGCAGTCAGTACAGATAATGTATGAGAAATTCCGCTTCTAGCAAAGAGCAGATCTGATGACAGTGCATTAGAGTCTCAGTCAGCCTCACCTACTAGAGACAAAACCAGAGCTACCCTGGTTTCTGCCCATCTCAAGGCTTGTTTTTTTTTGTTGTTGTTTTGTTTTGTTTATTTTTTATTATGTTCATTTTCTGATGTAGTGTTCAATGATTCATTAGTTGTGTATAACACCCTGTGCTCATCATCACAACATGTGCCCTCCTTAATATTCATCACCTGGCAAGCCTTCTTTTCAATCCTTTCCTACATATTCCATGTTTGACTTAGTTCTTTTTTCACTACTAAGCTAATTATAAATTATAATCTATCACCATAAGTGGGGTATATGAAAAACCTAGGGATTGATCTATTGTGTTATATGTTTTACTGCAAACTGAAATCAAAAGATGAGAGACTATTTGTGTGGAATATTATGACCATATTTAGGATATGTGGTAAACCTATGACTAATGGACCCAACAAAAACAATACAGGTATGCAAACAAAATCAAAATCAAAACAAGTACTTTGGAGACTGGAAATTGTTACTTTTGTAAAACTGATAAAGCCTAATATAGTTGAACGATAGCCAGGTAGCTAGCTGATCTCTTAGAAATATTTCATATCAGAAACCTAATGCTTACCAATGATTGAGAAAAATTGCAGTGGCAGTTGCAAGGTCAGTCTTAGTGAGAAAGAATCCCTGACTATACCATCACTTCCATGCTCACCCTACTCTGCCACTCTATAAACAAGCTCCCTATGAATAAATCCTGCATTGACAAAGGAAGGAGAATGACTGTACCTATGAAGTGGGTTATCCTATCTACCTGTTTACTTACAGCCTTCTTTGAAGCAAGGTCTTGCTGGTGAAAATCCACATATGCTGGCCCCATTTCATAAGCTCAATTTACATTTTGTTTGCAGATGATATGAACCAAACTCAAATTAGCTTAAGAAAAATAAAAGAAAAAATAAAAAGATATGGAGTTATTTTCTTAACTGGAAAGGTTGGGGGGGTACCTACATCAGATTATCAAGTAATCAAGCATTATCAATTCTCTGAATTTGTTAGCTTTACTTCTCTCTTTACTACTTCCTCATTCTTTTCCACTAAAGGCCTCTCTTTGGCAGAGGACATCACTGAGACAGTATCATGAACTTATCTTCTATTTCCCAGTGTCAGTATATGATATTTCATCAAAAGCTTCTAACTCACTCATCTTAGGTTATATACTCATCCCAATTAAGCCAGACTTCAGTAATGTTACAATCCAGTTCTTTTGGTGAATAGCGGTGCTAGCAGAACCTCATGTGGTAGGAAAGGGGCAAAGTACAAAGAAGAGGGTACTATTATTAGCAAAACGCATATGAGGTAGACAAAAATCAAACTGTGCATTATGAAAAAAGTACTATTTTGTAAAAGATGAAGTACAACACAAATTTAGCCTTAGATAATAGTAAAAACTGAAAAGCCTTAGAGAAATAAAAGAAGCTATGATTATTGAAAACCAAGTAAATAGAATTCTCAACCTCAGGATGGTCCTGTTATAAGAGCATATAAGCCTCAGGACTCAATGTATGCTTTACCAACCAATGTTGACTATTTAGCTTTATCTTTACTTACTATCTGGAGGAGCTGTTCATAAACACCATTATGTTTATAAAATATTAAAGGTCATCAGTCATTAGCTCCTTCATCTCAAAGGGATGGTTGATACTGATTATCTTTAAATTCATACAAGTTACTTTCTTATTTATTTATTAGCTAATAGTATTAATTAAGTAGAAAAACTATCATAACATAGTATGTTCACAGCACAGGAAAAGAATCTGGCATCAAATTGCAAGGAAAAAGAAATGTAAATGGATGGTGATAAACTTTAAAAATCTATTTCATTACATTGAGTTTTAAAAATCTATTTCAATGGCATTAAAAATCAGCAGGTAAAACAAAAACTTTTATCACTCTATCTCATTGCCTGTGCAGTTGTCTTGACTGATTCCAAAATCAGCAGAACTTCACTCACATGCACATTAAATTAGGGAATGATACCCTGTTAAGGAATGTTATTCTAAGAATGTTATCAACGTGCTGTCAAATGTTTAGACCTAACATACTACTGCTTTCCTGAGAAATGTCTGATCTCGTTGGGAAATGAATACAAAAGAATTCCAGAAAATCTGATCCAGCAAGTTGTGTGGAAATTCCTTAAGTTTCCTTTTTTAAAATTCAGATTTCCTTTTCTCATTCCCAGTTTAATCTTTTTGATTCCACTCCATCACTGTATTCTACCCAAATTAACATCAATGACAAGCATACTAAGATATTATCAAAGAGAAGGGGGAAGAAAAGCCTTGGAGGGGGTGGATTTTCTTCACCTAACCCAATGAATAGGGTGGAAGATAGACTGCCCATGAGAGAGGAGCCTGTTATCACACAGCAATCCTGTTGAGTAGGAACCAGGGCTCTTCCATCTGTCAATCTGATTAATACTTCCTTCTTCTAAAAACAAAGAAGGAAAATAGAAACAAACAAACAACAACAAAAAAAAAACATTATACCTATTTTTAAGTATTGGTGAGAACAGAAATAATTAATGTAAAGTGCCTACCTAAGTGACTGATGCAGTAAACATTTAGTAGATGAAAGCAATTAGATCTTTTTGAAATTCAAAATAGTTCTTTTTAGCTTTATTTTCACAGTTAAAAGGAAATACACATTCCTTGGAAAAAATGAAAAAATGCAAATGAACAACAACAAAAAGGAGTAAAGATGAAAAACTCTTGAATTCCCACCAACTAGATTACTTAGTCAGAACCAATGGTAAATTTGGGGAATGTTCTGTGTTCAGGTTCTTTGTAACCTGTATTTTTCTTAAAGATATTATTTATTAGAGATACAGAGAGAGAAAGGAGCAGAGAAAGAGGGACAAGAAGACGTTGCACTGAGCATAAAGCCTGACATGGAGTTCGATCTCAGGACCCCAAGATAATGACCTGCACCGAAATCAAGAATCTAGCACTAAACCAGCTAAGCCACCCAGGCACTCCTGTAACCTGTACTTTGTGCATAGTTATATATTTTGCAAATCTTCTCATATCAATATCAACATCATTTTAATTGTAGATACATACCAATGTATGTACACTTGCACAGATACATCCTTTATTTTACCACCCTTCCACTGCTGAGCACTAATGTTGATTCCATTTATTTTCTCAAACACATGATACTGTGATAAGCATAAATGTAGTTAAATATTAGTGTGCTTGTTTATTTTTGAGGAATAAATCCTCTAAGTAAAATTGGTAGCTATAATCACAATCATTTTTCTTATCAATAATAGTCACTTGTTCAATAATTACTGTCTTCCATTTTAGACTGGCAAGTAAATTTTTGAGAGTTTCAGATGTATTTTCTCTTTTCCTTTTCCTTTATTACTGAAATAATCTAGTTTAATAATTCTTTCCCCGAGGATGCACTGTCTGGTAGAAAATGGAAGCAGCTGAAGAAGCCTGTCATTTATAAAAAGCCTAAAACCACTGCGGAGATTATGTCAGATATCCTGGAGTGGAAACCAGTAAGGCAGGGATGCCTGGATGGAGAAAGAGAGGTCTTTAAGTCCCTCTGGTAATACAGGCAGTGTTTGGTCTCTTAGGAAGTGGCCAGTCCAGGTAGAGTATGGTAACAGAACAGCACATCTAAGAAATTCGAATCCTAGCAAAGAACCCCCCATTTCACATGTAGGATAGCATAGAAAATCCCTAAACTTAAAGCATCTATTGTGGGCTTGGAAAAGATGATATTAACAACTATGACAAAGAAAAGAATCAGGCACCATCTTCCATCTTCTAGTCACTGAAAATTCTCCTTGTGTGATTTTAGGAGAGAATAGGGGCCAAACCACTGATAAGGAATTTCCTAGCAGAATGCCTGGCACAGTGCAGGCATTCAGTAAAGTACTGGGGGAACATATTAATTATATAGCTTTTGGTATACTGAAGAGCCTTTATTGAAGACATAACATCTAGAATGAGAATCCTGGGAGGCAGTGTCTAGAGGAATCTTGATATATGAAGACCTCAGCACCTGCTCAACAGGATTTTATTAAGCTGCAAGGAGGCTAGAGAAGAATTCTGCAATTACTTTCACACCCTGCCTTGGTTCTAATACTCTGTGTTCCTCCCTATTTTCTTTTCTAGGGCTTCAGTCAATTCTAGTTTTAGTAGTTTCTACTTACCCTGTTCCTGATAACTCATGCAATCTCATTTGAAGTGTGTCTTCTTCCTCACTCCGTTTCTCTTAAATGGCTTTTAAGTTCTGAGGTATATGGCCCATGATCTCCAATTCTGTTTTTTTTTTTTTTTAAATCTCTCTCCCCTGTTTTTTAAAATTCAATAATAACATTTAACATAATTTGACAAATCTTTAAGTGTACCACACAATACATATTTATTTTTTAAATTTTATTTGAAAGAGAGAAAGCACATGCAGGAGGGAGGGTCAGAGGCTGAGGGAGAAGCAGACTCCCCACTGAACAGAGAGCTCAACATGGGGCTCAACCCCAGGACCTTGAGATCATGACCTGAGCTGAAGGAAGACACTTAACCAACTGAGCCACCAAGGTGCCCCAAGTACCATACAATATTATTAAATATGATACCAACTCTTCACCCTACGGCAATCTTGCTTGAAGCTTGGGGCTTCAGAGAATAAGACTTTCAACAAATTGAGGCAGGTACTTGGACTTAGATTGAGAAAATCATGAACTGAACCCCAGGGAAAGGAAGGAAGGGGAAAAGTCATAGAATAACACCATAGAACAAACTCTCCAGATAGGAGAGAAGCCCATAAATTCATAGTTTTACATGTTTGATATCACTGGTCACTTACGTTAGGTCCAAATATATTTACCTTAAGAAACTTCTTTAAACATTTTTTAAAGGTTTGATTTAAATTCCAGTTAGTTAAATACAGTATAATCTTAGTTTCATGTGTACAGTATAGTAACTCAATACTTCCATACAACATCAGGCGCTTATACACTGTTTAACCATCACTGTTTAACCAGCACCTATTTAACCATCTCATCCCACCTCCCCTCTGATAACGATCAGTTTGCTTCCTACAGTTAAGAGTCTATTTCTTGGTCGCCACCCTCTATTTTTCTTCCTTTTGCTCACTTGTTCTGTTTCTTAAATTCCACATAAGCACCCTGATGTCGATAGCAGCATTATCTACAATAGCCAAATTATGGAAACAGCCCAAATGTCCATCAACTGATGAATGATAAAGAAAATGTGATGTGGTATTGTTTGTATGTATGTGTGTGTGTGTGTGTGTGTGTGTGTGTGTGTAGCACACATATATAAAATGGAATATTATACAGCTGTAAAAGGAATGAAATCTTGCCATTTGCAAAAATGTGAGTGGAGCCAGAAAGTTTATGCTAGGCAAATAACTGTCAGAAAAAGCCCAATTTAAATCAACAAAAATGTAACCATGGCTATTACATAATGCTTAAAAACTAAATTGAAGAAGCATCTGGATGGCTCAGTCATTTAAATGTCTGATTCTTGATTTCGGCACAGGTTGTGATCTCAGGGTTGTGAGATCAAGCTTTGCATTAGGTTTATGTTAGCCATGGAGCCCGCTTAAGACTTTCTCTCTCCCTCTCCCTCTACCTACCCCTGCTCTCTGTCTTTAAAAACAAAAAACAAAACAATAACAACAAAAAAAATTAAATTAAAAAGCCAATTTTATTTCTATGATAGACAAAACATTATACATAACAGGATAATATAAGGCAAAAGCTGCCTTTTGAGAGTTCTGGTGACATTTATGTTTCTTGAAAAGATTTATCTTGTTAAACTGGTGCTATTTTTTAATGTCTAGAGCTCACTTGTCAGTTAAAAACCTATATTAAATAAAATGGTTATTTTTAAGGAGTCAGAAACTTGAAAGAAGTTAGAAATTTAAAAAAGAATTTCTAGCCAGCATGCTTCAACCTTAAATAATAATATTAAAATCCTTAGGATCACCAGAATTTATAAAACACCTTTATATATATATATACATAATGTTAATGTTTATTTATTTATACATATAAACATAAAACACATTTATATATAACTAATATGTTCATTTATTTATACATATATGCATATATAAATAAAACTTATTTAAAAAGTCACAAAAAGATAAATATAATTAAAACAAAACTAATAGTAAATTCATATTGTTCCACATTCATAAAATGCTACAGATAAATAATTAGAAATTTGTGGAAAATAATTTTATCAATCTTAGTGCAAAGGAGAAAACTGTTGATGTAATTCAGTCCATGAACAATTCATGAAACAAAATTGTTTATCCACAGGTTGTAGACTCAGGTGTACAGGCTACCATTTCTAACAAGTACCATGCTTACTCAGCCAGTTTTCCAAGATACTTTCTTGGTCTATTCTCTAATTTGGGTCCTAGGTCACCTCTGGTGTACTCTAACTTCGTATTCGGTTTCTAAACTTCACAGAGTTTTTTTACCAGGAAGCAAAATTAAGTTTAGGTTTAGTTAGGAAAACTTTACAGGACTCCATTTCACGGCCTGTGAATCCAATCAACACTCAAAAATTAGGAGGTTGATTAGCTAGGGTATGGATTATCGAGGCCATTTACTTCTCTTATTTTGATTGCCTCTCCTTTGACTATTCAATTGTCTACCCCTGCGTTCCCACCAGATAAGATTTGGGTATAGGAAAACCCAAAATAAGCAGTAAACAAGACTAGTGAATCATAGAACATAACAGATCAGTATTGTTTTTCAATTTGTTAATGTTAGTGCTGGTCAAAAACAACCATTACAAAAAAATAAAAATGTCAAAGCAGAAAACAGATTTAAAAAATTGTATTCTCTAGGAATACTGAAATTATTAACTGAATAAAAAGATCCTTTTGAGTTATGTGTCAATTTCATTGATCTACTCCTGTTTATCATTACTATGGAAATCAAAGTGAGTGATATCTGGTAAACATATTATTATCCATGGCATTGATAGTTTCATGACCTTGGAACGCTGAAGAAAACCACATAAAATGCAATGGGATTATACATTTCAACCAACCCAAGAGAAAAAAATAATAAAGTGCACTCAAATGGACTACTAATGATTCATTCCTTAGTTTTTCCTCCAAACATCAGGCTGAACAAGGGAACACTTACAGTTTTTCAGTGTTTCACTTTTTCCTCTGTAAACCTGGAATTGGTTTCTGTAAACTGGTCAGAGGTATAGTCTTTGGAGAATTACTTTTATAGATCCAATTAAAGTGTATCCTACTAGCATTCTGAAAGTTCAGATTTAGCAAATGTTTCAATGTAGGTGACACTTCTTGAAATTTTAAAAATAACATGAGAAAAGTGAGACTCTCTCTGGAATTGCCACTTAGTAACTAAAGGAAATAAAGGTTACTGTATATTTTCATCAAAAACCTACCTTTACAGGTTTAAAAAAGGCAGCAAAAATATACTGATTTAGACAATGCTACATCTTAAAATCAATCACACTTTTACATTGTATAAAGTCTGTAATTTTTTTTAATTTTTTATTTTTTATAAACATATATTTTTATGGGGTACAGGTCTGTGAATCACCAGGTTTACACACTTCACAGCACTCACCAAAGCACATACCCTCCCCAATGTTCATAATCCCACCCCCTTCTCCCAAATCCCTTCCCCCCAGAAATCCTCAGTTTGTTTTGTGAGATTAAGAGTCACTTATGGTTTGACTCCCTCCTAATCCCATCTTGTTTCATTGATTCTTCTCCTACCCACTTAAGCCCCCATGTTGCATCACCACTTCCTCATATCAGGAAGATCATATGATAGTTGTCTTTCTCTGCTTGACTTATTTCGCTAAGCATGATACGCTCTAGTTCCATCCATGTTGTCGCAAATGGCAAGATTTCATTTCTTTTGATGGCTGCATAGTATTCCATTGTGTATATATACCACATCTTCTTGATCCATTCATCTGTTGATGGACATCTAGGTTCTTTCCATAGTTTGGCTATTGTGGACATTGCTGCTATAAACATTCGGGTGCACGTGCCCCTTTGGATCACTATGTTTGTATCCTTAGGGTAAATACCCAATAGTGCAATTGCTGGGTCATAGGGCAGTTCTATTTTCAACATTTTGAGGAACCTCTATGCTGTTTTCCAGAGTGGCTGCACCAGCTTGCATTCCCACCAACAGTGGAGGAGGGTTCCCCTTTCTCCGCATCCTCGCCAGCATCTGTCATTTCCTGACTTGTTGATTTTAGCCATTCTGACTGGTGTGAGGTGATATCTCATTGTGGTTTTGATTTGTATTTCCCTGATGCCGAGTGAGATGGAGCACTTTTTCATGTGTCTGTTGGCCATCTGGATGTCTTCTTTGCAGAAATGTCTGTTCATGTCCTCTGCCCATTTCTTGATTGGATTATTTGTTCTTTGGGTGTTGAGTTTGCTAAGTTCTTTATAGATTCTATAGAGTCCTCTATAGAGTCCTTTATCTGATATGTCGTTTGCAAATATCTTCTCCCATTCTGTCAGTAGTCTTTTGATTTTGTTAACTGTTTCCTTTGCTGTGCAAAAGCTTTTGATCCTGATGAAATCCCAATAGTTCATTTTTGCCCTTGCTTCCCTTGCCCTTTGCGTTGTTCCTAGGAAGATGTTGCTGCGGCTGAGGTCGAAGAGGTTGCTGCCTGTGTTCTCCTCAAGGATTTTGATGGATTCCTTTTGCACATTGAGGTCCTTCATCCATTTTGAGTCTATTTTTGTGTGTGGTGTAAGGAAATGGTCCAATTTCATTTTTCTGCATGTGGCTGTCCAATTTTCCCTGCACCATTTATTGAAGAGGCTGTCTTTTTTCCATTGGACATCCTTTCCTGCTTTGTCGAAGATTAGTTGACTGTAGAGTTGAGGGTCTATTTCTGGGCTCCATTGATCTATGTGTCTGTTTTTGTGCCAGTACCATGGTGTCTTGATGATGACAGCTTTGTAATAGAGCTTGAAGTCCGGAATTGTGATGCCACCAACGTTGGCTTTCTTTTTCAATATCCCTTTGGCTATTCGAGGTCTTCTCTGGTTCCATATAAATTTTAGCATTATTTGTTCCATTTCTTTGAAAAAGATGGATGGTACTTTGATAGGAATTGCATTAAATGTGTAGACTGCTTTAGGTAGCATAGACATTTTCACAATATTTATTCTTCCAATCCAGGAGCATGGAACATTTTTCCATTTCTTTGTGTCTTCCTCAATTTCTTTCATGAGTACTTTATAGTTTTCTGAGTACAGATTCTGTGCCTCTTTGGTTAGGTTTATTCCTAGGTATCTTATGGTTTGGGGTGCAATTGTAAATGGGACTGACTCCTTAATTTCTCTTTCTTCTGTCTTGCTGTTGGTGTAGAGAAATGCAACTGATTTCTGTGCATTGATTTTATATCCGGACACTTTCCTTAATTCCTGTATAAGTTCTAGCAGTTTTGGAGTGGAGTCTTTTGGGTTTTCCACATATAGTATCATATCATCTGTGAAGAGTGATAATTTGACTTCTTCTTTGCCGATTTGGATGCCTTTAATTTCCTTTTGTTGTCTGATTGCTGAGGCTAGGACCTCTAGTACTATGTTAAATAGCAGTGGTGATAATGGACATCCCTGCCATGTTCCTGACCTTAGCGGAAAAGCTTTCAGTTTTTCTCCATTGAGAATGATATTTGCGGTGGGTTTTTCATAGATGGCTTTGATGATATTGAGGTATGTGTCCTCTATCCCTACACTTTGAAGAGTTTTGATCAGGAAGGGATGCTGTACTTTGTCAAATGCTTTTTCAGCATGTATTGAGAGTACCATATGGTTCTTATTCTTTCTTTGATTGATGTGTTGTATCACATTGACTGATTTGCGGATGTTGAACCAACCTTGCAGCCCTGGAATAAATCCCACTTGGTCGTGGTGAATAATCCTTTTAATGTACTGTTGAATCCTATTGGCTAGTATTTTGTTGAGTATTTTCGCATCTGTGTTCATCAAGGATATTGGTCTATAGCTCTCTTTTTTGATGGGATCATTGTCTGGTTTTGGGATCAAGGTGATGCTGGCCTCATAAAATGAGTTTGGAAGTTTTCCTTCCATTTCTATTTTTTGGAACAGTTTCAGGAGAATAGGAATTAGTTCTTCTTTAAATGTTTGGGAAGCTGTCTGGCCCTGGGCTTTTGTTTGTTTGGAGATTTTTGATGACTGTTTCAATCTCCTTACTGGTTATGGGTCTGTTCATGCTTTCTACTTCTTCCTGGTTCAGTTGTGGTAGTTTATATGTTTCTAGGAATGCATCCATTTCTTCCAGATTGTCAAATTTATTGGCGTAGAGTTGCTCACAGTATGTTCTTATAATAGTTTGTATTTCTTTGGTGTTAGTTGTGATCTCTTCTCTTTCATTCATGATTTTATTTATTTGGGTCCTTTCTCTTTTCTTTTGATAAGTCTGGCCAGGAGTTTATCAATTTTATTAATTCTTTCAAAGAACCAGCTCCTAGTTTCATTGATTTGCTCTATTATTTTATTGGTTTCTATTTCATTGATTTCTGCTCTGATCTTTATGATTTCTCTTCTCCTGCTTGGCTTAGGGTTTCTTTCTTGTTCTTTCTCCAGCTCCTTTAGGTGTAGGGTTAGGTTGTGTACCTGAGACCTTTCTTGTTTCTTGAGAAAGGCTTGTAGCGCTATATAATTGCCTGTCAGGACTGCCTTTGTTGTGTCCCACAGATTTTGAACCATTGTATTTTCATTATCATTTGTTTCCATGATTTTTTTCAATTCTTCTTTAATTTCCCGGTTGACCCTTCATTCTTTAGAAGGATGCTGTTTAGTCTCCATGTATTTGGGTTCTTTGCAAACTTCCTCTTGTGGTTGAGTTCTAGCTTCAGAGCATTGTGGTCTGAAAATATGCAGGGAATGATCCCAATCTTTTGATACCGATTAAGTCCTGATTTAGGACCGAGGATGTGATCTATTCTGGAGAATGTTCCATGTGCACTAGAGAAGAATGTGTATTCTGTTGCTTTGGGATGAAATGTTCTGTATATATCTGTGATGTCCATCTGGTCTAGTGTGTCGTTTAGGCCTTTATATCCTTGCTGATCTTTTGCTTGGATGATCTGTCCATTTCAGTGAGGGGAGGTAAAGGTTAAAGTCCCCTACTATTATTGTATTATTGTTGATGTGTTTCTTTGATTTTGTTATTAATTGGTTTATATAGTTGGCTGCTCCCACGTTGGGGGCATAGATATTTAAAATTGTTAAATCTTCTTGTTGGACAGACCCTTTGAGTATGATATAGTGTCCTTCCTCATCTCTTATTATAGTTTTTGGCTTAATCCAATTGATCTGATATAAGGATTGCCACTCCTGCTTTCTTCTGATGTCCATTAGCATGGTAAATTCTTTTCCACCCCCTCACTTTGAATCTGGAGGTGTCTTCAGGCTTAAAATGAGTTTCTTGGAGGTAACATATAGATGGGTTTTGTTTTTTTATCCATTCTGATACCCTGTGTCTTTTGACAGGGGCATTTAGCCCATTCACATTCAGGGTAACTATTGAGAGATATGAATTTAGTGCCATTGTATTGCCTGTAAGGTGACTATTACTGTATATGGTCTCTGTTACTTTCTGATCTACCACTTGTAGGCTCTCTCTTTGCTTAGAGGACCCCTTTCAAGATTTCCTGTAGAGCTGGTTTGGTGTTTGCAAATTCTTTCAGTTTTTGTTTGTCCTGGAAGCTTTTTATCTCTCCTTCTATTTTCAATGATAGCCTAGCTGGATATAGTATTCTTGGCTGCCATGTTTTTCTCATTTAGTGCTCTGAAAATATCATGCCAGCTCTTTCTGTCCTGCCAGGTCTCTGTGGATAAGTCAGCTACCAATCTAATATTTTTACCATTGTATGTTACAGACTTCTTTTCCCGGGCTGCTTTCAGGATTTTCTCTTTGTCACTGAGACTTGTAAATTTTACTATTAGGTGATGGGGTGTGGGCCTATTCTTATTGATTTTGAGGGGCATTCTCTGAACCTCCTGAATTGTGATGCTCATTCCCTTTGCCATATTGGGGAAATTCTCCCCAATAATTCTCTCCAGTATACCTTCTGCTCCCCTCTCTCTTTCTTCTTCTTCTGGAATCCCAATTATTCTAATGTTGTTTCGTCTTATGGTGTCACTTATCTCTCGAATTCTCCCCTCGTGGTCCAGTAGCTGTTTGTCCCTCTTTTGCTCAGCTTCTTTATTCTCTGTCATTTGGTCTTCTATATCACTAATTCTTTCTTCTGCCTCATTTATCCTAGCAGTGAGAGCCTCCATTTTTGATTGCACCTCATTAATAGCTTTTTTGATTTCAACTTGGTTAGATTTTAGTTCTTTTATTTCTCCAGAAAGGGCTTTTATATCTTCCATGCCTTTTTCGAGCCCGGCTAGAACCTTGAGAATTGTCATTCTGAACTCTAGATCTGACATATTACCAATGTCTGTATTGATTAGGTCCCTAGCCTTCGGTACTGCCTCTTGTTCATTTTTTTGTGCGGAATTTTTCCGTCTTGTCATTTTGTCCAGATAAGAGTATATGAAGGGTCAAGTAAAATACTAAAAGGGTGGCAACAACCCCAGGAAAATATGCTTTAACCAAATTAGAAGAGATCCAAAATCGTGAGGGGTTAGAAAGGGGATAAAAAGAGGTTCAAAAAGGAGGAAAGAAAAAAAAGAAAAAAGAAAAGAATTAAAAAAAAGAAAACAAATTAGAAAAATATAAAAAAGAAAATATATATATATTGGATAAACTAGTAAGAAATGTTAAAAAAGAAAAAGGTAAAAGTTAAAAAAAAATTTACCAGAAGGCGAGAAAAAAAAAAAAAAACAAAAAATGAAAAAGAAAAAAATCAAATTAACTGCAAGACTAAAAGAAATCACAGAAAAAAAGCCATGAGTTCCGTGCTTGGCTTTCTCCTCCTCTGGAATTCTGCTGCTCTCCTTGGTATTGAAACCGCACTCCTTGGTAGGTGAACTTGGTCTCGGCTGGATTTCTTGTTGTTCTTCTGGGGGAGGGGCCTGTTGTAGTGATTCTCAAGTGTCTTTGCCCCAGGCGGATTTGCACCGCCCTTAGCAGGGGCTGGGGTGAGTAATCCGCTCGGGTTTGCTTTCAGGAGCTTTTGTTCCCTGAGCGCTTTCCATAGAGTTCCGGAAGACGGGAATACAAATGGCGGCCTCCTGGTCTCCGGCCCCGGAGGAGCCCAGAGCCCAGGGCCCCACTCCTCAGTGCGCCCTCAGAGAACAGTGCCCAGTTACTCCCGTCTGCCTGACCTCCGGCCGCGCTCCGAGCTCACCGAGCCTGCGACCGGTTCAAGGTTACACTGAGCTGTGAGCTTGCTGTCGGCTCTGTCTCTGTAGCCGGCTTTCCCGGTCCAATACCCGCACGCTCTGTGACACTGAGACACCCCGGATCCTTCTGTGACCCTGTGGGACCTGAGGCCACGCTGACCCCGCGTGGGCTTCGCCCCGGTTTAGCCTCTGGAGCGATGTCCCTCAGCGGAACAGACTTTTAAAAGTCCTGATTTTGTGCGCGGTTGCTCCGCCGCTTGCCGGGAGCCGGCCCCTCCCCCCGGGGTCTATCTTCCCGTCGCTTTGGATTCACTTCTCCGCCGGTCCTACCTTTCAGAAAGTGGTTGTTTTTCTGTTTCCAGAATTGCTGTTCTTCTTCTCTTTGATCTGCCAATGGATTTTCAGGTGTTTGCAATCTTTAGATAAGCTATCTAGCTGATCTCCGGCCAGCTGAAGTAGTCTCAGCCTGCTACTTCTCCGCCATCTTGACTCCGCCCCTGAAGTCTGTAATTTTTATATCTGTCATCTAAGCACATTTTTATGCAATGTCTGCTTTCTGAAACGTAGGGAGATTTGAGGCAGGAATAGAATGCACAATTTATCTGAGCCAGGTATATTCTTTGTGATTCCATTAACTAACTCAGCAAATGTTTATTAAGCGCTGGTCTAAGGCCAGGCTTTGTAGATAATTCACAGTTTGTACCCTAAATGTATGGGTTTTATTTCATTTGGAGGGGGGTCAGAAAAATAGACCCTGTAAAGCCAGACTTCTGAGGTTTTTATTTATACATATTCATACATTTGCAGTGTTTTGAATGACATTTTTTGATCAATAAGTTTGTTCACTTTGTTTTTAATACATGAATTTATGTACATAGGTTAATCCATTACTTTATTATTGCTATGTCTGTCTTATTGTTGCTCCTTTTTCATTGTCACTACCACTATCCCAGTTCAAGACTGTGCCTTCTCAAAGACAATCAAATGATTGACCCCAAACGATATTTCCTGCCTTTGGAATCCCAACTTTCCATACATTCTATTTTCAGCCCATACCTGTTCTAGTTCCCTATATCCTTTTGGCACTTCCAAGCTCAGTCTCTTACTATTCCAGAGACAAATCTGTCCAGAAAAAGCAATATATTATCAGTCTCTCCTGGGGTCTGCTGAGGTAGACTCTACTGGCTGAGCTCTGAGCAAAGGTCTGATAATCATTTTGAACCACCTTTACCCTCTATTCTGTTGACAGAAACCTTGGATCTTGTTGCTTGTGAATCAAACCCTAGCCTATTCTGATTTTTCCAATTTTCCCAAAACTTCCTTAGTGAGAGTGGAGTTCCATGTGAACACCAGTCCATTTCATAAGGGTACTTCATTTTAACCTTAGCGACATAATGCCTGCAGCCAGCACTGTATACTAATTAATAACCCAAGTTTTGAACAGAGTTACAGGAAATATGTAACTCTAATTCTAATGTTAACAAAAATAATATTTTGTACAAAATAGATTTTTAGGTGACTTGATTGAAATTTAGATTTCCACATCTCTTTTACTTCACATTGGATAAAACTGTTTAGTGAATACAGTTGGCAGCTTTCTCTGGACTATTTCTGCAGTTAGTTAGTTAGGATCAAGTACTCTCCTTCTTCCAAACTCCCAAAGAGACTGGAAGCCCCCAAGATGTCAAAGTGCTGGGCAGCTGATTTTCTAATACTCAACTAGATGGCTAGTGCCTAAGCCCAAACTGTCTACTTCTTGCCATGCAAGGATGTTCTCATATTTGATCTCTCTCCTCAATCCAAATCCTCAATCTCTCTCTCTCTATCCAAACCCTTGGAGTTCATATTTGCACTCTCACCCATAAAAGGTACTTCTGTAAAAAGAATACAGTCTGTGCTGGTCTCCATTTATATGATTATAAAAAATGAGGAAGTTGTGTCAGTCTAAATAAAAGGCCAGTGTTTAGGTGATGAGTAGAATCCCAGAAGCCCAAATCATTGTTGGGTTATATTAAGTGGTTTGGGTTATAAGTTACATGGGCAGGTCCACTAGTTTAAAGAAGACTGGACAAGGAAATTATGTTGTATGCATAAAACCTTACTTATTGAACAAGTTTCTAGTTTCTTTCAAGAAATGTCAAATAAACGTTGGTTTTATGGAAAGGCCAATGTTGAGAAAATCATGCATAATAGAGAATTTCACAAGTTTTTAAAGAATGCCCCCTTCTGGGCACACAACTCTAATTATAAGTCAGGGAATCACCCCCCAGGAACATTACTGTCATTTCATACAAATTATTCAAGCAACAAAGAATGAATTACAGTACTGTAATCTATTAGAGATTGCTACTTTGACTTCTCCAAAGGTCAGCCACAAGAGCTTCTAAGCAAAGGATAGGCTGAAAACTAGGCTGTCACATTTGCAAAGTGTCTCATTCTTGGTATATTTTGTAGAGAAGTTGTGGAAAAGAAAATTGGAGGAATACAGGACTTACTTAAATTATCCCCACAACTATCTGCAGTCAAGTTACTGGAACTTCAGGGATTGATGAGCTGAAAAACTTAGTCCATAAAACTGTGAAGCGATTTTACCTTAGGGGAATTCTGGTAAGACTTATAAATAGGTTTTCAGAGCTAAATGGTGCCTGGAGAAGTCTACTTTGCACTCCCACATGCATAGGAAGGATTACGTTTAGATGGTTTGAATCACCTATAATAAAAGAGATGCCATAAACTTCCTTACCAACCAGTAACTATGGCAAATAACTTTACATTACTTTCCATTTTAGACAATCCCAATTGTCCCCTAATCTTAAAATTAAAGAATTTCCCCAATGTCATATAGGGATTCCTTTCAGTCTTGTGAGTCTATGGATTCTAGCATTTAGTAATATTTGCAAATCCCTGAAGTCAGGTTTCTGAGTAGATTTGGCTGTGCTGGTAATTTCTTCATTGACTATTCCTTAATCCCAGAAAAAAAAAGTGAGCAAGAAATTTACTGGAAAGAAATGTCATGTAGCCTGATAAAATATCTGGGGTATACTAAATTATTCATTGTTTATCTAAAATTCAAATTTAATTGGGTTTCTTGTATTTTTATTTGTTAAAATTTGGAAACTCTACTTTCTAATAAACTGACCCTAATCTCAATTAGAACTGAAGAGTCTTAGCATTGGTAGGAATTTATTTTTTATTATTACTACTTTTTGCATCGGTAGGGAATTCAGAATTACTCTAACTCAAGCTTTTATTATTAAAGTTATAAAATTAACAATGAGACTAAAACACAACCTTTACTTAAGCATTCTAGAAATGTAAATTTTAACCTGGGCTATACCACCAGATTTTCAGTTATTGCAAACTTCTAGCGTGTCCCATCTTTCACTGTCCCTATATATGCTTTGGAGTAACTTTTTCTACTGGTTCTAAATATGCTATGTGGAGTTAAGATACTCTGTGTTTCAACCACTTTCTACCTATTAGAAAAGATGGAATTGTTTTTAAGTTTACATTTAAATAAGACCACAGTATGTCTGACTTTTTGCTTTTAAATGTTAAGATCATGACATCTGTACCTTGCTAGAATTCTACCCTACCTTTATTACAGATAAAATTCTCTACTTCTTTTGTTAAATTATAGCTCATTCTGGGCTCTGTTGGCTATTCCTTCATGATACTTTGTGGTTAACTGGCCCTTATTTCAGCTTTTCTCTGGGTCCTTTATTAAAACCTGAGTTCAATTAGTATTCCCTGTCCAGTTACCATGATCCAGGTATCATGCTTTTGAGTTCTCCATTAAATACTTTATTTCATTAGAGTCAATATTTTCAAGATTCCCATCTGTCTTGAGCGAATGTTCCTTTAAGAGTCTCATATCATATGATTATATCTTTACGTTTTTCTCCCCCTGCCCCTCTCAAATATTTAATACTTATAAATACAGTACTTGTCTTTATTCTCCTAACTTAAGACCTTTCTTTCTATGTTTCCAGTATGTTCATATCACAACTGTTCTTACTCACTGGGAAAAATACAACTGATTTAGTGGACTGCATCTTCCACTGTCCAAGAAATACAGTTGTCTACAAAGAAAATATTTATTGCAGTTTTCACCATCCCCTCACTTATTCTTTTTATTTATATTTTATTTATTTATGGTCAGTTAGTCACCATATATTACATCATTAGTTTTTGATGTAGTGTTCAATGATAGTTGAGTATAACATCGAGTGCTCATCACAACATATGCCATCTCATTTTTATTTTTATTTTTTTAATATTTTATTTTATTTTATTTGACAGACAGAGATCACAAGCAGGCAGAGAGGCAGGCAGAGAGAGAGGAGGAAGTAGGCTCCCCCCCTAGCAGAGAGCCTGATGCAGGGCTTGATCCCAGGACCCTGGGATCACGACCCAAGCCGAAGGCAGAGGCTTTAACCCACTGAGCCACCCAGGTGCCCCCATCCCCTCATTTTTAAAAAAATACCAGAATGAGATTGTCTAAAGCTATCTTCCTACTGAATCTTGTCTGTGTGCTACTTTTACAGTCTTTCTAAAAAGACTCAAAATCTATGTTAAGTAATGTACTATGGGGTTGTCCATGTGGCTGTCAGTCAAGCATCCAACTCTTGATCCTGGCTCAGGTCTTGATCTCAGGGTTGTAAGTTCAAGCCCTATGTTGGCCTCTACACGGGCATGGAGCCTACTTAAAAAAACATAGATATAGATATAGATATAGATATAGATATAGATATAGATATAGATATAGATATAGATATAGATAGATACCTATATAGATAGATACACACACACACACACACACACACTATGGAAATTATGTGCATGAGGACTTCATTATATGGTTACAAAGTTCTTCCACATCCATTATCTTACTTCATCTGCCTTACAATACTGCAAGGTAAATACATAAAGAATGCTTCCTCCTTTTTCACAGAGACTTAATACTGGTAAAATACTAGATTAAATGACTAACAAATGAGAGATCTAGAATGCCAACTTTTAAAAATTTCAAATCTAGTATTTTAATATCGTTCCTGTATCCCTCCTCTTTTTGTCATTTGGTTCTCTGTTTACAATATCCTCCTTTCCTCCAAGTATTTTCAGCCACTTTGTGGATTTTCATAGATCAGTATATATATATATATATATATATATATATATATATATATATACATACATATATGTATATATATATTTATACTGGTATTCCTTTCTGTTTCTACTAAATGTTGCTTTAAAAACAAGAAAAAAACAATAGTTTTCCATGTCTTCATGTAACCTCTAAACATGTGAAGGGATGGTAAGATTCAAGCCCTTTACTAAAATATCTTGAATATCCTTATAATTTCATTACCTGGGGTCCAGGTCTTTTTTTTTTTTTTTTTTTTTTGTCCTTCTTCCTTTACCTCCCTAATCCTTGGCAAACCCCATATGCTTAATCAATATGGACGGGTGTGAGTGCATTCACACACGCATGCACATATCTCAGAGCCACTGTCTATGCTTGTAGGGTTTGCCTCATAAGAAATGCTTGTTTGGTTCAAATTCATCTTATTGTCACTGAGTATTCATCTTACCTTTTTGCTGCTATCTTATGTTACATGGATTCATGCTGGCTTTTAATGCACTGGCCCTAAATATTCCCTTGAAATCTTTTTCCTTTTGGTCATGCTATAATTACAGATAATTATACACCATTTTAATATTTCATGTTCATATACCCCCCAAAATTCACATAACAATAATCATGACTTAGGAAAGGTAAAAATCACAATGCTAAT
This sequence comes from Mustela nivalis, assembly GCF_964662115.1. Classification (NCBI taxonomy): domain Eukaryota; kingdom Metazoa; phylum Chordata; class Mammalia; order Carnivora; family Mustelidae; genus Mustela; species Mustela nivalis. Next base: position 28,787,222 of record NC_139023.1, on the reverse strand, counting down.
GATTGGCTTTCCATATGATGAAAAAAAAATAAAAGGAATTCTCTTCTATTATTTCATGTAATTATCATAAGTTAGTTTTGGTTTTTTGTTCTTTTTAATAAATGTGGACCTAAACTGTGTAGCTCCCCTACTTGATTCAATATTCAATATTCAATTATCATAATAAACATTTGTAAGCCTCATGGTTATAACAAATACACTCCAAAATACCATATAAGTTAAATGCATTAGAAATTTATTCCTGTTCATAAATGGTGAGACTAACTTCTTCAAGTAAAATGAAGTCTCAATTCCAGGTCTCTAAAGGGAGCAATGGGCATGGAGGCACTTATAGGGAAGTTTTATTTCATTTTCAGGCCTATAAGTGGCATGTGTCACTTCTGCTCTCATGCCTTTAGTCATACAGCCAATTCTTATCTGCTAGAAAGTTTAGCAAATGCCTAGCAGTGTGACCAGAAAAATCAGAACACAGATTTTGGTCAGCAATCAGCAATCACCATAACAACATAATTAGCTGAATCTGAAATTGAGGTCGATTTAATGACACTTCTTTAGTCATGTGACAGACTTTAAAAAATACTTACTTGTCTAATTCTTTTTTTTTTCCAAGTATTCCAAGATTCATTGTTTATGCACCACACCCAGTGATTCATGCAGTAGGTGCCCTCCTTAACACTCACCACCAGGCTCACCTAATCCCCCACCCACTCCCCTCCAAATTCTTGGTCTGTCACTCAATATCAAACTCGTAGCATCACAAATTTCAGAACCAGACTTCCATTCTGTTTTCCCCAGTTCATTGGAGGAGCTGCCTTGTGCAAGGTAATATATAAATCTTTTTTCCTTTAGGTGGATCAACCTAGAAAAAGGGATCTGTAATGTCCCTTTAAGTGTGTCCTTCCTGGATGTAATCATCTTTCTCCAAAAATTACTATATGCATAGTTGACTTGAGTGCAAATTGCAGAACATTTATAAAACAATATGTTTCTTTAAGAAAAATGAACTAAGCCCACAAGCTATTTTTTAATAAAAATACCTTAAAAAAGCTTCCTTCTTTAAAGATATGTGTATATAAATTAAAAGCTAAAACTCATACTAGTGAATGATGATGTTATGATAAGGCTCTTTGGCAACAAATGGTTTCATAGATTATATTGCAAGATTCATCACTTTTTTTTCTTGTTTTGTTTTGTTTTGGAAAAGTACCAAATAAAGACATGTAAGATTTGTCAAACCACAAGAAGATCATAACACTTTCCTTTTCTCTCTCATGCATAGGAGTAAAATGAGATTTGTGATCATTAGATTTTTGATATAAATAAAAAATCTATTTAATTGAAAATAAAAACTTGATGGTATCAGAAGAAATTAATATGAAGGTTCTCCTTATATTTTATATCAATGTCAGCCACCTTCATTCCATCTGACAATAAAAATATATATACAAAATATATACTGAATACAAGACTGGGATTATATCTGACAATTACAATAGCATGTAAAATTGTTGTATTCATGAATATATGTGAAAAAAATTACAGCTTGGTATTCAATGTCCTTAATGATATAGTCAAAATGTATCTCATATTCTGTCTTTAAGCCTCATGCATACTTGATTTGTCATTGTAATAAACACTTCATTTTCTCTGGCCTCCAACTCTCTCCCCACTGCCCCCAGTTTTTTGCTTAGGCTGTTATCTAGCATAGATTCCCATTCTTTTTCCTATTCCTTTTTCTATGTCATCTATACCCTAATGGACATCTAATTTGTGACCATTTTTCAAAAAAATTCCACCTTGCCTTAAACCCAATTTGAAGTGATCATGTTCTCTGAATTCTCACAGTACATTATTAGAAACTTTTAAAATGACTTACTCTGAATTATAATTAATAGTTATCATAGCTATTACTATATTATAAAAACCTTAAAACCATGATTGGTGTCTGAATCTTTTTAATCTTCTGCGATTTCTAGTAAGATATCTTATACACAGTAGGAAACTCAATCAAAATGTTGAAAATACAATTTAATTTCAAAATATTTAATTTTAAACCTCCTGAATTTTGATGCTCGTTCCCTTTGTCATATTGGGGAAATTCTCCCCAATAATTCTCTCCAGTATACCTTCTGCTCCCCTCTCTCTTTCTTCTTCTTCTGGAATCCCAATTATTCTAATGTTGTTTCGTCTTATGGTGTCACTTATCTCTCGAATTCTCCCCTCGTGGTCCAGTAGCTGTTTGTCCCTCTTTTGCTCAGCTTCTTTATTCTCTGTCATTTGGTCTTCTATATCACTAATTCTTTCTTCTGCCTCATTTATCCTAGCAGTGAGAGCCTCCATTTTTGATTGCACCTCATTAATAGCTTTTTTGATTTCAACTTGGTTAGATTTTAGTTCTTTTATTTCTCCAGAAAGGGCTTTTATATCTCTTGAGAGGGTTTCTCTAATATCTTCCATGCCTTTTTCGAGCCCGGCTAGAACCTTGAGAATTGTCATTCTGAACTCTAGATCTGACATATTACCAATGTCTGTATTGATTAGGTCCCTAACCTTCGGTACTGCCTCTTGTTCATTTTTTTGTGTTGAATTTTTCCGTCTTGTCATTTTGTCCAGATAAGAGTATATGAAGGGTCAAGTAAAATACTAAAAGGGTGGCAACAACCCCAGGAAAATATGCTTTAACCAAATTAGAAGAGATCGAATATAGTGAGGGGGAAGAAAGGGGATAAAAAGAGGTTCAAAAAGGAAGAAAGAAAAGAAAAGAATTAAAAAAAAAGAAAACACCTAACAAAAATGTAAAAAAGAAAAAATATAAATATTAGATAAACTAGTAAAAAATCGTTAAAAAAGAAAAAGGTAAGTGTTAAAAATAAAATTTTACCCGAAGGCGAGAAAAAAAACAAAACAAAAAATGAAAAATAAAAAAATTAAATTAACTGCAAGACTAAAAAAAATCACAGGGAAAAAGCCATGAGTTCCATGCTTGGCTTTCTCCTCCTCTGGAATTCTGCTGCTCTCCTTGGTATTGAAACCACACTCCTTGGTAGGTGAACTTGGTCTCCACTGGATTTCTTGTTGATCTTCTGGGGGAGGGGCCTGTTGTAGTGATTCTCAAGTGTCTTTGCCCCAGGCAGAATTGCACCGCCCTTAACAGGGGCCTGGGTGAGTAATCCTCTAGGGTTTGCTTTCAGGAGCTTTTGTTCCATGAGCACTTTCCAAAGAGTTCCAGAGGACGAGAATACAAATGGCAGCCAGCATGGTACTGGCACAAAAACAGACACATAGATCAATGGAACAGAATAGAGAGCCCAGAAATAGACACTCAACTCTACAGTCAACTAATCTTCGACAAAGCAGGAAAGAATGTCCAATGGAAAAAAGACAGCCTCTTCAATAAATGGTGCTGGGAAAATTGGACAGCCACATGCAGAAAAATGAAATTGGACCATTTCCTTACACCACACACAAAAATAGACTCAAAATGGATGAAGGACCTCAATGTGCGAAAAGAATCCATCAAAATCCTTGAGGAGAACACAGGCAGCAACCTCTTCGACCTCAGCCGCAGCAACATCTTCCTAGGAACAACGCAAAGGGCAAGGGAAGCAAGGGCAAAAATGAACAATTGGGATTTCATCAGGATCAAAAGCTTTTGCACAGCAAAGGAAACAGTTAACAAAATCAAAAGACAACTGACAGAATGGGAGAAGATATTTGCAAACGACATATCAGATAAAGGACTAGTGTCCAGAATCTATAAAGAACTTAGCAAACTCAACACCCAAAGAACAAATAATCCAATCAAGAAATGGGCAGAGGACATGAACAGACATTTCTGCAAAGAAGACATCCAGATGGCCAACAGACACATGAAAAAGTGCTCCATCTCACTCGGCATCAGGGAAATACAAATCAAAACCACAATGAGATATCACCTCACACCAGTCAGAATGGCTAAAATCAAGTCAGGAAATGACAGATGCTGGCGAGGATGCGGAGAAAGGGGAACCCTCCTCCACTGTGGGAATGCAAGCTGGTGCAGCCACTCTGGAAAACAGCATGGAGGTTCCTCAAAATGTTGAAAATAGAACTGCCCTATGACCCAGCAATTGCACTATTGGGTATTTACCCTAAAGATACAAACGTAGTGATCCAAAGGGGCACGTGCACCCGAATGTTTATAGCAGCAATGTCCACAATAACCAAACTATGGAAAGAACCTAGATGTCCATCAACAGATGAATGGATCAAGAAGATGTGGTATATATACACAATGGAATACTATGCAGCCATCAAAAGAAATGAAATCTTGCCATTTGCGACAACATGGATGGAACTAGAGCGTATCATGCTTAGCGAAATAAGTCAAGCAGAGAAAGACAACTATCATATGATCTCCCTGATATGTGGAAGTGGTGATGCAACATGGGGGTTTAAGTGGGTAGGAGAAGAATCAATGAAACAAGATGGGGTTGGGAGGGAGACAAACCATAAGTGACTCTTAATCCCACAAAACAAACTGAGGGTTGCTGGGCAGAGGGGGTTTGGGAGAAGGGGGTGGGATTATGGACATTGGGGAGGGTATGTGCTTTGGTTAGTGCTGTGAAGTGTGTAAACATGGTGATTCACAGACCTGTACCCCTGGGGATAAAAATATATGTTTATAAAAAAATAAAAAATTTTTAAAAAAAACTGAAAAAAAGAAAAAAAACATTTAATTTTAAAATAATATTGTTTGCATTAGAATTTTTTTACTAGAAGAAAATAATCTACTGCATAATGGTAAAGAATTCGTAAGTTTCATAGTATTCACTTAATTTGAATATTACATATCTCACTGATTTGTTTATACTGCATACCTGGCTGTGTACTAGAAGTAGACCTATCAGAGACATCCAGTTAGTAATCAGTTATGCACTCAGAATGCCCTGACTGAGATCCTACTTTGAACGCTCTGTAGCTTGTCTGTGAACCTCAGAAATATTTTTCAAATGGGAGTTAGATTCAGGATCTTGCCTCATTTTGGCTTTTAGATTTAGAGTATAGAGAAAGAGTGATTCAGTCTTAGCTCAGTATTTTCAGGCAGCAGTTCATGAGTGAGAAGTCAAAACAAGAGACAGACAAAAAGAAAAGGAATAGAGGGCAAGCAACTGAATTTTAAACCTAATTTTACAGACTTGGTGGTTAACTGACATGTTACTCTTCTTTTTTATTCTAAGAAGTCTATTTTTTGTCTATTCTAAAAAGTACTTTATTTTTAAAATATTTAAAATATGGTTGACACACTATGTTACATTAGTTTCAGGTGTACAGTATGTATTCAACAACTCCCAACCTTACACTATGTTTATAAGTATAGCTACCATGTCATCATACAATGGTATTACAATAGCATTGACTGCATCCCTATTTTGTTTGCACTGTGGATGGATGGCTGATAAAAAGAATTAGAAAGGAACTAATATGTGCAATATTTACCAATCTGCTAAATGATGTGCATGGATTACTTTACTCAATTCTAACAACAATTTGTGATACAGTTAGAATCATCATCCCTCTTGCTACTGATGAAGAAGATGAGAATCTGGGGATTTAAGTACAGCTATAGGGTCAAAAGCCAAGCCAGTTCACATTTCAGGCCATCAGTTTCCCAAGTCTATGACCTCTCCACTATAACTTGCTGAATAAACTCTAGTATGACCTGAATATTGACATTTCACTGTACTTTTCACCCCCTATTCTCTCTGACATTCTTTAATTGGATAGCTTTAATTGGCCATCTAACCACTGGCTCTAAACATTCTGAATAATTACATAATGAAAGCATAATCCTAGGTCACAGAGTAAATAGAACTTTCTGAAATACTTTCCCCTCTTGAGGAAACATGATTAAGTTAAAGCAAAAATAGCCCGAAGAGGCTTGGAGTCTGGTTGCAAAGTCAGGCTCAATGAAATTTGAAGAAACCAGGAGATGGGGGGAAAGCCTCAAACTGGGGCAGCTGAAAAAAAGCTAGATTTTCTAATCATCTCAGGAGATCAGAGTGTTGGTATTGAGAAGAGTTGGAGGGTCGCCCTATTGAGACCCTCTTCAAACACATTTTTCTCTCTGAGCTTCAGAAGTTGCTTTGTATATGAGATATCTGAATAACTCTTTGAACCTACGCATTTCTCAGCAGAACTTAGAAAATGAGCTGATTAGAAATTTAAATTTCAGAAACACTCAAAATTGCAAAGAGGTATTTTTTACCAAAATACTGTACAGTGGCTTCTAGTGAGTCTTATCATGCCCTTGTTACAAAGGTAACTACACTGTTATATATGCCAGAATGGACTGCTGAAAACATCCGGAATAGCTAGGCAAGTGAGAATGAGTGAAGAGAAAAATCATATGTCAATTCTCAAATATTCAATGACCCTGTATATACTTAGCAACCACTACTGAATTAACTATCTTATAATCTTTTGCACATCTGGCAGAAGGTAGGAAAGATCAGTTTGTCAAAGTTTTTTATTAGAGGTCCACTAGTTCAGAATATTGCACCGAACCCTGTAAAAAAATACAGAACACAGAAGACAGATTCTTAGACTTTAAGCACCTTTAAATGTAATGAAAAACTATATAAGTACATGGAATGTGCTTATAATTACAATCAGTGCCTTTTGACATGGCATACATCTGTATTGTTATCTATAGGAAATGTACCACAGGTGGCATATTTGTTTTATCTGTGCCATTAACACAGGACCTCTGTTCTGTGATATTTCAGACTTGCCTATGTTTCAGAAAGTACCCACTTTAATTACTCCTTTGACTGCCTTTCTTCCCCAGTACTGTAAATGTCAAGAATGAAGGGAACACTATTTCTACTTATTAATGAATATACGGTGCTTTATATGTTGCAGGTGCTTGAAAACTATTTTTTCATGAATGACTCAATAAATACAATACTTTCAGTCATGTTGACATGTTCACAGTCACCTTAAATTTGGCCCTTTTTAAAACAAAGCCTTAAAAAAACAAACATGTTAGCATCTCTAGGCTGACAAGAGATAAAAGTTTCTTGTGTATCAGGGATTATTAAATGACTAATTTTCATAGAAAAGAATGTAAAATGAAGGTAAATTTTACTTGGAGAACTTCCCAATCCCCCTTTACTCACCAGAAGTCCTTTTTGTGTTACCACTTCAGGGTCACACTACATTTATTATTTCTACATATGTGTTTTAAGCACCTGTGCTAAAGGCTGGAAGTAGAATTGCTAACTAACATCTCACTCCAAGAAGCTTACAATCTTGAGGCACAGAAATCAATAAAAGTAATGAATAAAAATTACAAACCATGGTTAAATACTAAAATACTACCATAAAGCAGAATGGTACCAGGAAATCCTGATCTAGTCCCAAAGAGGGATTAGGACAATAAAAGCCAAATTCCAGACCTTTCCTTTAACTGTCTTCATTTCCACGGGCAGTTGTACCATTTCTGCAAGGTATTACTACTACTAGGTCCTCAGACTGAAATAACCCTCTATGTAATCCAATGACTTGGTTTTTACTAACACATAATAGCAGTTAGGCAGTATGTCTTGGAAAGTAGTCCAACCTAAGGTATAAGTTAAAAATTGAGAATTATTATAGTTGAAGCCTAGGCTTTATGCATATTAAAGTTAGATCTTATGCTGATTTTGCTCACTTAAAACATACCTCTGAGCTTCATACTTGGTTGGTTCTAGTTGAAGCTTTTCTAATCTGAATTCAACTCAAATACGGACTTTCAATTAATTATTTTTTAACCAAGTGCCATACAAATTCAGGAGAAAGTCATGAGGTAAAAACGATAAGACACACTTCAAAAGATGCACCAGAATGTATTCAGTCACTCTTATCGAAGAAAAGAATATTAGACAGCAGAGATCATTCCTTCTGACAGAAGAAACATGAACTCTATTTGGCAGCAACATTCTTTTAAGTATTCAGTGAATCCCAAATTAACCTTAAATATTTAACTCTATGTGGTATAGCCTGGGCATGAATCAGGACACAACACAATAAGGAGGGTGATCACATGGAGCAGTGTTTTCAAGGATACAAGAACTCAATTTGGAATACACAGACCTAATGGTACCATTTACTTTTTTATATTAAGCAGATCATTTAATCCCTCCAAGCATCAAGTTCCCTAATCTCGGATACGTGGACAATTCCCATACCACATCTGCAAGAAGGAGAGTCAAACTGAATACTGAGTATAAACTGCATAAACTCTGAAGTGTTATTCAAGTGTGTATGTTGAAAATAATCATTGTCACAAATATTTATGATCAATGTCAAGTACTTGGAATTATAATGGAATACTGAAAGAGTCTTTGCTGATTAACTGTATTATAAAATAAGCCTGGGAAAGAGAAATAATTCGTATGTCTCTCTTACATTGCCAAAATGGCTGCTAAGTCTTTAATACACTTGAAGACCTCAATTTATTCAATTGCTTTTAATAAAACATATGGGAACTTCTGTTCTGAAGGAGATGCTACTAACATGAAATGGATCCCTTCCACAAAACCAACATGGGATGTGTTTCAAAAGTGAGATGGTATGACTGAAAGTGCCCAGAAAATAACATAAAAACTACAAGGTGCCTATGGGGAGACAAAAAATAACTTAAAGAGGGTAGAGATGAGGAGAAGACTATGGTACATAGTGTAGGGAGAAGTATCTATTTGTGTATTTTTTTCTCCCTCACACGACCTAGATGAATATTTTTTCACTCACTGTCACAGACAGGAAAGCAATAGCACCATGCCAACATAGCATTTAATTATATTAAAAAAAGCAAAATGAAATTTCATTAAAATAAATACCTTCCTTTACCAAAACATAAAATGTCCTAGACAATTATGTTTTCATAATTGTATCAAGTTTTTAAAAAGCACAAATTAATATCTATCTCATATACATTCCTACAGAGAAAGAAGTGATGCTGTCACCTTATTTCATAGGCCTAGTAAAATCCAGACTCAAACTTACAAAAGAGTGTTCACAAATATAAACATAAATAGTAAGATAACTGAATACACTAATAAATAAAAAAATAATAGAGATCAGGCGCCTGGGTGGCTCAGTTGGTTAAGCAACTGCCTTCAGCTCAGGTCATGATCCTGGAGTCCCAGGATCCAGTTCTGCATCAGGCTCCCTGCTCAGCAGGGAGTCTGCTTCTCCCTCTGACCCTACCCCCATCATGTTCTCTCTCTCTCTCTCTCTCTCAAATAAATAAAATCTTAAAAAAAATAAGAGATCAAAAGAGACCTACTTTTACTTTTACATAACAAAAACAAAATAAAAATTAGACGATCAGCAAATTAGTTTTCTCTAACCCATCAGAGAATGAAGTTTCATAAAACAAGTATTCCAAAATCAGGAAGGGAACAGGTGCCCATAGGAGAAACAAGAACAGCACTTGCTTACCTAGTACAAGTATTACCGTATGCCATACATGCTAGTAAGATTTTCAGCTAGAAATATTTAAATAGTTTCTAAAGGCTGAGTATAGGCCAGTGTTAGGAGTGTGCAGCCCCTGAGGGCCTACAGAAATAGAGATGCTTCATGCTGTTAGAGGCTTTTGCTCCAGGAAACCCACTCAATACAAACTGGGAAGCCAGGGAAAATCTTCAAAGAACTTACTCCGTAGTACTAGCTAGGAGAAAACAGAAGCCATTTAAAAATTCTATCCAGACATATCAAGAGCCTTTATCTTCAGAGAGAGATTAAAACAACAACAATAATAAAAACTGTAGACAGATTGAGCCAGTGGAAACCCACTACAGCTGGAAGAAAGAACTGTAGCCAACACCAAAACTCCATCACCTGCATTACGACCCCTCAGGAGGGGAAAAAAAAAAAAAAAGCCTTAATCTACAAAGGAAAGGACAATAAAACTAAAACATCAGGTACTGGTGCAAAGATAATGTAGCTAGAGGATGGCAACAGGATTTGAGGGTTGCTGGGGGGAGGGGGTTTGAGAGAAGGGGGTGGGATTATGGACATTGGGGAGGGTATGTGCTTTGGTGAGTGCTGTGAAGTGTGTAAACCTGGTGATTCACAGACCTGTACCCCTGGGGATAAAAATATATGTTTATAAAAAATTAAAAATTAAAAAAAAAATTTTAATGTTAACATTATTTTAAAAAAATACCTTCACCATCACATTCAGACGGGAGTTTGGTGAAGTATCTGGATACTGTGGCCTAGCCAAGTTAACAAATAAAATTAACCATCACAATCCATATATTAAAAACTCTAAAATACTAAGGAAAGCTATCAAAGATCTAAATTAATAAAGAAGTACACCATGTACATGTATTGGAAGATTCAACATTTATGTCTTATTCTATATAAATTCTATCCAAATTGATCAACAAATTCAACAGAATCACAACCAAATCACAGCAAGCATTTTTATGGATTTTGCCAAACTGATTCTAATTCAAATGGAAAGACAAAGTAACTAGACTAACCAAACAATCCTGAAGAACAAGGTTAGAAGACTCACACTCTCCATTTCAAAACTTACTATAAAAAGCTAAAGAAATTATGACAGTATGGTATTGGGGAAAAGATACAGATTAGTGGAGAACAGAAAGCTAGAAGTAAACCCAGATGAATACAGCCAATGGATTTTTGATAAAGGTGCAAAAGAAAAGTAAAAAAACAGTATGGTCTTTTTAACAACTATTGCTGGAAGAGTCAAACATCCCTATTTATGAACCTCAACATGCAGGTCATGCTTATTCAAAAATTAACTCATAATAAGTCAATAAATGCAAAATATTAAAATTTCTAGAAGAAAACATGTAAAAATATTTAAGAATTCAGGTTTGGTAATAAGTATTTTTATATGACACTAAGAAATATACAGAAAAAAAAACTTGGTAATTAGGACTCCATTAAAATCTTAAACTTGCTTTTGTAAAGGACATTTTGATAAAATGCAAAAACAAGTTACAGATTGGAAGAAAATAGTTGTGAATCATGCAGCTAATTAACACATATATATAGAATATATTATAACTTCTTGAAACTCAGTAAAAATAAGGAAAAACTCTACAATAACAAAGAATTACTAAAAAAGAAAAAAAAAGCAGAAGATCTGAACATATACTTTGCCAAAATAAATATACAGGTAGTACATCACACAGAAAAAAGTCTAAACATCCTGAGGCATTAGGAAAATAAAAATTTAGACCACAATATAGTATTACTATATAACTGTTAGGATGTCTAAAATTAAAACAAATGAACAAACCTTGACAAATCAAAATCTGGTAAAGATATAAAACAGTATTACCTCTTATTCATTAACAGAAGATTTCAAAATGAAATAGCCAGTTCGGAAACAGTCTGGCAAGTTCTTGATAAGTTAAACATGTATTTAGTATAGGAGCCAGCAAGTATCATACTAAGTAAACAAAATATCACTAAGGATATAAAAGACTTGAACAAGTGTAATAATCAGCTTGAACTAACTGGCATTTATGGAACACTCCATCCAATCACAATCACTTAATCAGATAAATCATACATTGGACAATGTGGACTAGTGAAAGGAATATCAAAGAATTCACATCATAAACATTATCTCCTAGGATTAAACACAATTAAATTAAAAATTATAGCAAAAAGATATTTGAAAGTCAGTGACACACACAAGTTGAAGAATGACATGTCAAAATTTTTCAGATGCAGCTAAGCAGTTTAGGGAAAAAAATGTAATTTAAAAGGTATAAAATGAGTAACATAAGTTTATATTTCAAGAATTTAAAAATAGGGGTGCTATTTTTATAACAACTGGGTGGCTCAGTTGTTAAGCATCCACTTTTGACTCAGGTCATAATCTCATGGTCCTGAGATCAAGCCCTGCATCTGGCTCTCTGCTCAGCCAGGTGCAGCTACTCTGCTCCTTTCCCTCTGCTTGCTCTCTCTCTCCCTCAAATAAATAAATAAAATATTTTTAAAAAGAAAAAAATTAAAAATAATTGCTAATTAAGCCCAAAGTAATTGGATGCATAGAAATAATAAAGGTCACAGTAGGAATAAATAAGATAAGAAAACAGAAGACAATTAATGAGCTCAAAAATCAACTGAAAAAAATCAGTAACATTACATTGCAAAAATTCCAACTAGACTGACCAATGAAATCGAAGACAAAAACTACTAAAAACAGAAACAAGATCGGGAGGGAGACAAACCTTAAGAGACTCTTAATCTCAGGAAACAAATTGAGGAATACATCATAACTCATTCTCTGAGACCAGCATTACCTTGAAATCAAAACTAGACTATGACCTCATTAAAGAAAAAAACTACACAAAAATCGACATTAAAATAATATATTAGCCAATCAAATCTAAAAATTTATAAAAAGGAAAATAAATCATATGCAAACAGGTATTACCTCAGAAAGAGGAACTGATTTTACATTTGGAAACCAATCAATGGAAAAAAAAAAGAAAAAAGAAAAGAGAAGACCCAGCCTGAATGGGTCCCAAAGGTAAGATTTATAAAGTATACAAAGAAAAACAGACAAACAAAAAGACCAACAAAAGTAAATGACAAGAAAAAAAAGAACCCAGCCAAAATGAACCCCAAGTATAAGATTTATATACTACCAGAACAAAAACAAACACACAGAAACGCTGACAATAGAAAAAGCTGGGAAGGTGTTATAAATGCTCAGTGTGGGTAAGGAAGGTTATTTTGATTCTTCCTGGATGTATCTTGATATCTTTGTTAAAGGACTCAACTTTCCAGAGATAAAGGTGAATTAAAACTGGTTTACATATAGGGGTAGCATTGATTGGGGAAAGGGGATTACCTTGAAGCTTATCTCTATATGAATATTTTATAAATAAATAAATAAATAAGAAAACGCAGGCATATGCATCAAAAAAGTTCAAGTTAAGAGGTAATTATGGAATTTGTTGTACTGAACATCTCACTGTGATGGTAAGTAGGTTAAAAAATTAGAATAATATTGAAAAGAATGAGAATAATGGGAATGAATTAAAAATAAAAGTTGTATCTATGAAATGGTGGTTGCCCTCTTGTTTTTTGTTTTTTTTTGTTTTTTGTTTTTTTGGGGGGGGTGGGGAGCTGGCTTACCAATCAATGTAATGCACAATAATAAGAGAACAAAAAAGAAAAATAAGATTTATGTCAAGATATGAATAAACTAAAAGACTGCATGTCCCCCAGAATCTGAGTATAAACTCTGCACATAAAATCCTTGATTAAGCGCTAAATTACAGGATCAGATAAGATGCCTGAAGGCTAGACAAAAGAGGAAGAAAGAAGGAGGAGGGGGAGGCAGTAACAGCAGCTGGAAGCTGAAAAAAAACCCTTAATAGAAATATGAGCTGCTGAATACTGTAGGAGAAATAGATTTCACAATGAGTCCAGACAACTTAACTTATGAGAAGGAGAACAAAATCCTCCTCCGTCCTCCTCATCAATAACAACAAAAGAAAAATGGAGTTTCTGAATGTTAAGCATATTATTTATCATGTCCACTTTTCCACTAAAAATTAGTAAGCAAACAACAAAATAAAAATGAAAGCAGGAAACTGTGACCCCTAGTCACAAAGTAATTAATAAAATCTGACTATGAATAGGTATCAGTTCTGGATATATCATGCAAAGAATTCAAAGAAGCTAAGATAAAGGTATTTGAAGAATTAAATAGAGTTATTCAAAACTTACAGAAAAATAAAGTTCAATGAGTGAACAGATAGGGAATTTCATCAGAGAAACAAACTATAAAAAAGAATGAAATACAAATTCTGAATCTGAGGGGAATGGGTTAAATGAATGATGGTTATTAAGCAGGGCACTTATGATGAGCACTGGTGTTGATGTAAGTGATCAATCACTGAATTCTACACCTGAAAATAGTATTACACTGTACATTTACTAATTGGAATTTAAAGAAAAACTGGAAAAGAAAAGGAAAAGAAATTCTGGATCTGAAAAGGACAACTGAAATGTACAATTTCTATATGGGATCAACATCAGTTTTAAGAAGAAAGAAAAAGAAATATGTAAATTTGAAAACAGATCAATGAAATGAATAAAATTTGAAGTACAAAGAGAAAAATATATTGAAGAAAAATGAATAAAAGCTCAGAGACTTGTGGAGTAACATCAAATGATTAAATGTACATGTCACAGGAGTCCCAGAAGTAGTAGTGAAAGAAAGAAAACATTTCAAGAAATAAGGGCTGTAATATTCCTTAATTTAGCATAAAGGGAAAAAGGAAATGAAAACAGCAAAATTAACTTACAGATCCAAGAAGTAAAACAAATCTCAAGTAGGATAAACACAAAGAAAAACACACTCATATTTCATAGTCAACTTCTGAAGTTATAGATAAAGAGCAAACCCTGAAAGCATGGATAGGAAAAAATGACATTACAAGATGTTAACAATGGTTCAATAATGGATTTTATATCACAGATAGTGTAGGACAGAAGACAACAGATGTACAAAGTATAGGAGGGGGAAAAAAAAAAAACCCTCAGGTAAGAATCATTCCATACCCAGTAACACCACCTTTCAAAAATAATACTGATTTTTATTAAAAACTTTAAATTCCAATTACTTAACATACAGTGTAATACTAATTTCAGGTGTACAATATAGTGATTCAACACCTCCACACAGAACCCAGAGCTCATCACAGCAAATACACTCCTTAATCTCTATCACCTCTTTACCCACTCCCCTACCCACCTCCCTGCTGGTAACCATTTTGTTCTCTACAGTTAAGAGTCTGTTTCTTGGTTTGCCACCCTCTCTCTCTTTCTCTATGCTTATTTATTATGGTTCTTAAATTCGGCATATGAGTGAAATCATATGGTATTTGTCTTTCTCTGAGTGATTTATTTGCTTAGTATAATACTCTCTAAGCTCCACCCATGTAATTGTAAATGGCAAGATTTCAATTTTTATGGTTAATATTCCATTTTATATATCTATAGATAGATACAGATCTATGTATCTATATCTATTTGCCTATCACTTCTTTATCTATTCAACAACCGATGGACACCTGGGCTGTTTCTATAATTTGGCTATTGTAGATAATGTTGCTCTAACCATCGGGTACACATATCCCTTTGAATTAATATTTCTGTATTCTTTAGATAAATACCTAGGGATGTGATTGCTGGATCTGAGGGTAGTTCTATTTTTAATGTTTTGAGGAACCTCCATACTGTTTTGCACAGTTGCTGCACAGTTTGCATTCTCATCAACAGTGTAAGAGTGTTCCCTTTTCTCTGTATTCTGGCCAACATCTCTTGTTTCCTGTGTTGTTAATTTTAGCCATCCAGACATGTATGAGGTGGTATCTCACTGTGGTTTTGATTTGTACTTCTCTGATGAACATCTTTTTAAGTGTCTGTTGGCCACCTGTATGTCTTCACTGAAAAAATTACTACTCATGTCTTCTGCCATTTTAATTATTCATTTTGGGGGTCTTGGGTTTTATAAGTTCTTTATTTTGGATAATAACCTCTGATCAGAAATGTCATTTACAAATATCTTTCCATTCTGTAGGTTGCCTTTTAGTTTCATTGATTAGTTTCATCGATTCGCTGTGCAGAAGGTTTTAAATTGACAAAGTCCCAGTAGTTTATTTTTGCTTTTGTTTCCCTTACTTTGAGAGACATACCTAGAAAGAAGTTGGTATGGCTGATGTCAAAGAGGTTACTGCCCTGTGTTCTCCCCCTACGATTTTTATGGTTTCAGGTCTCATGTTTAGGTCTTTCATCCATTTTGAATTTAGTTTTGTGTTTGGTGTAAGAAAGTGGTCCATTTTCCGTCTTTTGCATGTTGCTGTCCCATTTCCCCAACAACTTTTGTTGACGAGACTGTCTTTTTCCCATTGGATACTCTTTACTGCTTTGTCGAGGGTTAATTGACCATGGCTGTGGGTTCATTTCTGGGTTTTCCATTCGTTTTCCATTGACCTACCTGTCTATTCTTGTGCCAGTACCACAGTTTTGACCTAGAGTTTTGTAATATAAGTTGAATATAAGTCTGGAATTGTGATGCCTTCAGCTTTGCTTTTCTTTTCCAAGGATACTTTTTGGCCATTTGGGGTCTTTTGTGGTTCCATACAACTTTCAGAATTGTTATAGTTCTGTGAAAAATGCTGTTGGCATTTCGATAGGGACTGTATTAAATACGCAAATTGTTTCAGGCAGCACAGATATATTAACAATATTTGTTCTTCCAATCTGTGAGCATGGTCTATCTTTACATTTCTTTATTACTGTCTTCAATTTCTTTAATCAGTGTTCTATAATTTTCAGTACACAGATCTTTTACCTTTTTGGTTAGGTTTATTCCTAGGTATCTTATGAGGTTTTGGTGCAATTGTAAATGGGACTGATTTCTTGAATTCTCATTCTAATGTTTCATTACTGGTGCACCAAAATGCAACAGATTTCTGTACAATGATTTTGTAACCTGGGACTTTACTGAATTCCTGCATCAGTTTCTTTTTTTTTTTAATCAATGCAATATACTTTATTTTTTTATTCAGTTTCTAATAATTTTCTTGGTGGAATCTTTTGGATTTTCTATACAGGGTATCATGTCATCTGCAAATAGTGAAAGTTTTACTTCTTCCTTGCTGATGTAGATATCTTTCATTTCTTTTTGTTGTCTGAGTGCTGAGGCTAGAATTTCCAGTACTATGTTAAATAACAGGGGATAGTGGACATCCCATCTTGTTCTTGATGGGAGAGGAAAAGCTCTCATCATCTTTTCCCATTGAGGAAGATATTAGCTGCAGGTTTTTCATATATGGCCTTTACTGTGTTATGTTCCCTCTGAACCTTCTTTGTTGAGGATCTTTTTCATGAATGGTTATTTTAATTTTTGAAATGATGTTGAAATACAAATATCTTTTTTTGAAAATGAGTTAGTAATAGCAGATATGCATTAAAGGGAGTGCTTAAAGGAAGTCTAGGGAATGGAAGAAAAATTATACCAAATAGCAGTTAAATAATTAAGACATTTGAGCTGTACATATATGTACAATACATGTTTGTTTCTGTATATGTATATATAAATGTATGTCCCTCCATATATATGTATGTATACACACACACACACACACACACATATTTTCTTCTTTTTTTGGAAAACATTATGTTGAATAAAAGAAGCCAAACACAAAATGTATATACGGCATGACCCTATTTAGATGCCATTCTAAAAGAAAGACTACTAATCTTTGGTGACAGAAAACAGATCACTAGTTGTCTGAGGTTGGGAACCAAAGGCATCAATTGACTACAAAGGGTCACCAGGAACTTTTGGGGGTAATGGAAATTTGCTACATCTTGATTGTGGGGATGAGCACACAAATATATATATGTCAAAACTTATCAAACTGTACACTTAACATAGATGTATTTTACTATATATAAATTCTATTTTATTAAATTTAAGACATAAGCCAAATAACCTAATGGACTTGAAAAATATAAGAGATTTCTATTTAATGAAGAATACTATAAGCAAAGTTAAAAGATTTAAGACTAGGAAGGATGTTTGCAACGTCTAAGACTAATGAAGTGTTAATAGAGTGTATACAAGGAACTCCTGAAAATCAACAAGGAAAAGACAGGAAATCCTTAAGAAAGAGTGGACTTTTTCATGTATGAAAAAGAAGTTCATCCTCAGTCCTAAAGTAACACAAATTTCAAATTACCAGTTTTCAAAATGACAAAAATGAGGAAGTTGGACAGTACCAAACATTAGAAACTATAAGGGTTTAAGCTGCCAGGTTTTGCTGCTAGGCCTATAAATTGATTCAGCCATCCCACAAGCAATCAGGGAGTACTTAGTGAAATTACATGTGCATGCGACCTATAAAACACTCTTCTGGTAATACTAAGTGTCATTACAGGGGATAAGATGAGTAAAATGTGGTAAATGCATGAGATAAGAACTCAAGGCAACAGTGGTAAAAATAAAATTAGACGCAGAGTAAAATTAATAAATCATAAAAAAGTGTTGAGTAGAAAAACTATTAAACAGGAGATGATTCAAAGTGATTTATATAAACTTAAAACATATGAATACATACATATAAAGAATAATACCATATAATTTTCAAAGACATATTTAACTCAAAGTCTAACATGAATATGAGTAAAAAGAAATGCTGGGGGAGATGAGGAATTAAGAAACATAATTATAAAAAGGTGAGAGAGGTCTTACACAGATTGACATCAGAGAAGTATAAATCTGTACTCATAAAGGGAAAAATATGTATGTATGCATGTTATTGTTACTCAATACTATTGTAATGTTGTGTCCTTACTCTTACATCTGAGCTAATACTCCTTTTTCAAGACAGCCTAAACTATAAAGACAATAGCAGTGTTAAAATCATGCGCTTTAGATTATTGTCTTTTGCATATCAAAATGGGTACAGCATTCCTTGGGAAGCTTCAAAGGATCATTTTATTATTACTTCCCCCCCAGAGCAAATACATTTATTTTTCATGGTGTGTGTCATATTGCCAAGACTTACTTTGTTTTAAATTGAAAAATGTATCAAGAACCATGATTCAGTTTAGTTGAACATTATGAAGTCAGAATGTCTCTCATTTCATAACAATCATTTGGTGATGGTGAGGTAAGTGCATCTTACATTATCTAAGAATAATCTATTTACAAATCTCCCAGAGATCTATTTTCTACCTCAGGTGCACCCAATTTTATTCTTTTGCAAAAATTGCTGAAACCTCTATTTCCATTTGCAAAATTTTCAGGTAAAATTCAATTAGTTATAGTTTTATGAAAGGATGTCTTCGTGAAGCTCTTTCTCTGTGAAGGAACAGAACTGTAAGAAAAGCAGTGTGTCATAAATGACACTCCATCCTTTAGAAGATGAAGACATTAGAAAATGAGGAATTAGAGAAGCTTTGTGGATGAAATAACAGTTGAGCTGGGCCTTGACATTAGGAAGAATTCAGACATTCTGAAATAGAGAAACAAGATGTTCCAAATAAAGAGAACAAATGGAGGTGGGAAAATAATGAGTATGTAAAGGAACTGCAAGTATTTCGGTTCACATAATATGCTGTACCATATAGTGAGGACATATAAAATCAGACAGCAAAATTAAGTTAAAAGGCATATCACAGAAAAAGAATTTGAATTTCACTACATACAATTTGGGTAAAAGCTAATGGCATATCAGAAAGAAGTCAGGAGTATTAATCAGTTGCAAAAGAAGAGCTTGGGAGAAGAAATGACATGAAATGAGGAGATTGGTTAGAAAGTTGAAATAACTGTCAAGACATGATGAGAACCTGAAAGAGGGAAGATGCTATGAAAATGAAGAGCAAAGGAACAATGTATGTGTGGAATATTTTTGAGAAAATGTGAAGTAATTGGGTGAATGAGATTAAAAATTAAGCTCAAACGACTAAGTATCTTGTAGTACAATCAGTACACTGAGTCATTACCAGGAAGAAGGTAAGGGAAGAAGCTCAGGTATAAAATATGTCTGCCACTGGTTCCTATTAATATTTGGTCTTTAACCTAATAAGAGCTCCTAAAACTCTTTTCACATCCCAAGTGATAGGAATGTCTGATACAGAGCTCCTAAATGTGTTGGAATTTTCTGGATGACAGAAACATATTTTGTGCTAATAAGGTAACTTTGGTGGACTCCTAGATGAAGGATGATCACTGAGGGATCAAGTCATGATTAGAAGCTTGGAACTTTGAACTCCAACCCCAATTTTCCAGGGAGAAAATAGGGGCTGGATATCAAGTTAATAAGTGATCATGCCCACATCATGTGGAGACGTCCATGTTGGTGAACACATCTACATGCTGGGAAGATGGCACATTCCAACTCCACAGGGACAGAACTCCTGTACTTAGAACCCCCCCAGAGCTCACCTTATCCATCTCTTTATCTGGCCCTTCACCTATATTCTTTAAGATAACCCTTATAAAAAAATGGCTCTGGTAAGTAAATGTTTTCCTGGGTTCTGTCAACTACTCTAGCAAATTATCAAGTACAAGGAGGATGTCTGGGAACCTCTGATTTTGTACCAAGTTGGACAGAAGTTGTGGGTATCCCGGGGACCTGCTACTTGCATCTGGCTTCTGAACTGGAGGGAGGAAGGAATCCTCTGGGACTAAGCCCTTAACCTGTGGGGTCTGTGCTAACTTTATAAAGAGTCAAAACTGAACTGAATTGCAGAACACCACAGTGATGTTGGAGAACTGGTTAGTGTGGGGAAAAGTTTTACTCATTTGGTGGAGAGAATAGTAGACAGGAAATATGACTCTTCCTTTCCAGACATCATGTTCAGCAGAATAGAAGAATAGGTATTCTGGGCATAATAAGATTGAAGTGTCCAAGATACCTTTAAAGGGATATGTTCAAAAGGCAATTGTATTAGTCAAGGTAATGTTAGCTGCTATACCATACAAACTTCAACATATGAGTGACTTACATAATAAATGCTTATTTCTTGCTCATATACAGTATAGTTAGAGTGTAGAAGAGGGGAGGGAGTGTCTGCTTCAAAAAAACGTAGGAACCTTGGCTGAAAAGTTTCTACCACCATTAACATATGGCTTCCACTATTTATCTGATCCATGGTAGACACAGTCCTAGAGTAGAAAGCATAATAAAAGATTACATTATGAAAGAGTCAAATACAGGAAGAACAGAATCAAAACACAAGCTCCTAGATTCATATTTTTAGACTTTATTTATGAAATAAAGATTCAGAAGAAGATTCAGAAATTCAGTGTCACTAAACTTACTGAAAGGTTTTCAAGAAAGAATGGATAATAAAATGTGTCAAATCATACAGAGTGAGGCAAGGAAGATGAACACAGGGAAAAAAAAATGGATGGGAATAAATACCTGAGACTAATATTTCACTTTACAATCATGTGGACTTAATAGTTCTGAGCAGACACCACATGAAAAGGGAGGAATGGATAAAAGAATAAGTGAATGTGAAAAGCTTTAGTCCATGTAGATAATTTTTTTAAAAAAATTAGTGTGATCATTAGTTTTAGGTATACGACATAGTAATTCAACTTCTCTATAAATTGTGCTGTGCTCACCACAAGTGCAGATGCCATCTGTCACCATACAACACTGTTACAATATCACTAACTATATTCCCCATGTTATGCCTTTTATTCCTGTGACTTATTCATTCTACGAATGGAAGCCCGTGTCTCCCACTCCCCTTAGCCCATTTTGCCCATCTTCCATCTTCTTCCCTTTGGCAACCATCGGTTTGTTCTCTGTAGGTACTATTCTGCTTTTTGCGTATTTATTTGTTTCTTTTCTTTTCTTTTCTTTTTAAGATTCCACATATGAATGAAATCATATGACCTGATGATCTTTCTCAGTCTGACTTATTTCACATAGCGTAAGACCCTCTAGGTCTATCCATGTTGCCACAAACAGCACAATTTCATCCTTTTTATGGTTGTATAATAGTCCAGCATGTATTCATACAAATAACAACATAAGGAAAAAAGGAGTGTACACAAGAATGTTGAATGATGAAGATAATGGTGGATTACAAGGAATGTTGTTCAATCAGCAAACTGGAATTCCATGAACATATTTTAAGTTTGAAGATTAAAATCTAGTTCAAAATAAGAGTATAAATAGATAGCTATAAACTGTAGGACTGATAAACAAGGTCACAGAAAAGATAAAGAAGACGCAAGTTGGGAAAAAACTGCAGTAAAATGCTTCAGAAATCTAGGAAAAGAAATTACATGAACAGGGGCGCCTGGGTGGCTCAGTTGGTTGGACGACTGCCTTCGGCTCAGGTCATGATCCTGGAGTCCCGGGATCGAGTCCCACATCGGGCTCCCAGCTCCATGGGGAGTCTGCTTCTCCCTCTGACCTTCTCCTTGCTCATGTTCTCTCTCACTGTCTCTCTCTCAAATAAATAAATAAAAATAAAATCTTTAAAAAAAAAAAAAAAAGAAATTACATGAACAACAAAATCTTTATAAAAATATGTGAATTTTTTATGAAAAACCATTAAAATTATTGAAAGACAAAAAAATTAAATGAAAATATGGAAAGACATACATATTCCTGAATGGAAACAATATCATAAACTGACAATTCTCCCTAAGTCACATTATTATGTAATATGAAGCCAATTTAAAAATGCTAACAGGTTTTATTCTGCTTCATTTTGTTTCAGAGAACTAAATATGCTGATTCTAGAATTTGGATGGTAAAATAAATGAGCACCAAAAACTGGGAAATTCATAAAAAAGACAAGAAAAGAAAGGTGGGAACGATACTCTCCTCAAATGTTAAAACGTATTTTCAGCTATAATACCAGTGTAATGCTAAATGTGATTATAATGTCAATAGCATTAAAAAACTAGAAAATAACCAACACACTTGGAAGTACTATATATAATAAAGGTGGCACTGCAAGGTCATGTTAAAAAAAAAGATGGATTTTTCAATAAAAAATGTTAGGATAACTAAGTTGCCAATTTGATTGCTTGGATCCATCTTTCTTTCACAAGCACTTTCATTATTCTCTCAGCTCTTTTCTTCTTCACCTTGATTATGACTTTGCCCCATCAATTCAACAGGACAAATTCTCAATAAATCAAAGATTTCAGTATGTAAACTGAATGTGCATCAAATTACTAAAAGAAACTACAGAAATATTGTTTAATCATTTCACCCAGAAGTCATTCTATTCACCAAAACCAGACCCCCCAAAAACAAAAACAAAAAACTTTATTAGAAATTCATGAATGAGAAAATCCTAGAGGAATAATATGAAAAGACAAGTAAATTGAGAAAAATAATGGCAACTAACACCACAAGCAATACACCAGTTTCCAAATCCACCGAAAAAAACCCTTCAAAAGAAAAATGGGCAATACATAAACTGATAATTTATAAAAACAGAAATATGAGTGGTTCTTAAAAATGAAAATTCTCTATTATAATAAGACAAATAAAAGCCATAAGTGTATTGAAAACATCATTCTTTTTTCTAATTGGTAAAGACTCAAAATTTAATAACTCACTGTGTTAATGAGGATGGTATAAAGATATGGGTATTCTCACATACTGCTGGTGGCAATGTGCAACATCTAAGAAAATTATAGATGTACATATTACCTTCAGGTACACTTGCACAGACACAACTGTATGCACAAGGTTATTCACTGAAAAGCTGTTTAAAATTGCAAGGTTAACAAACTAAATGTTCCTCTAGTTTGTAACATCCTATGATGAAAATGGGTGGCTTTCCTCCAATAAATAAAATTATGAATGAAAAGGGAGAGATCACAACTAAAACCAAGGAAGTAGAAACAATCATCAGAAGTTATTATCAACAGTTATATGCCAATAAGCTAAGCAACCTAGATGAAATGGATGCATTCCTGGAAAACTCCCAAAATTGAACCACGAAGAAATTGACAACCTGAATAGACTGATATTTAGTAACAAGATTGAAGCAGCGATCAAAAACCTCCCAAAAATCAAAAGCCCAGGACCTGACAAATTCCTTGGGTAATTCTACCAAACTTTCAAAGAAGAAATAACGCCTATTCTCCTGAAGCTGTTTCAAAAAATTGAAGCAGAAGGAAAACTTCCAGACTCTTTTTATGAAGCCAGCATTACCCTGATTCCCAAACCAGGCAAAGACCACACCAAAAAAGAGAATTTCAGACCAATATAACTGATGAGTATGGATGCTAAGATTCTCAACAAGATCCTAGCAAACAGGATCCAACAGCACATTAAAAACATTATCCACCATGACCACGTGGGATTCATTCCTGGGTTACAAGGATAGTTCAATATTCGCAAATCAATCAATGTGATAGAACAAATCAATAAGAGGAGAGAAGAACCACATAGTCCTCTCAATTGATGCAGAAAAAGCATTTGACAAAATCCAGCATCCGTTCCTGATTAAAACGCTTCGAAGTATAGGGATAGAGGGAACATTCCTGAGCTTCATAAAATCTATCTATGAAAGACCCACAGCAAATATCCTCCTCAACAGGAAAAAGCTCGCAGCCTTCCTGTTGAGATCAAGAACACGACAAGGATGCCCACCCTCACCACTCTTGTTCAACATAGTATTAGAAGTCCTAGCAACAGCAATCAAACAACAAAGAGAAATAAAGGTATCCAAATTGGCAATGAGGAAGTCAAATTCTCTCTCCTCACAGATGACATGATTCTTTATATGGAAAACCCAAAAGACTCCACCCCCAAACTACTAGAACTCAAAGAGCAATTCAGTAACGTGGCAGGATACCAAGTCAATGTACAGAAATCAGTGGCTTTCTTATACACTAACAATGAAAATACAGAAAGGGAAATTAGAGAATCGATTCCATTTACTATAGCACCAAGAACCATAAGATACCTGGGAATAAACCTAACCAAAGAGGTAAAGGATCTGTACTCGAGGAACTACAGAACACTCATCAAAGAAATTGAAGAAGACACAAAAAGATGGAAGACCATTCTATGCTCTTGGATCAGAAGAATAAACATTGTTAAAATGTCTATACGGCCTAGAGCAATCTATACCTTTAATGCCATTCCGATCAAAATTCCACCAGTATTTTTCAAAGAGCTGGAGCAAATAATCCAAAAATTTGTATGGAATCAGAAGAGACCCAAAATCACTAAGGAAATGTTGAAAAACAAAAATAAAATGGGAGGCATCACCTTACCTGATTTCAAGCTTTACTACAAAGCTGTGATCACCAAGACAGCATGGTACTGGCATAAAAACAGACACATAGACCAGTGAAATAGAGTAGAGAGCCCGGATATGGACCCTCAACACTATGGTCAAATAATCTTCAAAAAAGCAGGAAAAAAATATACAGTGGAAAAAAGACAGTCTCTTCAATAAATGGTGCTGGGAAAACTGGACAGCTATATGTAGAAGAATGAAACTCGACCAATCTCTTACACCATATACAAAGATAAACTCAAAATGTATAAAAGAACTTAACGTGCGACAGGAATCCATCAGAATCCTAGAGGAGAATATAGGCAGTAACCTCTTTAATATCAGCCATAGCAACTTCTTTCAAGATATGTCTCCAAAGGCAAAGGAAACAAAAGCGAAAATGAACTTTTTTTTTTAATTAATTTTTTATTTTTTATAAACATATATTTTTATCCCCAGGGGTACAGGTCTGTGAATCACCAGGTTTACACACTTCACAGCACTCACCAAAGCACATACCCTCCCCAATGTCCATAATCCCACCCCCTTCTCCCAACCCCCCTCCCCCCAGCAACCCTCAGTTTGTTTTGTGAGATTAAGAGTCACTTATGGTTTGTCTCCCTCCTTCATCAAGATCAAAAGTTTCTGCACAGCAAAGGAAATGGTCAACAAAACAAAGAGGCAACCCATGGAATGGGAGAAGATATTTGCAAATGACAGTACAGACAAAAGGTTGATATCCAGCATCTATAAAGAACTCAAACTCAACACACACAAAACAGATAATCATATCAAAAAATGGGCAGAAGATATGAACAGACATTTCTCCAATGAAGACATATAAATGGCTATCAGACACATGAAAAAATGTTCATCATCACTAGCCATCAGGGAGATTCAAATTAAAACCACATTGAGATACCACCTTACACCACTTAGAATGGCCAAAATTAGCAAGACAGGAAACAACATGTGTTGTAGAGGATGTGGAGAAAGGGGAACCCTCCCACACTGTTGGGGGGAATGCAAGCTGGTGCAGCCACTCTGGAAAACAGCATAGAGGTTCCTCAAAGTGTTGAAAATAGAACTGCCCTATGACCCAGCAATTGCACTACTGGGTATTTACCCTAGAGATACAAACGTAGTGGTCCATAGGGGCACGTGCACCCGAATGTTTATAGCAGCAATGTCCACAACAGCCAAACTCTGGAAAGAACCTAGATGTCCATCAACAGATGAATGGATCAAGAAGATGTGGTATATATACACAATGGAATACTATGCAGCCATCAAAAGAAATGAAATCTTGCCATTTGCGACAACATGGATGGAACTAGAGCGTATCATGCTTAGCGAAATAAGTCAAGCAGAGAAAGACAACTATCATATGATCTCCCTGATATGAGGAAGTGATGATGCAACATGGGGGCTTAAGTGGGTAGAAGAAGAATCAAAGAAACAAGATGGAATTGGGAGGGAGACAAACCATAAGTGACTCTTAATCTCACAAAACAAACTGATGGTTGCTAAGGGGAGAGGGGTTGGGAGAAGGGGGTGGGATTATGGACATTAGGGAGGGTATGTGCTTTGGTGAGTGCTGTGAAGTATGTAAACGTGGTGATTCACAGACCTGTACCCCTGGGGATAAAAATATATATTTATAAAAAATAAATAAATTAATTAATTAATTAAAAATAGAGCTTCCCTATGATCCTACAATTGCACTACTGGGTATTTACCCCAAAGATACAGATGTAGTGAAAAGAAGGGCCATCTGTACCCCATTGTTTATAGCAGCAATGGCCACGGTCGCCAAACTGGAAAGAACCATGATGCCCTTCAATGGACGAATGGATAAGGAAGATGTGGTCCATATACACTATGGAGTATGATGCCTCCATCAGAAAGGATGAATACCCAACTTTTGTAGCAACATGGACGGGACTGGAAGAGATTTTACTGAGTGAAGTAAGTCAAGCAGAGAGAGCCAATTATCATATGGTTTCACTTATTTGTGGAGCATAACAAATAACATGGAAGACACGGGGAGATGGAGAGGAGAAGGGAGTTGAGGGAAATTGGAAGGGGAGGTGAACCATAAGAGACTATGGACACTGAAAAATAATCCGACGTTTTTGAAGGGGCGGGGGGGGGTGAGAGGTTTGGGGATCCAGGTGGTGGGTATTGGGGAGGGTACATATTGCATGGAGCACTGGGTGTGGTGTGAAAACAATGAATACTGTTATGCTGAAAACAAAATTTAAAAAATAATAAAATAAAAAGAAAACGGATGGCTTTCAAAATAAGAAAAAACCCAGTAACTCTTTTGAGATTATACAAACACATCACACACACACATTTACTCACACTCAGGAAAGCAGACCACTGAAGAATTGGAAGTGCAAGAATAGCCTGATAACTGCATTTCGGAACAGTAAGCATGCCTAGTCATCTTAGTGATACAGAAGAAGTGAAAGAAACAGCTTTCACTGAAGAAACTGACTGTGTGGGCTAATTTTTTTTCTTAAAAAAAAAAACTCAGCTACTAACTTAGTCCATTTGTACCTAGGACAAAAACTTTTTCAAGTCTTTGAAAATGTATAAGTTCTGAAAAATATAAATATATTGAAACTAAAGCATGAAAACTACATAAGTAAAATGAATTAATAAATGCTTATACAATTTTTCATGGCAATTAGGCAATCATTTAACTCAACATCATATTTACAACAATATTTAATTGATATATAAGTTCATTTTAACATGTTGACTTCAGTGCTGGCCTGGGTTTCCAAAAGAAAAAAGAATCTAAAGGTCTTTAAAATACTCTGAGACTTAGTTCAATCAAAAGGTCTTAGTTTAAGATATATAGATACCTTAATAGTAATAATAAGGTAGAAACAATCTACATGTCCACCAACAGCGGACGCATAAACAAAATGCAACATATACACACAACAGGATTTATTACTCAGTCAAAAGAAGATGGATGAATCTCAAAAATGGTATGCTAAGTGAAATAAGCCAGATACAAAAAAACAAATATTGCAAGATCCTACTTGCATGAAATATTTAAAATAGGTAAATTAATAGAGACACAAAGAGATCAGAGATTACCAGGGTCTTGGTGGAAGGGAGAATGGGCAGTTATTGCTTAATGAGTACAGAATTTTCTCTTTGGAGTGATGGAAAGGGTTTGGAAAATAATGATGATGACTGCACAACACTGAGAATGTAATTAATGCCACCAAATTGTACACTTAAAGATGGGATATTTTATGCTATATCTATTATAACCACAAAAAATTTTTAAAAGGAGTGTATGGAAAGTGGTTTATAACTACTGATAGCCATTTTAAAGATAATTGATTTGTATTTGCCTAGATGATGAACTCACTTCTCTACCTGATTCTAAAATATCCTAAAATACTTCCTACAGTTTGTATCTGAAGTATTTCAATTCTGAGAGTCCAATTAAGTTTTTATTTCCTCCAGTTATGTAACATGCTTAACTAACAACAATGATAGAAAATATGTTCCGCTTGATAATAAAACAGATTTCTTTTTCATTTTTGCTATTAATACTAACACACATATACTGTCAATCACATGTTAATTTCACAAATGTATTAATTTTATTAGGCTGTTATAGAAATTAAGTTAAATAAGACATATAGTAATGATATTGTGGGTGTATATGTGTGTGTGTAAACTATTTAACTCAATGCCTCACACAGAATAGTACTTAGTACTGTATAGTGGTAAATGGAGAACATATACTAAAGATAGAACTCTGTTTAGATCTAAGTTAATCTCAAAAAGTAGTGTGTGGAATCAGGATAAAACTTTATAAAAACTTTATAAATACTTTATTTTAGACTTTGTCAATCTCCTATATCCTCTTTTACATTCTTTGTCCAGACTAATGGCTACTATGAAGTAAGTGTCAATCTCTTCATTATAAATTCAACTACTGAAAAATACTTAAAAAAACTAAGATTTGAAACAGTCTTTTTTTTTTCAATAAAATCATAACTGGGTACTTTAGATATCTAGAATCTTCTGTGTTCCATTAATAACATAGCAAATCACATCCACGAAAAGCTAGTAATACAAAGTTCCATTACAAACAAATGCTTGTAACCCCTTCATCTTTATCCCTCTGTAATACTACAGAATGAGAAATCTACTTCAGAGTAAAAGTTTCCAAATACAATGGAAGGTTTGGGTATCACTGTATCAGGGGAGAGAAGATAAGAATGACATTAAAGAAAATTTTCAATAACAGAATCACAAAAAACATTCAGCTCAACTTTTATCAAAGGTCCAATTACATTAAATACTGTTCCCTAAGCATTCTGTCTAACAAAGTTTTTCTATATTGTAATTTAATTACAGAAAATATCTGCACAGTATTTTCCAAACATCCTATTTCTTAAGAGATTACCTTTTCAGTAATGTCCATTTGGCCACTTGCTTACCATTCTTTTTTGATACTTGAAGGCAACTATGAGTTTAGCAGCCAACCTTAATTAGTTAGAAAAAGATATGAAATTTTAAAAATTATTCTTGGCTTCCAATTTATACTGTATTAATCTTCTCAGGCCGCTATACTGAAATAGCATGGTAGCTTTAAAAACAGAAATTTATTTCTCACGGTTTTAGAGACTGGAAGTCCAAGATCAAACTGCTGGCAAATTTGGTTCTTGCTGAGAGCTCTCTTCCTGGCTTTTAACATGTCCTAACTCTTGTGTCTTCAGATAGAGCTCTGGTCTCTTCCTCTCCTTATACTAATTATAATTCTTATACTTCTGATGCTATTAAGTACATAGCAACAAAAGGCTATATACTCATAGCCCATTATGAAGGCTCTACTGTTCTGGCCTCATCTAAACTTTACCTCTCAAAAGCTCCACCTCCTACTACCATCACATTAGAAGTTGGGGTTGCAACAAGTGAATTTGGGGGAACACAAACATTCAGTCCCTAACACATACTTTGTAATTATATTTAATTTGAAGTCAACACAGAAACTTAAAATATTTATGAAATATCATCTCATTATGAAAGTGTCACTCTGTATATTTTTCTTGAATATTTCAGTGTCCTCATATACTGGTGTGCATTAGACTAATGTGGGGAGCCTGTGCAACATAAAAATGAGATCCAACCCAAACTTGTGAGTATAGATATGTTAACAAAAACAATTAACCTGGGTTTTCTGTAGATGAAAACTACTGGCAGAAAAAAAAAACAATAATCTAAGGAGGATATTGGAAAGCAGAAAGAAAAACTCTTTAATCCAACTCCTTTGCAAATTCGTAACTGATTTTTGATTATTACAGTCCCCTGATCTCTTTTGGAAATCTAATGCAATCTTCAAATCATATTCATCAACTATTAATGGCTCACTATAATCATTCATTTGTTTATAAAAACCAGGAATACATAATTTTAGGAATAGGATTCATCATCAGGAGGGGATGAGGCCCTTAGAAAAGTAATGACAATTAAGTAACCATGAGGATATTTTTTCTAATATTCTGCTTTATGTGCTCATATACTGTCTCATGCTGCCTGTTGCCACAAGTCAGAAACAGCAAAGAGCAGGGCAGGATTTAAAGAAAGACAATGATAATAATGAACTATAGAACAGATTTATATGAAGAAAGATAGTAAAGGCCAGAACTATTCATTCCAAAAGACCGAGGGTGAAAAACTGAAATCACTGTAACAAAGAAGACATGGAAAAGGTAAACATGAGTATTTACTAAATCCTAGATACCTAAAACATAAATCTAGAAAACAGTGTATTCTTTGAAAGTATATTGCTATGTTTCACAAATGAAAAAAGCAGCCTGCCAACTACAAGCAAAATAGTTTCAAGGAAAACTTAGGTAATTTACATATTCTGGATAAGCGTCAAATTATGAAAAAAAGTTAAAAGGTATTAAGGTCACGTTTCTATTTTATGGCATTTGAAATCATGCCAAACAATCACACTGTCTCACTGGAAACACTTTCAAAGTTAAAAAAAAAAAAAAAAGTCATGAATAAATTACTACACCTTACACTGGAAATAATTTAGATCATTTTTAATATTTTAAGTGATCTAATATATTTCAGATGTAAGATATATAAAGTGCACACATATATAATATACACATATTTCAGAAAACTACCGTCAGTCAAATTTCATCATATGAGGTAACTACCATTATTCCTCACTAGATGAAGGAGTGAAGATGGAGTATGGTCACAGAAACCAAGATACTCGTTATCTATGTTAGTTCTTTGTTTTTCAGGAAGACTGGACTTGTGCCATTGAAAACTATTTAATTCTCTATCAGACCCTGGTGATCATGCATCAAAGTATAATGTGGCCCATTAATACGGAGTAAAGCAAAAGTATGGACTATTAGGTGATTGCACAATCATGCCCTGATGGCTGATTGGTATTTATAGCTTCTCTCAAGTGTGTGGTTGAGTGGAGATGGTCAATCCTTATTATTCTAACCTGGATCACTGGCAGCTTTCCTGCTATCTTCTGGGAAAACCCTGTGTGGCACAGTTAGAAGAAATGGTAATATACTCAAATTTCTTTCTGTAACTTAATCTAAGACATTAGAATTCTGAAAGGCATTTGGCCTAATCCCAGAAATTTTATTCCACATTGATTTTGCCTTTCCTAGGGCTTTTTTTTTTTTTTTTTTCATTTCACAATCTGTACCAAAAAAAAATCACCTCAAGATCAAACACTGAAATCAATGCCAATATTCCTGGACCTTCTTTTTGAATCAGGTTCTTAAGCATTTTGTGCTTTTTCAAAATATCAAATGATTATAATTTTTATGCTTTATTTTAAGACCACTTTCTCATTTTTACTCCTTTGAGTCTCTGTGATTTTATAAATAGTGTCCTTATTATGGTCTGCTTCTGGCTTTCCTCACAGACTTTGCCCAGAGTCCTGTAGTACAGCAGCCTATTTTTGTGCTCTCTTGAGGAGACTTGTTCCCCAGCCCTCCCTTATTGTGAGTTTGTTTCAGGCTGTCGGCTGCCTGATGTTTTGATGTCTCTCTCCATTAACTAACTCTTGCCTTTCAAACACCAAGCTTCAGTTTCTTGTTTACTGCCTTCTTTGTTATAGCTCTTGGCTTACTGCTTCAGTGTGTGTGTCAATAGAATCCTTGGCAACTCCCTGTGTCATTTCTTGCCTCTCCTTCTCCACAGATTGCTTTTCACCAATTTGATTTTCAAAAGATAGCCTGTCAGCAGTTCAAAGTGTGGAATCCATCTCTAGTCTCTTAGACTGTGCGCATTTTAATTATTAGTACAAGGCAGCAAGGCTGACGTACAAAAGTGACCACCTGTACTGCCTCACTGAAAAAGCACAAGGGTTAAGTCCTGCCCAGGGTGCCTGAAATCCCAGATGACAGATTCACTTCTCCAATCTCAAAAATTTTAATATTTTCAGGAAAGCTTGTTTACCCCTCTGCTTACCCTTAGGATTTTCTACATATACTACTGTGGTACTTACCATACTATATATTCTATCTTCTACTGTATGATATAATTAATTTTGTTTCTGTGCCCCCATAAGACTGTAAGTCATTCGCATAGGAATGGTATTCCTTATGTCTTACTCTCTAGGGTGGCACATGGTGACAATGGTCTAAATACAATCTTTGAGCTGATAAACATAAAATATAAGTGGACAGGGAAGAAACAAACTATTAACTTCTAATATATTTACTTTTTTTTTTTTTACTTTTGGTAACCTCTACGCCCAACATGGGGCTCCAACTAAACAACTGGGAGATCAAGAGTCGTCTGCTGTTCCGACTGAGCCACCCAGGCACCCCTGGAGTTCTGTTCTATGCATGTTTTCATGTGCACCTTCACACAAATAAGGAAGAAGGAAAGGGAGAGAAGGAAGAAAAAGTAACATTCGTATCAAGAAAGCAAAACCTTACCAGAAATGCCATCAGATTTCTATTTCACTAGACAGAATTATACAAGACTAATCTCTTATAACAACAAGAAGAATGAGAAAATGAAGGCCTTGTGTTTTTTTCCTCTTCTTTTTTAATTTTTTTGCCTGCAATAATTGTGGGACTCCATAAGTAAGAAGGAAAGGAGAATAAATATTAAGTCACAGAAATCTCTGTCAGAGGGGTAATGATGAGTATATAAGTGCTAGAATAGAGTCAATATAAATGAAAATGCAAACATAAGAGAGTCAAAGTAAATAAAAGCATATGAATTCAACTGATGGCTGCATTACCATCCTGCCCAGTAACGGCTGACAGGGGTCTGGCATTTTGATTTATAAGTTTTAAAGCACTACTGAGGCTTAAGCTTCATGGGAATCTTAATAGAGTATCCTTCTATTTTTCATTCAGCCTCTTCAAGGCTTCATAAATAAAGTTTTCCTGAGCACTTTCTCTGCATCTAGCACTGTGGTACATTGAGTGAAATAACGTAATTGTCTTCAAGCTGTCCACTTTGAACTGAACTTTTCAATAACAGAAGTGAGTCATGCAGTGGTTCACTGAAGAGATACCTAACTTAAATGGGGTGTGTGCTTGTGGAGTGGGAATTGAGTCAGAGAACTGCCACAGAAGGAGAAAGGGGAGCTCTCCAAATGGTGTGCAAAAAGATGTTACTGGCAGAGAGTATTAGTGCATAAAGGCACCAGAAGGCAAACAAAGTAAAAAATATCCTGGGATTTGTAGATTTTTTAGTGGAGAAAAGCACATAATTTAAAGGGAAAGACAATGGTAGGGGGAGAAATTAGAAGAAAGGTAAGCAAGAACCAAAGGGTCTTTTTAGACAATGAGACACTAAATGAATATAAACTGGTATCAGTTTCATGCTTTAGGAAGATTTTCCTGGTTCCTGGTTTATTGGAAACAGACAACACTCAAAAGAGGGAATTCAGTTGAAGAACTATTCCAATGATTCAAGTGAAAAATATGAAGACTCATCCCAAAATAGTACCAGAGGAACTGGGGGAAAAAAAGAGAGAGAGAGAGAAAAAGACTGCCTGACTCCATAGACATTAAACAAGTCAAAGTTAAAAATACATTTACCAAATCCTGATGTGTGTACATGTGTCCATGTGGGGGGGGGGGGTGGCCAGGCCGGAGAAACAAGTATAGAGTGGGGCAGAAATAAGGGAATAACAATAAAACAACTTCTATTTCTTCACTCTTTCACTGGTTCAATAATGATGATTGAGTCAATTTTCCTAAAGATATATGTTTGAGGTAAGACAAAATATACACACCTGTTCGTAGTTTGTCTATACTTGTGACCCAAGCACAACATGAGGCAACCTCACCAAGAAAACAGTCATTCTGTCATAGAGAAACCTAACAATGAACCCTTAAATCCTGGTTGAACAGCCTACTTCCTAGAGCAAATCTCAAGGACCTAGGGAATAATATAAAACATAAGATATTATTAAGCCAAAAACACACCTGATCAACACACTGTTTCCAGAGTGAGTTAGTTATGAACCTTCAAAATGATTTAACAAAATGAGAAACTTATTATACTGTCTCTGTAGCAATTAAAAATAAATTCTGATATCTAATATATCAGATAAAAATTCTTAAACCATAAGGAAAATGATGCAGGCTTCACAAGGCCAATCCTTACTTGAATAGAATAGCAAGGCACCCAGGAACAGATTATGGTTCACAGTCCCAGGTCCAGAGAATACCAACCTACATGGTGTGTTGGAAGCATGCAACAGCTTCTAAAGCTAGCATTCTATTATTCTGCCTTTATATTATGCATAAACGCACCTTAAGGTTCACTAACCCAATAGTTCTTGTCACTATTGCTACCAGCTCAACCATGCTAGTAACAAGGAATCTCTTAATGCACTGCCTGGTTTGAAGAAAAAAAAAAAATGTATAGAAGAACAAATAGTGCCCAAAGTAATTCAGGCTCCCAGACAAGAGCATCCATATTGAAGAATCCATCTCTTGTGTTTCAAGATATTTGTTTCCACTGTTTGTGCATCAGAGACTATTTTATCTTAAGGACAATAAAATCAGCAAATTAGGAGAAATGAGTATGATTAAAACAAACACACAGTATAGCGGTTGTGAGGTCACTTTAAGTTAAAAAGGTCTCAAAATCTTGGTTTTTGCACTTACCAGGTTTGTTAGCCTCTCTAAGCCTCATTAATAATATAGATAAAATGACACTTAATTCACAGAATTATTGTGAGAAATAAATGCTCATGAGGTACCCAGCCCCAAATCTGGTATAAATTAGTCTTAAATAGATACTAACATTAAAAAAATGGATTAACAACATCTTTTAGGGGTAGTGATTTGTATTCCCCTTTTACAGAAGAAGAGACTGAGATTCTGAGAGGCTCAGTCACTTGTTCAAGGTCACCATACTAGTAAAAATGAGAACCAGGATTCAAACACAGCTCTACTGTGGTAGAGAGTAGACTGTCCCAATTTTTTTTAATTCTACATTTTAGAAGATACCCTTTCAAAAAGCCAGGACTTAATGTAAATACTGTGCTGATCTTATGGTTTCAGAATTAAGTGAAAGAAGGAGAATACAGAAGAAAATAAAAGCAAAAGCAGTCTGTTCCAAAAAGTCCAGTACTACAGCCCTGTACATGATCAAGTTTAGGACACAAAACCTATGAGAAATGGTTAAAACAATCAAGATAATTCATAATCTGGAGAAGAGACTGTAGGAGGAAATATAATTGCAACTACCCAATTTACAGAAATGTAATTTAGAATATTATGCACATTTTCAGTTTCCAAGAATGGTTTAATTATTCCCAAAAACATAAAAATTAAATGTAAAAAAAATGACAGTTTTTTTGTTGTCAGTTCTGAATAAGAATTTGTGGGCAAGAGGCTGATTTCAGGGGATAGATGAGAACTCTATTTTTAATTCATGGATGAATTACTATGTTTATATTTGCAGTTCTGTAGCTATAGGGGAGCTGCTTGTAAGGGAATATTAAAACCTGAATTATTTTTCACATGATGTAGATTTCAAAAACAAAAAATTTAATGTCTGAATTTTCATGTTTATTAATTAAAATACCTATGCATTTACCAAAAGGAAACTGTTCATAGCAATTTTCCATTTCACAAATTTATTACCAACAAAGAACTTGATTATGTTGTAAGAATTTCACAGTTACTAAATGATATATTATTTGGCATTATCTTGAACTGAAGAATTTGAGGGATTAGGTATTTTCAAATTCTACTTTTAAGCTTACCACCGGCTCCAGATACAACCATAAATTAGTGCAAGAAAAACACTGAATGCATGTTTCTGGATACTTACACACTATACTGATCAAATCAACCTAGTATCAAAAAAGGCCCATTACCAACTAATAGCAAACTGATTTTTAAAAACAATGTCTTAATTTCTCATAAATATATAATTACACAATCACACCAGGGGGCGCTCTTAACACTGAAATGATAGATGCCATATTTTAAAACACATGGTGGTCTCAGTTGGCCAAAATGAGATTTTTTTCTAGGCATATAGTACTTGCAACAAGTGCTTATCTTTTGAAAATGTTTGCTGGCAACACACACATTTTCTTTTACATCCCAAATGTTTGCGTTGTTAAGACTATCAAGTTAGTCTATCAAGTAAAACATTTTCTGCTGATAGGAAACATCTTATTTTGGAAACATTTGTCTGTTTAGACTGGCATCTGTCTCTTATTCTTTTGGTGGTTATGCTGATTCTCAATAGTCAACAGTGCTTAAGAATACATAAAACTTAAAAATGGTTTTACTGCCCATTTTATTTTTTATAAAATTTCTATCAAACCTGCAGCTCCTCCCCACACACATACACACCATAAAAAGGGGTCATCTAAATTCACACACACACACACACTGAAATTCTAATCTGGACAGTTTGGATTTTTTCTGTATTTTCTCATTACCTGGTAAGAACTCTGAAGCCTAGATGCTGTCCTCAGAAAATTCAAGATTCAGGTTCCTAAAAATATAATTATAAAATCAGTGTGAGGTTTCAAGGAAATAGAAAAGGCAAAAGGTCAGTTTGGGCTATATTTTACCCAGAGAAATCACCATTTACTACTACTCCTGTCAATAGTAAATACTTTTATACAAATGACATCTGATTACAAGTATACTTTAAGAAATAAAGTCAAAAGGAAAGAATCATAAAGTTTGTGAAAAAGGACATAGCTACCTGTCTTCCTGTAGTGGTAGAGAAGGAGTTTATAAGCTTTTCCAACCCATGTAGTTGAGATCACCCCCTTTTTTCTAGCAGCTGCCTCCACAAGTATTATCTACTTGTGCCTAAAATGAAACAGGAAAAATTCTAACCAAGATTAACTGGGTATGAACAGAGAGCAGGTTCCTACCTAGGATGTGAGTTCAAGGAAACAAGAATGGACTGACCTGCTGTTTGTACCTTAAATGAAATTCATGAGGTTACTAATGTCTCAAATCCTGTTGACAGGAGCAAAGTTTTCATTCTAGAACAAGAGTAGGCTTTAAGGTAAAAATACACCTGGAAAAAAAGGTGTATTTATTTATTACTTTACATCAAAGTATATGTGAATGACAGAAAGTCCTACCTGCATCGAAGTAGATTTTAATACAATTTTTGACAATATGAAGGGGAATGAAGAAAAAAAGAATACAGGATGAAAAGAAGTCAGGCTACGGAGGAGAAACCCTACAGGAAGAGAATGTTAGCAGTCAGGTAACTACTGTTACCTGCATTACTCCCTCTTGATCTTCAGAGTGAAACAGTTACCAGAGGTTCACCAAGCCAAATGAAGCCTTGTTTGGTAAGAGGGAACAAATGACCTGAACTAATCTGGCATATGGTAAAGTCACCTGAGTTAGAAAGCAGTGGTGTTTGGGGTTCCATGTGGTCCATGGAGGTTCTGAGCCACTTACTGGAAAACAGAGATAGAGTTTACTCCCCACTAGGACTGGAATGGTTGCTAGAAAGCCAAGTAACCTTATCTAAATTTAGATAAGGTCCTAATGTCAAATGAAGACAAGGATACTAATCAGAAAATGCCAAATTTGTAGAACAGTTTTGATAAACTGGGTGGTAGAGGGGAACCTGGGTGGCTCAGTGGGTTAAAGCCTCTGCTTTCGGCTCAGGTCATGATCCCAGGATCCTGGGATAGAGCCCCGCATGGGGCTCTCTGCTCAGCGGGGAGCCTGCTTCCTCCTCTCTCTCTGCCTGCCTCTCTGACTACTTGTGATCTCTCTGTCTCTGTCAAGTAAATAAATAAAATCTTTAAAAAACAAAAAACAAAAAAAAACAAACAAAAAAAAAACCCCGGTGGTAGATACCAGAAAACAGAAACAGTCAAGGATGACAGAAAGGTTTTTTAGCTGAGCAACTGCTGTCATTTAATGGGAGTGGGAAACTGGGAAAAGCAGGTTATTGGGGGAAATAATTATTGTGACTTTGGGTATGTGAATTTTGTTAGGTCTGTTAGTAATACCCAAGAGGAGCCATATAAAGCAGTTAGGCAAATCAGTGCAGAGTTTAGAGAAAGGATTCAAGCTCTTTACTACAACACTATGGGTTGTCCACTCACTGACTATATCTAGAGCCATGATATACTAGAGGAAGTGAGTGCAGAGGAGAGAGAGGACAGAGACTAGTCTGGAAGTTGGTAGACTCAGGTAGCTCCATCACCCGTGCCACCTGGTGATCATGCCTTTGTATGATTCTCATTCCCAAGAGTGTGGACAGGATCTGTAACTTGTTTCTAACTCAATATATGTGACAGGATGTGTATGAATGATACTGCGATTAGTTTGTTACAGTATATAAGATTATACAGCCCAATCTAGTTACAGAGATTCCCCCTAGCTGGCTTACTTTTGTGAAACAAACAGTAGTGCTGGGGAACCTACTTGACAGAGAATTGAGGGTGGCCTCAAAAAACTGAGGG
Source organism: Mustela nivalis (assembly GCF_964662115.1). Taxonomy (NCBI): domain Eukaryota; kingdom Metazoa; phylum Chordata; class Mammalia; order Carnivora; family Mustelidae; genus Mustela; species Mustela nivalis. Next base: position 28,748,428 of record NC_139023.1, on the reverse strand, counting down.
AAGTGTCTGTTCATATCTTCTGTCCATTTTTTTATATGATTGTCTGTTTTGTGTGTGTTGAGTTTGAGGAGTTCTTTATCGATCCTGTATATCAACCTTTTGTTTGTACTGTCATTTGCAAATATCTTCTCCCATTCCATGGGTTGCCTCTTTGTTTTGTGGACTGTTTCCTTTGCTGTGCAGAAGCTTTTGATCTTGATGCAGTCCCAAAAGTTCATTTTCGCTTTTGTTTCCTTTGCCTTTGGAGACATATCTTGAAAGAAGTTGCTATGGCTGATATCAAAGAGGTTACTACCTATATTCTCCTCTAGGATTCTGATGGATTCCTGTCGCACGTTGAGTTCTTTTATCCATTTTGAGTTTATCTTTGTATATGGTGTAAGAGAATGGTCGAGTTTCATTCTTCTACATATAGCTGTCCAGTTTTCCCAGCACCATTTATTGAAGAGACTGTCTTTTTTCCACTGTATATTTTTTTCCTGCTTTTTTGAAGATTATTTGACCATAGAGTTGAGGGTCCATATCCAGGCTCTCTACTCTGTTTCACTGGCCTATGTGTCTGTTTTTATGCCAGTACCATGCTGTCTTGGTGATCACAGCTTTGCAGTAAAGCTTGAAATCAGGTAAGGTGATGCCCCCCATTTTATTTTTGTTTTTCAACATTTCCTTAGTGATTTTGGGTCTCTTCTGATTCCATACAAATTTTTGGATTATTTGCTCCAGCTCTTTGAAAAATACTGGTGGAATTTTGATCGGAATGGCATTAAAGGTATAGATTGCTCTAGGCCGTATAGACATTTTAACAATGTTTATTCTTCTGATCCAAGAGCATAGAATGGTCTTCCATCTTTTCGTGTTTTCTTCAATTTCTTTGATGAGTGTTCTGTAGTTCCTCGAGTACAGATCCTTTACCTCTTTGGTTAGGTTTATTCCCAGGTATCTTATGGTTCTTGGTGCTATAGTAAATGGAATTGATTCTCTAATTTCCCTTTCTGTATTTTCATTATTATTGTCCAGGATCTATAAAGAACTCCTCAAACTCAACACACACAAAACAGACAATCATATAAAAAAATGGGCAGAAGATATGAACAGACACTTCTCCAACAAAGACATACAAATGGCTATCAAACACCTGAAGAAATGTTCATCATCACTCGGCATCAGGGAGATTTAAATTAAGACCACATTAAGATGTCACCTTACACCAGTTAAAATGGCCTAAATTAGCAATATGGGAAACCACATGTGTTGGAGAGGATGTGGAGAAAGGGGAATCCTCTTACACTGTGGGTGGGAATGCAAGTTGGTGCAGCCTCTTTAGAGAACAGTGTGGAGATTCCTCAAGAAATTAAAAATAGAACTTCCCTATAACCCTGCAATTACACTCCTATGTATTTACCCCAAAGATACAGATGGAGTGAAAAGAAGGGCCATCTGCAACCCAAATTTATAGCAGCAATGGCCACGGTTGCCAAACTGTGGAAAGAACCAAGATGCCCTTCAACGGAAGAATGGATAAGGAAGATGTGGTCCATATACACTATGGAGTATTATGCCTCCATTCAGAAAGGATGAATACCCAACTTTGGTAGCAACATGGACAGGACTGGAAGAGATTATGGTGAGCGAAATAAGTCAAGCAGAGAGAGTCAATTATCATATGGTTTCACTTATTTGTGGAGCATAGCAAATAGCATGGAGGACAAGGGGAGATGGAGAGGAGAAAGGAGTTGAGGGAAATTGGAAGGGGAGGTGAACCATGAGAGACTATGGATTCTGAAAAATAATCTGAGGGTTTTGAAGGGGCGGGGGGTGGGAGGTTGGGGGAACCAGGTGGTGGGTATTGGAGAGGGCACGGATTGCATGGAGCACTGGGTGTGGTGCAAAAACAATGAATACTGTTACGCTGAAAAAAATAAATTAATTTTTAAAAAAAAGGGGGGGGCGCCTGGGTGGCTCAGTGGGTTAAGCCGCTGCCTTCGGCTCAGGTCATGATCTCAGGGTCCTGGGATCGAGTCCCGCGTCGGGGTCTCTGCTCAGCAGGGAGCCTGCTTCCTCCTCTCTCTCTCTCTCTCTGCCTGCCTCTCTGCCTACTTGTGATCTCTCTCTGTCAAATAAATAAATAAAATCTTAATTAAAAAAAAAAAAAAAAACTGAAGGAAGCCTCTAGGTGGCACTTGTAAGGTCTCCAGCCTCCAGCCAACAAGAAAATGAAGCCCTCACTCTTACAGCCTCAAGGAAATAAATTCTGCCAACGATCTGAGTAAACTTGGAAACAAAGCCTTCCCTAGTCAAGCATTCAGATGCTACCTCAAGCGCCAGCTGACACCTTGACTGTAGTCTTGCAGAAGAACTAGTTCAACTGTGCTCAGACTTCTCATCCAAAGAAACTGTGAGATAATAAATGTGTGTTGTTTTAATCCACTAATTTTGGAGTAACTCGTTATGCAAAAAGAGAAAAGTAAGGAAAGCCCTGAGTTACTACAACATTTAGAGGTCAGGCAAATATGAAAGAGCCATGGGGCACCTGAGTGGCTCAGTGGGTTAAAGCCTCTGCCTTCAGCTCAGGTCATGATCCCAGGGTCCTGGGATGGAGCCCCACATCGGGCTCTCTGCTCAGCAGGGAGCCTGCTTCCCCCTCTCTCTCTGCCTACTTGTGATCCTTCTCTCTGTCAAATAAATAAATAAAATCTTAAAAAAAATATTTGAAAGAGCCAGGAAAAACAGACCAAATAAAAGAGGCCAGTGAGGTAAGAGGAAAACCAACAGAAAAGCATTTCTCCAAGAGGCTTATCACCAACTTCCTCAGAGAAATCTGAGACATAGAACAAAGGGACAGGTGAGTCTGCTGACTTGCTGAAGGCTCATAGGTAATCATGAGTGAAAGGGACACAAGAAGCCAAGAGCTACCTCAATTCCAGTCTCTTTCTGAGGAGAAAAGGGTAAGAGGCACTGCTAAATAAATGAAATTCAGTTTTATTAGGCTCCCTGGAAGACCCAATTAGTGCCAGAGTTGTGCTACTTCACTATTTGTAAGGCTTTGAAAGTCGGTACTTCAAAAATGGCTAACATTTAATACTCATCAAAGTCAGCTCATTTTAATTACTAAGTAGCTCACATAACCTATTTTTAAACTTTCCATTGTTATTAGACATGCTTAGATTGGCTTGTAATTTATTTTTTTAATCAATACAACCAAATCTAATAAGCATGTATTATGTGCAAGGCCCTGAATTAACTAGCTATAACTCAAAGAAGCTGCCGTGATGCTTTGTGTACATGTATAATTTGTATGCAAACTTATACTATTTATAAAGCACTGTCACACAATCAAAGGCTATGTTATGCCCTAATGTGATTAGTATTCAGCTTTTATCTAGATTTATCTATAGTGAGCATCCCATTTTCCTACAATGCTTTGAAAGCAATTTCTTCTCTATTTATTAACTCAATGAAGATGTATTGAGCACTTACTTAGGTACACAGGGGGCAAATTGGATAAAAAAGTATTCAAAATGCCTCTTCTATAAGAAAACTATCCAAAATGTGTCCTTATTATATCCTCAATTTACTTTACTTATGTATATGCATGTATTTATCTACATTTACTCTGCCTAAATATATATTGTATATATGTATACTATATATAATATTTGTGTATGTCTGTATATGTACAGTATACATTTATATTTGTCTGTATACACTCTGCCTAACCTAATAATAAAACTCTGCCCCTTGCATCATCAGCTTTTCCCCAGGTTTTGCTCTGTCATCAAGGTGGAAAGATTAAATAACTATGTTCCAGGCTGTGAACTTAGCAGTCTTCATGATTCTCAGTAATGTCTCTGGCACTGTGGGGCAAGGGGAAGCCTAAAACTAGATCATGGCATGAAGGAGTTTTCAACCTATTTTATTAGCAACAGCTTTCCTAGTCTCCTTTTTCTCCTATCCTCACTTGAAATGTAAGCTTTTCCTTAGGAGAGACCCATAGTAGTTTTTTACTAGTATACCTTTCAGCATATGGTATGTGCTCAATAAGCATCATCTGGTTGATTAGCAACTTTCCAAAATGACTGAGGTGGCCTGCATGAAAATAGAAATATACACTTGGACAAGCAAATGTACTTATACTGCTAGATAAACATACACAAACTATAGCCAAATAAAAAGGGCCTACATAATGTTTAAACCATAGTTTTCACTCAATAATTTAATAAACTGGAGACAATATTTTTTAAAATATTCACATGTGACTATATTTAAAAATTAAATCTAACCCTTTGCTTTCCCATCTATCACAAAGAGAGAAATATAGCTTTGTGTAATCTTATTTTGAACAAAATGAAGTATTTCATTTTATCAAAGCAAAAACAAACTTTTTTTCCTGGATGGTAAACTCTAAGAATTTATTACAAGTATCATTAAAACAAATACTGGAGCACATATCTTCCTTAATTATCCTAAGCAAGATGGATAAATTGATTCAAAATTGCTAAAATTAAGGTATTGGATTGAATAAGATATACAGCACCTCCCAGAATTTATACTGATATTCTACTATCACTCTTGGTGTCATCAACGCATATATCCATTGGTAATTATTTTTTATAAACATATTTTATATATATATATATATAAACATATACTTATATTTTTATTTTTTTATAAAAATATAATGTATTATTAGCCCCCAGGGATACAGTCTGTGAATCACCAGGTTTACAGACCTCACAGCACTCACCATAGCACATAACACTCCCCAATGTCCATAACCCCACCACCTTCTCCCTACCCCCCTACCCCCAGCCCCCCTCAGTTAGAGTTTTGTGACATTAAGAATCTTTTATGGTTTGTATCCCTCCTGATCCCATCTTGTTTCATTTATTTTTTTCCTACCCCTCAGACCCCACACATTGCATCTCCACTTCCTCATATCAGGGAGATCATATGATAGTTGTCTTTCTCTGATTGACTTATTTTGCTAAGCATAATACCCTCTAGTTCCATCCAGGTCATTGCAAATGACAAGATTTCATTTCTTTTGATGGCTGCATAGAATTCCATTGTATATATATACCACCTTTTCTTTATCAATTCATCTGTTGGTGGACATCTAGGTTCTATCCATAGTTTGGCTGTAGTGGACATTGCTGCTATTTAGCTATATTTAGCTATAAACATTCAGGTGCATGTGCCCCTTTGGATCACTAAATGTGTAAAAGATACATGTGTGTCTTTAAGATAAATACCCAATAGTGCAATTGCTGGTCATAAGGTAGCTCTATTTTCAACTTTTTGAGGAACCTCCATGCTGTTTTCCAGAGTGGTTGCACCAGCTCGCATTCCCACCAGCAGTGTAGGAGGGTTCCCCTTTCTCCACATTCTCGCGGTAATTATTTTTTAAGACAATTTGGTAAGCATTTTCAAGACCAGAAAGGCTGCTAAATGAACATAAATTTCCTATACTTTTCAAAATGCACAATGTATTCACATAGTATTGATTTCACATGAAAAACCTACTCAAAATTAGTATCTATTTTCCACTTCCCAAAAAGGTAAGGCTTTACTTCATTTTAATGTGTATTACCACCTGAAGTTATATAAGTGAACAGAACTGAGTCTGTAAAACACTGCGAAAATGTAAATCAATTACTACCATTGTAAAGAAGTATAGTTATTTACCAGTGTTACATGAGTGAGAACAAACTGTTACTCTACATAGGCCAAATACATAGCCTGCCAATACTAGAGCAAGCTGCTGAAGCCATTTTCCCTGATGAATACAATCATTAGGCAGCCAGATTTTAAACCATGTGCCCATGTCCCCACAGGACCAGAACTCACTGGACTTGGGATAGGCATCTAATCAAAGGACAGTGAACCCATTAGGTTGGTTATGACTACAGATGAGGGCAGGTCTAATCAGAAAAAAAATTACTAGGGCCAATGTATTTCTTTCTCTTCGAATTTGAACTAAAAAGTGCCAAGAAAATTAATTAGTGACAGAGGAAACAGAAAAAGGTATACAAGTTACTTGGGAATACAGGTACACAGAGCAATAGAGTTGCCATGAAATGTGTTTTGGCCCGTGACAGGATCTAAGATGGTAGGTGGCCTCCAAAGAGCACTGAGTGCAGTTCAATACAAATCAAACTGTATTCAAATAAGAATACATAGTAAGAATAAGAAATCCTTTATCCTTTTTTTCCAGCTTTACTGAGATATAACTGACACATAACACTGTGTAAGTTAAAGGTATACAAGGTGGTACATAGACATACATATGTACTGTAAAATAATTACCACAATAAAGGCACTTAGCATGACCATAACTTCACATAGTTAACACTTTATGTGGGGGGGAGAATATTTGATATCTACTCAGTAATTTTCAAGCATATGATATTATTATTATTATTATTAACTATAGTCACCATGTTGTATTTTAAATCTCTAGAACTTATCTTGTAACTGGAAGTGTGTATCCCTGGACCACCATTACTCACCCCCTCCCTGCATCCTACCAAGCTACTCTATGTTTCTGTAAGTTCATTTTTTTTAAGAATACAGATATAAGTGAGATCATACAGTATTTGTCTTTCTCTGTCTGACTTATCCAATTTCGCATAATGCCCTCCAGATCCACCCATGTTATTAAAATGGCAGGATTTCCTTCTTTTTTATGGGTAAATAATATTTTATATAGTATACCATTTGTATGTATAATATATACCATATTTTCATTATCCATTTTTCTATCAATGGATACTTAAAGTTCTTTCCACAGTTTGGTTTTTGTAAATAATACTGCAACAAACATGGGAGTAAAGATATCTCTCCCTATGGAGAAGACTTCATTCCCTTAGGATATATACCTTAAAGTGGGATTGCTGAATCACACCGTAGTTCTATTTTTAATTTTTTGAGGAACTTCCATACTATTTCTAGAGTGGCTGCACCAAATTACAATCCCACCAACAGTGCACATGGGTTTCCTTTTCTCCACATTCTCTCCAGCATTTTTATTGTGAACAGAGGCTTGGAGGAACCTAATCCTGTGTTTCATCTAGGAGCAATGGTTTGGTATACTCTAGCTCAGTGTTTATGGTGACTTCATAGATCATAACTACTGTGAATAACAAGAATAGATTGTATTCCTTTTTTAACTTTTTTTTTTTTTTTAGTATAGTTGCCACACAATGTTACATTGGTTTCAGGTATACAACATAGTGATTAGACAACCCTATACCTTACACTATGCTCACCACATGTGTAGCTACCATCTGTTACCATACAATGCTAATATAATACTGTTGACTGCATTCTCTATGCTGTGTCTTTTATCCTGTGACTTACTTATTCCATAACTGGAAGCCTGTATCTCACAATCCCTTCTACACATTTACTGTCCTCCCACACCCCCAATCTGAATATATATTAAAACAATGAATTTTTCTAATGTATATAATTGTTGAACCTATTATCATACACCTGAAACCAATATATCATATGTCAACTAAACTTCAAAAAGAGAAAGGAAGAAAGGAAGGAAGGAAAAGGAAAGGAAAGGAAAGGTGGCATTAGGTTTTTGAGTACTGGAAGTTTTTGTTAATAGTTCAGATTGTTCCAGGGAAGACATATGGGTGTTTCTGCAACTCTGGCCTGATTTGCTTCACTCCTTTTCCACAGATCTTTCATTGTCTCAAGTACCTTACAGAATCATGTAGTCAAGTGATTTCTATACCTTTTGAAGTTTTTTACATGGCTTTTTGTTCCAAACTTTGTATTATTTTTTCTTTCAAAAGTAGTCTATGATATTATTAAAATGATATATATTGGTTAAAAAGAAAAAGAAAAACCACAATGAGTTAATATTCTATCCAATATCACCAGACTCATTTTAGCCTTCCCCCTTTCCTTATTTATACTTCTTTCTACAACAGTGAGAAAACCCAGATCTCATTAAATAAAGTTCATTTGTTCAATTCTAATATATACATAAAAATTCTAGTATATAAAATACATGCTTCACTTCCAGACTAATTCTATGAGGCCAGCATTACCCTGATCTCAAAACCAGGCAAAGACCCCATCAAAAAGAAGAATCTCAGATCAATATCCCTGATGAATGTGGATGCCAAAATTGTCAACAAGATCTAGCTAATAATTTCCAACAGTATATCAGGAGGATTATTCATCATGACCAGGTGGGATTTATCCCTGGGATGCAAGGGTGGTTCAACATTCACAAATCAATCAACGCAATGGAACACATTAATAAGAGGAGAGAGAAGAACCATATGGTCCTCTCAATTGATACACAAAAGGCATTTGACAAAATACAGTATCCTTCCTAATTAAAACTCTTTAAAGTATAGGGATAGAGGGAACATTCCTCAATTTCACAAAAAACATCAATGAAAAGCCCACAGCAAATATCATTCTCAATGGGGAAAAGCTGAGAGCCTTTCCCTTAAGATCAGGAACACAACAAGGATCCCCACTCTTGCCACGGTTCAACACTGGACTAGAAGTACTGCGTTGAAGCAACAGCAATCAGGCAACACGAAGAAATAAAAGGTACTCAAACTGGCAAAGTAGTAGTTAAACTCTCTCTCTTCACAGACAACATGATAAATTATGTAGGAAACCCAAAAGACTCCAGCCCCAAATTACTAGAACTCAGAACAATTCAGTAATGTGGCAGGATACAAAATCGATGCACAGAAATCAGCTGCTTTCCTATACACTAACAATGTAACTGCAGAAAGAGAAATTAGGGAATTGATTCTATTTGCAATAGCACCAAAAACTGTTAGATAACAGATAACTTGGAATAAACATAACCAAAGAGGTGAAGTATCTATACCTTAGAAACTACAGAACACTTACAAAAGAAATTGAAGATGACACAAAAAGGTGGAAAAACATGCCATGCTCATGGATCGGAAGAATAAACATTGTTAAAATGTCTATGCCGCCCAGACCAATCTATACTTTCAATGCCATCCCTGAATCAAAATACCACTGACATTTTTTAAAGTGCCAGAACAAACAACTCTAAAATTTGTATGGAAATAGAAGAGGGCCCAAATTGCCAAGGAAATGCTGAAAAAGAAAAACAAAGCTGGGAACATTGTGTTGCCTGATTTCAAGCTATATTACAAAGCTGTGATCATCAAAACAGCATGGTATTGGCAAAAAAACAGACACATAGATCAATGGACCAGAATAGAGAGGCCAGATATGGTCCTTCATCCTTATATAGTCCCTATATAGTCAACTAACCTTCAACAAAGCAGGAAAAAATATCCAGTGGAAAAAAGACAGTCTCTTCAATAAATGCTGCTGGGATAATTGGACAGCTATATACAGAAGAATGAAACTTGACCATTCTCTTATAGCATACACAAAAATAAACTCTAAATGGATGAAAGACATGTGAGGCAGAAATCCATCAAAGTCCTAGGAGAACACAAGCAATAATAACCTTTTTGACATCTTTGACATCAACCACAGCAACTTCTTTCAAGACATGTCTCCAAAGGCAAGGTAAACAAAAGCAAAAATGAACTTTTGGAACTTCATCAAGATAAAAAGCTTCTGCACAGCAAAGAAACAGTCAACAGAACAAAGAGGCAACCCACGGAATGGGAGAAGATATTTGCAAATGATACTACAGATAAAGGGCTGATATACAAGATCTGTAAAGAACTCCTCAAACTCAAATCCAAAAAACAAAAAATGAAGTCAAAAAATGGACAGAAGAGGAGCGCCTGGGTGGCTCAGTGGGTTAAAGTCTCTGCCTTCGGCTCAGGTCATGATCCCAGGGTCCTGGGATCAAGCTCCACATCGAGCTCTCTGCTCGGCAGGGAGCCTGCTTCCCCCTCTCCGCCTCCCTCTCTGCCTACTTGAGATCTCTGTCTGCCAAATAAACAAATTAAAAAAAAAAAATCTTTAAAAAAAAAAATGGACAGAAGACATGAACAGACACTTCTCCAAAGAAGACACACAAATGGCTAACAGACACATGAAAAAATGTTCACCATCCTTAACCATCAGGGAAATTCAAATCAAAATCACAATGAGATACCACCTTACACCAGTTAGAATGGCAAAAATTGACAAGGTAAGAAACAATAAATATTGGAGAGAATGTGGAGAAAGGGGAACCCTCTTACATTGTTGGTGGGAATGCAAAGTGGTACCACCACTTTGGAAAGGAGTGTTGAGGTTCCTCAAAACTTAAGAACTTAGCTACCTTTTGAGCCAGCAATTGCAAAAAATTGTGGTATTTACCCCAAAGATAACAGATGTAGTGAAAAGAAGGGCCACATGCACTCCAATGTTCATAACAGCAATGTCCACAACAGCCAAACTGTGGAAAGAGTCAAGATGCCCTTGAACAGATGACTAGATAAAGAAAATGTGGTCCACACATAGAATGGAATATTACACTCCATCAGAAAGGACAAATAGCCAACTCTTACATCAACATGGATGGGACTGGAGAAGGTTATGCTGAGTGAAATAAGTCAAGCAGAGAAAGTCAATTATCATATGGTTTCCCTTATTCCTGGAACATAAGGAATAGCATGGAGGAAGTTAGAAGAAGGAAAGAAAAAATGAAGGGGAGATGTCAGAGGGGGAGACGAACCATGAGAGATTATGGACTCCTGGAAGCAAAGTGAGGGGCTCTGAGAAGAAGGGAGTGGGGGATGGGTTAACCTGGTGATGGGTATTAACAAGGGCACGTAGTGCACGGAGCACTGGGTGTTATATGTATGCAAACAATGAATCATGGAACACTACCTCAAAAACCAATGATGTACTGTATGGTGACTAACACAACATAAAAAAAAAAAAGAGAGAGAGAGAATTAGATGGGGGGAAAATACATGCTTTGCTATACCAATCCTGTTAGAAACACCTTTACTAATTAGATCACAGCATTTATGTACATTATTTTTGTCTTTAGCCATATAGTACCCAATTAAGATTCTATTTTCCACAATGGTTTTGGTTATTTTCTTTCCTACTATCTTCAATGTGGTTTTATTATTCATTTTTAATATAGTTAGGTTTATCTTTTAGTTTATATTCTATTTTGGCTTCTCCCAAGTTTGTTTTAGTTTTGTTTTGTTTTAGTTTTATATTTGTTTTAGTTTTATATTTTTTTATATTGAGGATATGAAAATATCACCATAATTCTAAGAGTCAGAGTTATACAAAAAGATATACTCATAGAAGTGTCTTTAATGGTATATTTGAATTCAACTGACTGCAATTTACAAATTACAAATTTAAATGTTTTCTATTTCAATTCTAGAACCTGTATTTGCTACACGCAGTTCTACATAACTGTAGGTTTTCATATAGGTGGAATGAGAAAATTTAAAAGCATAAGAATCAATGTCTTACTTTAGATAATTCAAGTGAACTCTTCTTTAAAATTATTAGAACCAAAAAAAAGTAACCCATATAAATCAAAGCAATGAGATATACTGAGTAGAGTGTAGAGTAATTTTTTAAAATTAGATTTAGTAATTAGCTTTTTAGTGATTCTTAATATTTGGAACAAATATAAGACAATCCATATTAACACACAGACCACCAAATATTTACATATAGCATTTTAGGGCTTTCACATTTATTTTAGTTAACTGGCTACCTAGTACATTGGGTTTTTTAAAAAGTGTTACTGATTTTAGTAAAACCTCTGAAATATAATTATTTAAGCTATTTCTCTTTACAGACTACATGAAAGGAACTCAGTACAAACCGAAGGGAAATTATAACTCAAAAGTTAAGATAGCCAGCAGATTTGAGAATATGACTAGGTAAATTCTGCAGTCGCTCTATCCAAGACAAGTATCCACAAGAATCCAAGTAGCCACTAAACATATATGGCTACGGAAACTGAAACTGAAATTAGTTAAAATAAAATAACTGCATTTGACAGATCAGACATTTCCATCGTTCCAGAAAGTTCTATTGGACACCACTGTTCTACTCTGTAAGTTCACTGAGGTTAGAGCTACTTTTCCTGTGCCAGCACAGTGCCTTAACACACAGTAGCACATAAAACATATTTGTGAAAAGAATGACTAAATACAAGACAAGTGACAAAACATGTCACTTGTTGAGATAACAATGACTAAATACAAGATAAACATGTAACAAGAAGTGTTTATTACATTGGAAATAACTTGTATATCCAATAAAATGCAGTCACCAAAATAATAATACAGTCTTAAAATGGGATATTGTAAAATGGTGTTGGAAAAAAATTAATGACTTGGAAAGAGAGTTATGTTCTATAGTTAAGTGAAATAAGCCACAGTAGTATTTTAATGGGAGATAAATATGAAGCTATAAACACTACAAAGAGTTAGAATGAAACCTAGTTACCAGATTATGTTTTTTTTTTCACTACTGAAAATTATGTCAGATTTATTTTAAATTAACATAGGAAAACTATCACTATGGCCCATAAAAATAAATTTCACCTGTATTTGATATATATCTGTAAGAAGTTATTAATTTCACAATTAAAGTATCAAAAACAGACATATACAGTGCACTGATTTGTTTTCCACATTTAATATACAACAATTGTGTTTTTTTCTCATTTTGTCAATTTATATTTTCTAAAGTTTTTATAAAAATGTGTTTTATTTTGTGTTAAGAAAAATCAAGATTATCGTTTTTCAAAGCTTATACATTTAACTTATAAAGCCTGTATCTAGGATTTATTCCCAAAGAAATTAATAAAACATTACTTATTAAAAATTATATAATTTTTATTTCATCATAAAAATAACTTAAAGATTTTTGTATAAGAATGTTCAATGTTTATTCCTAATGAAAAATGAAGAGTAACAAAACATGACAATCACCATGGAAGAAAACAAAATGAAGGCATTAAACATGTTTTGGGGGGTATCTGGGTGGCTTAGACAGTTAATGTCTGCTTTCGGGTCAGGTCATGATTCCAGGATCCCAGGGTCCTGGAATCCAGGCCTGCATATGGCTTCCTGCTCAGTGGGGAGCCTACATCTCCCTCTCCCTCTGCCTGCCACTCCCCAGTTTTTGCTCTCTCTGTCAAATAAAATTACCTTTAGGAAAAAAATAAATAAATAAAAACATGTTTTGAACAATATAAACATATGGCAAAATAAACATATACACTATGTTAGTCTGACTTATGGGTCGAGAAAAAGTAAGCTAAAAATTGTATAGATAATGTGATCGTAAGTTTGTTGAACTTAAATAATGTACAGAACAGACAGGTGTTTAGGCAATTAAATACATGGACCCACAGAACAGATAATTACCTGTTTAAAATGGATTTCCCGGGGTGTTGGGGACAATTTTTTTTCTTCATACTATTTTAGTTTTAAAATCCTGACCATTAAGTCTGGTTTTATAATCATAAAAAAAAAAAAAATGGTGTGTGTGTATATACACACAACACACACACACACACACACACACACGGAGTTCTGAAGTATCTGTTCCTCCAAGTTCCTGGTCAATGAGGGATAAAAGCCAGGCAGAGGTTATGACTTAATCATTTGAACAGATGTTCAAAAAAAAGTTGAACAGAACATTCTCTCTTGAATAGAAAATGCAGTTTTTTTTATCCCAGCAGGCACTCTTTTCATAGAAAAGGTAAAATTAATAGTTGAGGACCAAAACTACTTTTAGAGGATGACAATTTTTTTTTAATTTTTTTATTTAAATTCAACTTAGTTACATACGGTGTATTATTAGTTTCAGGGACAGAATTTAGTGATTCATCAACTGCATGTAACACTCGGTGCTCATTATATCAAGTGCCCTCCTTAATGTCCAGCACCGTTACCCTAACCACCCACCCACCTCCCCGTCAGCAACCTGTTTCCAACAGTTAAGAGTTTCTTATGTTTTACCTCCCTTTCTGTTTTCGGCTTATTTCATTTTTCCTTCTGTTCCCCTATGTTCATCTGTTCCTTAAATTCCACATAATGAGTGAAATCATATGGTATTTGCCTTTCTCTGACTGACTTATTTCGCTTAGAATAATACCCTCTAGTTCCATCTACGTCATTACAAATGGCAAGACTTCTCTTTTTGATGGCTGAGTAATATTCCTCTGTGGGGTGTGTGTGTGTGTGTGTGTGTGTACCACTTCTTCTCTAATCATTCATCTTTCAGACATCTGGGTTCTTTCCATATTTTATTGATTGTGGATACTGCTCCTATAAACACTGGAGTGCATGTGTCCCTTAAAATCACCATTTTATATCCTTTAGATAAATACCTAGCCATGCAATTGCTGGGTTGTAGAGTAGTTCTACTTTTAGTTTCTTAAGGAACCTCAATACTGTTTTCCACAGTGACTGCACCAGTTTGCATTCCCACAGAGAGTGAAAGAAGCATCTTCTTCCTAGGCAACACCTGTTGTTTCTTCTGTTGTTGCTTTTAGGTATTCTGGCAGGTGTGCTGTAATATTTTATTGTAGCTATGATTTGCATTTCCTTAACAATAAGATATGATGTGTCTTGCATGTGTCTCTTGGCTGTCTGTATTTCTTCTTTGGAGAAATGTCTGTTCATGTCTTCTGCCCAATTTTTTGTTTTGTTTTTGGGATGATGAGTTTATTAAGTTCTTTACAGATTTTGGATACTAGCCCTTTATGTGATATGTCATTTGTGAGTATCTTCTCCCATTCTGTAGGTTGCCATTTAGTTGCCTGATGAAGTCCCAATAGTTCATTGTTGTTTTTGTTTCCCTTGCCTTTAGAGACAGGTCTAGCAAGAAGCTGCTGTGGCCAAGGTTAAAGAGGCTGATGCCTATTTTCCCCCTAGAATTTTGACAGATTTCTGTCTCACATTTAGGCCTTTCTTCCACTTGGAATTTACTTTTGTGTATGATGTAAGAAAGTGGTCCAGTTTCATTCTTTTGCATGTGGCTGTCCAATTTTCCCAATACCTTTTGTTGAAGAGATTTTTTTATTGGATATTCTTTCCTGCTTTGTCAAAGATTAGTTGCCCATAGAGTGGAGGGTCCATTTCTGAGTTCTCTATTCTGTTCCACTGATTTGTGTGTCTACTTTTGTGCCAGTACCATGCTGTCTTGATGATTACAACTTTGTAATATAGCTTGGTCTGGAATTACGATGCCTCCAGCTTTACTTTAGCTTTTCAACATTACTTTGGCTATTCAGAGTCTTTTGTGGTTCCATACGAATTTTAGGATTGTTTGTTCCAGCTCTGAGAAACATGCTGGTGGTATTTTGATAGGCATTGCACTTAATGTTTTGGGTAGCATAGACGTTTTAACAGTACTTGTTTTTCCAATCCATGAGTATAGAATGTTCTCCCATTTCTTTGTGTCATCTTCAATTTCTTTCATCAGTGTTCTATAGTTTTCAGAGTACAAATCTTTTACTGCTTTGGCTAAGCTTTATTCCTAGGTATTTTATGTTTTTTGATGCACTTGTAAGTGGCATCAATTCCTTGATTTCTCTTTCTGCTGCTTCACTGTTAGTGTATAGAAATGCAATAAACTTCTGTGCGTTAACTTTATATCTTGTGACTTTGCTGAATTCTCTTATCAGTTCTAGCAATTTTTTTGGTAGAGCTTTTGGGTTTTCTCCATTAAGTACCATGCCATTTGCAAAGAGTGGAAGTCATACTACTTCTTTGTCAATTTGGATGCCTTTTATTTCTTTTTGCTGTCTGACTGCTGAGGCCAGGATTTCCAGTATTCTGCTGAACAAAAGTGTTGAGAGTGGACCTCCTTGTCATGTTTCTCAACTTAGAGGAAAAGCTATGTTTTTCCTTGGAGGATGATATTTGCTGTGGGTCTTTTGTATATGGCTTTTAAAACGATGTTGAAGTATGTTCCCTCTACCCCTACATAGTGGAGGGTTTTTATCAAAAAAGGATCATATATTTTGTCAAATGTTTATTCTACATCTACTGAGAGGATCATATGGTTCTTATCCTTTCTTTTATTAATGTGGTGTATCACGTTGATTGACTGTTAGATGTTGAACCACCCATGCAGTTAGGAATAAGATAAGATGGTGGTCATGGTGAATAATCCTTTCAATGTACTGTTGGGTCCTATTAGCTGGTATCTTGCTGAAAATTTTTGCATCCATGTTCATCAAGGATATTGGCCTATAATTTTCCTTTTTAGTGGGGTCTTTGTCCAGTTTGGGGGTAATGCTGGCCTCTAGAATGAGTTAGAAGTTTTTCTTCCATTTATATTTTTATATTTTTCTTCCATATATATTTCTTCCATTTATATTTTTTGAGTAATTGAAAAAAGGTTTGGCACAAAGCTATTACAACAATTTTTGTTCCCATCCAATATTATCATAGCTAAAGTTTTATTATTATTTTTTTTAAAAGAGGAAAGCTTCAGTAAGTTATATTTGCAGTGGAAGAAAATCACAACGGTAAGAACTTCAAAATTTCACAAATAGGTGAAAAGGAGACTAGGAATAGAAATAGCTGGAACAATGGTGATATGGTCTGACAGAATTATGTATAAACCTCTAACTGTAAAAATTAAAGTTCAAGAAGTTCAAGTAATCACAGGTAGAAAGACTGAAAATGCTGTCAATATTATAGTCATTCTTACACACACACGACATGTGAAAAACAGAATGCAGAAGATAAGCACATGATTAACAAGGAAGGTGGTCTAGTGGTTAAAGGCACAGAAGCTGAAGTCTGATGGCAAGACTCAAAATCTCATCGCAGCTATCACTAGCTGTCTAAGCTCCAACAAGTTACTTAACCTTTATTATACTTCAGATTTCCCCACTGTGAAAATAAGATAATAACAATACTTATCCCACACAGCGCCAAGGAGAATAACATTATATTACATAGTAAGTTTAATAAGTACTAGCTGATGCGGATTATGAGGTACAGAACAATCACTTCAGTGGAATTCATCTTATTTGGCTTACAAACACCATAAAAATCTAATTTGTATTTAAAATTTAAATACCACAGGCGCCTGGGTGGCTCAGTGGGTTAAGCCTCCACTTTCAGCTCAGGTCATGACTGCGGGGTCCTGGGACTGAGCCCTGCACAGGGCTCTCTGCTCAGCAGGGAGCCCATTTCCCCCTCTCCCTCTACCTGCCTTTCTGCCTACTCATGATCTATCTCTTTCTCTCTCTCTCTGTCAAATAAATAAATAAAATCTTTAAAAATAAAACAAAAATAAAATAAAATTTAAATACTAGTTTGAACTGGAGTTATGAATACTGGGCCCTAGTTGAGGCTCCTCTACCTTGAGGTGAACTGAGGGCTGACCCTTTTTTCCCTAAGCCCCAGTGGTGTCATAAGGAGGTGTACTGGGTAAGCTTTACATTCTCTTGCCGCTTTGAAATTCCTATGATCTATACAGCTGGGAGGAAAAAAAAGTGTATTAATAATGCTGCTTACAAAATATTTTCACAGTAGGAACTGAAATAGTGGAGCATTTCAACATATTTATGTAACAGCTAAATTAAACAAAGAGCGAGTAAAATTTCCCAGTGGGAGAACTAAAGAAGTAAAAACTGATCAAAACAAAGAGTTTTCAGAATGTATGCAGTAGCAAAATTTCAGTGCACACAAGAAAAGCCCTGAAAAACCAATGGTGGTCTTGGGAAAAGCAGAGGAATAAGAAAGAAGGCAGTAAAACTTTTTTTTTTTTCTCTTTTCTCTTCTTCATTGCCTTGTAGACAGGTAGAAGTAATACTAATAACAGATAAAGTAAATTCCACTATCACAGTTACATCTTTGAACCTCATAATCTAATTTAACTGGTATATATTAACTTATAATTAATTTACTTAGTTTATTAACTATTAAAAACAGATGAGGATTTCGAAGAATTTTTTCAAATTTTATATCTGACCTCTAAGAGCCTATATCATATATGATATATATATAATAGAATAAGCCTATATATCAAGTACATTAAAGTACATGGTATTTTCATATACCATAGAATAAGATAACATGCAGAGTTAAAGATGAAAGGTAGAATGTATTCAAATACAAAAATGAATGGCTTAACTCAGGGATCATAAATTCAAACAATTATCAGGTCCAAGAAAGCTAAGTAAATAAATGCATGGGCAAATGCATGGGCTCAGTATCTACTAAGCCCAACTGAAGCATGTTTTCTCACAAAAACTGCTCAGTAAGTGCCTGTGGACTGCTGCCAATTAAGAATGGAGGCCCAGGACTTCCAGATTTTCTCATTTTTTAAACAGAAACAAGAATCTAGAGGTATACATAAACAGAATCTAGTATATATAACTAGAGGTATATGTAAAATCTCTCTCTCTCTCTCTCTCTCTCTCTCTTTAGTGTTGAAACTAATTTTAAAACATTGTGTAAATCAAAGCCAACACATCTCTGGGGTATATGCAGTGTGTGAGCTGCTAGTTTACAATCTTTGGTTTAGCAAGTGCTATAGAAAAATATTTATTGAAACTTTACAATGCTTCATATGGCTAACATGCTCTAACATTCTCTTCTTATAAAAACCTAGGCTCTTATACCAATTTTTATAATTTTATGGGGAAATTGATCAGGGAAACTAAATAAGGTCCACACAGTCACATATCCAATAAGCAGAAAATTTGGTTTCAAAACTAGGTTTGTACAACTCCAGTGGCCATACCCTTTCTACTCTACAGCTCTTTTTATAAAAAAAAAAACAAAAACAAAAACAAAAAAAAACGATGTATGAAAAAGAACTTTATGTTAGACCAGGGAAGGCAAGTAAGACTTGGGGAACCAAGGGAGAAATATGAGATGGTTTTATAGTAAGAGGCAATTTGTGAATACTAAGAGGAAGGAATAAGCATGGTATTTTTAAAGAACAGTTTGGAAACTGGCCTGGTACAGTAGATATTTCATACTGGAAAACTCAGAGAAAGTGGATCATATATAAAACATAAATAAAATTTAACTTAAAATTTACCATAAAACAGAACATTAAAAGCTAATAAGCTGGGAGAAACTTTTTTTCTACTCATGTTTTAATGGGCATAGTATATTTCCTTAAGCTTATTAACTTTTAATGCACTATCAATGTCAAGCAATAATCAACAACATCCTTTATTATCTTTATTATTTTCCTAAGAGAAACAGATTTTGATGACCAGTGAAACGTGCGCGCGCACACACACACACACACACACACACACACGTAAAATAACCTGATGTACTGTCCTCCTAACTCAGACATCCAAAAGCAATCCCCAATTACAGTTACCCCATATTTGAAAAAAAAAAGTTACTCTCCCTTTCTAGATGAATTATCCATAAATTATATCCCTTATGTTCACCTGCAGATATTCAGTTTCCTTCAAAATGTCTCACTCGGACATCCCAGAGAATACGATTTACTCCCCCAAAGGAGCTAAATAAAAGCACTTTGATCACTGCAAAGAAATTAATTTACATTCTTAAACAAATAATTCATTTAGTTACAAACCCACAAAAAGAAGACTGATTCCTTTAAAAATCCAAATTGTACTCTCCCAATTAAAGCAGCCATCTCTTTATGGGAAAATCAGAAATAATACAAAACTTGAGTAAAGATATTATATGTCTCATAATTAGCTTTGGGAAATGGACAAGTGTTACTAGAAATTCTGGTATTTCTTTTCTTCCAAATAAACTGGAAGGTGGTTTTTTAATGTAAAGTATCTTAATTTTTAAAATTTTGGCTGTTTCTTTTTCTTTCTTTCCTTCTCTCTTTTTTTAATTTAAAAACTGCAGACCTCTCACCAGTCCCCCCAACACTGGCTTATAACTTCTGGATAAAGACTATAATAGGGATACAACAGTAAACCAAACACAAACAAGGGCCTTCCCACAAAGACAGAGCCTAGCAAAAGATGCAGAGATGCCATTTTTAGGCAAACGAAACATTAAAATGGCAAAAGATGATTTGAGAACAAGAGATTAGAGGAATTACCCTCTCAGTCTTAAAGAAGAGGGAAGGCCTTCCAAGGCCATTGACCTGTATACTGAGACCTAAAGGAAATGTAGGAATTATCCAAGGTTGGGGACTGAGTGGGGTAGAACTATGACAATGTTTAAACAGAAGAAATGGTTTATATAAAAGTAGTGAGAAAAGAGACTGCCAATTAAAATTTAGAAACATATATGTCACTTATTGACTTTCTTTACTGCACACTTCCCACCAAATTTCCCAACAAAGACAGCATTGTAGCATCACTTATATTTTAAGATATTTTAATATAATAACTCAAGCAGCAAGTGAGTTTCAGGCCATTTTTTTCATTCATGAAAAGGCGAGGTCTACATTAAATCCATTTTAAACATCAAAGAGGAGAAGGAGGAAGAAATTTATAGAGATTATTCTAGAGTTTTAATATACTGAATTTCAAAGTTAAACCTGACCTGATTATCTGGTTTGGTGTAGGCCAGCACACCCCAGGGGAAAATCTAAGAATTTCTGGAGGACAGGAGACCTTTTTAAATAACACAGCTCTGTTTCCTCTAATTCCTCACGTTTCTGATGTGTGAGTGTGTGTGTATGTGTGTGATGTGTGAGTGTGTGGGTGTGTGTGTGTGTGTATGTGTGCACATGTATATATTTGTCTGGGTTTCAGGTGTTTTAAAGATTGAGAATGGCATCCCTTGCTTTCCACAACTGATGGAGAAGGGTCTTATTCTTGAGACATATAAGGAAAGAAAAAAAGCTGGAAATCAAGGTAACTAGTCATAACAGTAACTAACAATAGGACATGGCTGACCAGTTTCATAAAGTCATTTCACAATGACCACTGAGGATTTCTTAGCACAAACTAGAGAGAGAAATACTACTCACCACTTAAAAAAAAAAACATGCAATTGATTTTCCTCTATTTATCCAGTAGTTGGCAGAGCTAAAACCTCAAATTTAGATATGTTGGCTTGAGTGGAAAAAATATTCTTTCAGGAATAGCTGTTGTCCCTATCATACTGGATGTGTGTAATGAAAAATGCATGGTTAGATAAACTAGCCCTCGCCCTGGGCTCCACAATAGGATTGAGATGGTTGAATGCTCTCTCACCAGAAATGTCTCTCTTCCTACTGGTGAGTTTGTATCTACCTTAATACCCAGAATCCAGCCCTAGCAAGCTTCTTCCTTCATCTTACTGCCTTAGCCACCAGTACAGCCTCTTCCACTTATCTTCAACCGATTCAACTGCTCCTTCTACTTAATCTTTTTTTTTTTTTTTTTTTTTTTTTTTTTTTTTAGGTTTAGAGAGGACAGTTTATTATCTCAGAGGGCAGAGCTGAGGAACAAAGTTGCAGAGGTATTTTTCTTTTTAAAAAAATTTTTTTATTTATTATTATTATTTCTTATAAATATATAATGTATTTTTATCCCCAGGGGTACAGGTCTGTGAATTACCAGGTTTACACATTTCACAGCACTCACCATAGCACATACTCTCCCCAATGTCCACAACCCCACCCCACTCTCCCAACGCCCCTCCCCCCAACAACCCTCAGTTTGTTTTGTGAGATTAAGAGTCACTTATGGTTTGTCTCCCTCCAGATCTCATCTTGTTTATTCTTCTCCTACCCCCCAAACCCTCCATGTTGCATCTCCACTTCCTCATATCAGGGAGATAATGCAATAGTTGTCTTTCTCCAGTTGACTTATTTCACTAAGCAGGATACTCTCTAGTTCCATCCATGTAATCGCAAATGGCAAAATTTCATTTCTTTTGATGGCTGCATAGTATTCCATGATGTATATGTACCACATCTGCTTTATCCATTCATCTGTTGATGGACATCTAGGTTCTTTCCATAGTTTGGCTATTGTAGACATTGCTGCTATAAACATTCCAGTGCATGTGCCCCTTCGGATGACTACGTTTGTATCTTTAGGGTAAATACCCAGTAGTGCAATTGCTAGATCATAAGGGAGTTCTATTTTCAACTTTTTGAGGAACCTCTATGCTGTTTTCCAGAGTGGCTGCACCAGCCAACATTCCCACCAATAGTGTAGGAGGGTTCCCCTTTCTCCGCATCTTTGCCAGCATCTGTCATTTACTGACTTGTTAATTTTAGCCATTCTGACTGCTGTGAGGTGATATCCATTGTAGTTTTGATTTGTATTTCCCTGATGCCGAATGATGTGGAGCACTTTTTCATGTGTCTGTTGGCCATATGGATGTCTTCTTTGCAGAAATGTCTGTTCATGTCTTCTGCCCATTTCTTGATTGGATTATTTGCTCTTTGGGTGTTGGGTTTGCTAAGTTCTTTATAGATTTGGGTTACTAGCCCTTTATCTGATATGTCGTTGGCAAGTATCTTCTCCCATTCTGTCAGTTGTCTTTTGGTTTTGTTAACTATTTCCTTTGCTGATGAAATCCCAATAGTTCATTTTGCCCTTGCTTCTCTTGCCTTTGGTGATGTTCCTAGGAAGATGTTGCTGTGGCTGAGGTCGAAGAGGTTGCTGCCTGTGTTCTCCTCATGGATTTTGATGGATTCCTTTCTCACATTGAGGTCCTTCATCAATTTTGAGTCTATTTTGATGTGTGGTGTAAGGAAATGGTCCAATTTCATTTTTCTGCATGTGGCCGTCCAATTTTCCCAACACCATTTATTGAAGAGGTTGTCGTTTTTCCATTGGACATTCTTTCCTGCTTTGTCGAAGATTAGTTGACCATAGAGTTGAGGATCTATTTCTAGGCTCTCTATTCTGTTCCATCGGTCTATGTATCTGTTTTTGTGTCAGTACCAGGCTGTAATAGATGACAGCTCTGTAATAGAGCTTGAAGTCCGGAATTGTGATGCCACAAACTTTGGCTTTCTTTTTCAATATTCGTTTGGCTATTCGAGGTCTTTTCTGGTTCCATATAAATTTTAGGATGATTTGTTCCATTTCTTTGAAAAAAATGGTTGAGATTTTGATAGGACATTTGCATTAAATGTGAAGATTGCTTTAGGTAGCATAGACATTTTCATAATATTTGTTCTTCCAATCTAGGAGCATGGAACATTTTTCCATTTGTGTCTTCCTCAATTTCTTTCATGAGAACTTTATAGTTTTCTGAGTATAGAGTCTTAGCCTCTTTGGTTAGCTTTATTCCTAGGTATCTTATGGTTTTGAGTGCAATTGTAAATGGGATTGACTCCTTAATTTCTCTGTCTTCTGTTTTGTTGTTGGTGTAGAGAAATGCAACTGATTTCTGTGCATTGATTTTATATCCTGACACTTTACTAAATTCCTGTACAAGTTCTAGCAGTTTTGGAGTGGAGTATTTTGGGTTTTCCACGTATAGTATCATATCATCTGCGAAGAATGATAATTTGACTTCTTCTTTGCCAATTTGGATGCCTTTAATTTCTTTTTGTTCTCTGATTGCCGAGGCTAGGACTTCTAGTACTATGTTGAATAGCAGTGGTGATAATGGACATCCCTGCCGTGTTCCTGACCTTAGCAGAAAAGCTTTCAGTTTTTCTCCAATGAGAATGATATTTGCGGTGGGTTTTTCATAGATGGCTTTGATAATATTGAGGTATGTGCCCTCTATCCCTACACTTTGAAGAGTTTTGATCAGGAAGGGATGCTGTACTTTGTCAAATGCTTTTTTAGCATCTATTGAGAGTATCATATGGTTCTTGTTCTTTCTTTTATTAATGTGTTGTATCACAGTGATTGATTTGTGGATGTTGAACCAACCTTACAGTCCTGGAATAAATCCCACTTGGTCGTGGTGAATAATCCTTTTAATATACTGTTGAATCCTATTGGCTAGTATTTTGGTGAGAATTTTCGCATCTGTGTTCATTAAGGATATTGGTCTGTAATTCTCTTTTTTGATGGGATCCTTGTCTGGTTTTGGGATCAAGGTGATGTTGGCCTTATAAAATGAGTTTGGAAGTTTTCCTTCCATTTCTATTTTTTGGAACAATTTCAGGAGAATAGGTATTAACTCTTCTTTAAATGTCTGGTAGAATTCCCCTGGGAAGCCGTCTGGCCCTGGGCTTTTGTTTGTTTGGAGATTTTTGATGACTGTTTCAATCTCCTTACTGGTTATGGGTCTGTTCACGTGTTCTATTTCTTCCTGGTTCAGTTGTGGTAGTTTATATGTCTATAGGAATGCATCCATTTCTTCCAGATTGTCAAATTTATTGGCGTAGAGTTGCTCATAGTACGTTCTTATAATTGTTTGTATTTCTTTGGTGTTACTTGTGATCTCTCCTCGTTCATTCATGATTTTATTTATTTTGGTCCTTTCTCTTTTCTTTTTGATAAGTCTGGCCAGGGGGTTATCAATCTTACTAATTCTTTCAAAGAACCAGCTCCTACTTTCATTGATTTGTTCTATTGTTTTTTTTTGTTTGTTTTTGTTTTGTTTTGTTTTTTGGTTTCTATTTCATTGATTTCTGCTCTGATATTTATGATTTCTCTTCTCCTGCTGGGTTTAGGCTTTCTTTGTTGATCTTTCTCTAGATTCTTTATGTGTAGCTTTAGGCTGTGTATTTGAGACCTTTCTTGTTTATTTAGAAAGGCTTGTACCGCTATATATTTTCCTCTCAGGATGGCCTTTGTTGTGTCCCATAGATTTTGAACCATTGTGTTTTCATTATCATTTGTTTCCATGAATTTTTTCAATTGTTTTAATTTCCTGGTTGACCCATTCATTCTTTAGAAGGATGCTGTTTAGTCTCCATGTATTTGTATTCTTTCCAAATTTCAGAGCATTGTGGTCTGAAAATATGCAGGGAATGATCCCAATCTTTTGATACCAGTTGAGATCTGATTTATTTCCCAGGATGTGATCTCTTCTGGAGAATGTTCCATGTGCACTAGAGAAGAATGTGTATTCTGTTGCTTTGGGACGAAGTGTTCTGAATATATCTGTGATGTCCATCTGATCCAGTGTGTCATTTAAGGCCTTTATTTCCTTGTTGATCTTTTGCTTAGATGATCAGTCCATTTCAATGAGGGGAGTGTTAAATTCCCCTAGTATGATTGTATTATTGTTGATGTTATCTTTGATTTTGCTATTAATTGGTTTATATAGTTGGTTGCTCCCACATTAGGGGTATAGATATTTAAAACTGTTAGATCTTCTTGTTGGACAGACCCTTTGAGTATGATATAGTGTCCTTCCTCATCTTTTATTATAGTCTTTGGCTTAAAATCTAATTGATATGATATAAGGATTGCCACTCCTGCTTTCTTCTGATGTCCATTAGCATGGTAAATTCTTTTCCACCCCCTCGCTTTAAATCTGGAGGTGTCTTCGGGCTTAAAATGAGTTTCTTGGAGGCAACATATTGATGGGTTTTGTTTTTTTATTCATTCTGATACCCTGTGTCTTTTGACAGGGGCATTTAGCCCATTAACATTCAGGGTAACTATTGAGAGATATGAATTTAGTGCCATTGTATTGCTTGTAAGGTGACTGTTACTGTATATGGTCTCTGTTCCTTTCTGATCTACCACTTGTAGGCTCTCTCTTTGCTTAGAGGACCCTTTTCAAGATTTCCTGGAGAGCTGGTTTGGTGTTTGCAAATTCTTTCAGTTTTTGTTTGTCCTGGAAGCTTTTTATCTCTCCTTCTATTTTCAATGATAGCCTAGCTGGATATAGTATTCTTGGCTGCATGTTTTTCTCGTTTACAGCCCTGAATATATCATGTCAGTTCTTTCCGGCATGCCAGGTCTCTGTGGATAAGTCTGCTGCCAATCTAATTTTTTTTTCATGCCACATCCCATTTATTTTTTTTCCCCTTAATTCATCAATTTATATAGTCTTTTTAAAATTTTTTTTACTTTATTTTCAGCATAACAGTATTCATTGTTTTTGCACCACACCCAGTGCTCCATGCAATCTGTGCCCTCTCCAATACCCACCAACTGGTTCCCACAACCTCCCACTCCCCACCCCTTCAAAACCTTCAGATTGCTTTTCAGAGTCCATAATCTCTCATGGTTCACTTCCCCTTCCAATTTCCCTCAACTCCCTTCTCCTCTCCATCTCCCCTTGTCCTCCAAGCTATTTGTTATGCTCCACAAATAAGTGAAACCATATGATAATTGACTCTCTCTGATTTATTTCACTCAGCATAATCTCTCCCAGTCCCGTCCATGTTGCTACAAAAGTTGGGTATTCATCCTTTCTGATGGAGGCATAATACTCCATAATGTACATGGACCACATCTTCCTTATCCATTCGTCCATTGAAGGGCATCTTGGTTCTTTCCACAGTTTGGTGACCATGGCCATTGTTGCTATAAATACTGGGGTACAGAAGGCCCTTCTTTTCACTACATCTGTATCTTTGGGGTAAGTACCCAGTAGTGCAATTGTAGGGTCATAGGGAAGCTCTATTTTTAATTTCTTGAGGAATCTCCACACTGTTCTCCAAAGTGGCTGCACCAATTTGCATTCCCACCAACAGTGTAAGAGGACTCCCCTTTCTCCACATCCCCTCCAACATTTACTATACCACCTAGAACCATAAGATACCTGGGAATAAACCTAATCAATGAGGTTGAGGATCTGTATTCGAGGAACTACAGAACACTCATCAAAGAAATTGAAGAAGACACAAAAAGATGGAAAACCATTCCATGCTCTTGGATCAGAAGAATAGACATTGTTAAAATGTTTATACTGCCTAGAGCAATCTATACTTTTAATGCCATTCCAATCAAAATTCTAAGTATTTTGAAATTTTTTTTCAATTTTTCAAAGAGCTGGAGCAAATAATCCTAAAATTTGTATGGAATCAGAAGAGACCGTGAATTGCTAAAGAAATACTGAAAAACAAAAATAAGACTGGTGGCATCACGTTACCTGATATCAAGCTTTACTCCAAAGCTGTGATCACCAAGACAGCATGGTACTGGCATAAAAACACACACACAGACCAGTGGTTCAGAGTAGAGAGCCCAGATACGGACCCTCAACTCTATGGTCAAATAATCTTCGACAAAACAGGAAAAAATATACAGTGGCAAAAAGACAGTCTCTTCAATAAATGGTGCTGGGAAAACTGGGCAGCTATATATATAGAAGAATGGAACTCGACCATTCTCTTACACTATACACAAAGATAAACTCAAAATGGATAAAAGACCTCAACGTGAGAAAGGAATCCATCAGAATCCTAGAGGAGAATATAGGCAGTAACCTCTTCGACATCAGCCACAGCAACTTCTTTCAAGATATGTCTCCAAAGGCAAAGAAAACAAAGGTGAAAATGAACTTCTGGGACTTCATCAAGATCAAAAGCTTGTGCACAGCAAAGGAAACAGTCAACAAAACAAAGAGTCAACCCACGGAATGGAAGAAGATATTTGCAAATGACAGTACAGACAAAAGGTTGATATCCAGGATCTATAAAGAACTCCTCAAACTCAACACACAGAAAACAGACAATCATATAAAAAAAATGGGCAGAAGATATGAACAGACACTTCTCCAATGAAGACATACAAATGGCTATCAGACACATGAAAAAATGTTCATCATCACTAGCCATCAGGGAGATTCAAATTAAAAACACATTGAGATATCACCTTACACCACTTACAATGGCCAAAATTAGCAGGCCAATCTAATATTTTTACGATTTTATGTTACAGACTTCTTTTCCCGGGCTGCTTTCAGGATCTTCTCTTTGTCACTAAGACTTGTAAATTTTACTATGAGGTGGCGGGGTGTGGATCTATTCTTGTTGATTTTGAAGAGGGCTCTCTGCACTTCCTGGATTTTGATGCTTGTTCCCTTTGTCATATTAGGGAAATTCTCTCCAATAATTCTCTCCAATACACCTCTGCTCCCCTCTCTCTTTCTTCTTCTTCTGGAATCCCAATTATTCTAATGTTGTTTCATCTTATGGTGTCACTTTTCTCTCGAATTCTCCCCTCGTGGTCCAGTAGCTGTTTGTCCCTCTTTTGCTCAGCTTCTTTATTTTCTGTCATTTGGTCTTCTATATCACTAATTCTTTCTTCTGCTTCATTTATCCTAGCAGTAAGAGCCTCCATTTTTTATTGCACCTCATTAATAGCTTTTTTTATTTCAACTTGGTTCTTTTATTTCTCCAGGGTTTCTCTAATATCTTCCATGCCTTTTTCGAGCATGGCTAGAACCATGAGAATCGTCATTTTGAACTCTAGATCTTACATATTACCAATGTCTGTATTGATTAGGTCCCTAGCCTTCGGTACTGCCTCTTGTTCTTTCTTTTGTGGTGAGTTTTTCTGCTTTGTCATTTTGTCCAGATAAGAGTATATGAAGGAGCAAATAAAATACTAAAAGGGTGGCAAAGACCCCAGGAAAATGCACTTTAACCAAATCAGAAGAGACTTCAAATCATTGTGGGGAGAAGGGTATAAAAAGAAGTTCAGAAAAAAAAATTTAAAAAGAGAACAAATAAAGAAAAAATATAAAAAAGAAATATATATATTTATAATATATATATATATATAATATAAACTAGTAAAACAATGTTAAAAAAGAAAAGGGTAAAAGTTAAAAAAATTTAGAAGAAAAAAATTAAATTAAAAAAAAATTAAATTAACTGCAAGACTAAAGAATCATGGGGAGAAAGGCATGAGTTCCGTGCTTTGCTTTCCCCTCCTCTGGAATTCTGCTGCTGTCCTTGTTATGTGAACTTGGTCTTGGCTGGATTTCTTATTGATCTTCTGGGGGAGGGGCCTGTTGTAGTGATTCTCAAGTGTCTTTGCCCCAGGCAGAATTGCACCGCCCTTACCAGGGGCCAGGCTGAGTAATCAGCTCAGGTTTGCTTTCAGGAGCTTTTGTTCCCTGAATGCTTTAGGTAGAGTTCCGGAGAACGGGAATGAAAATGGCGGCCTCCCAGTCTCCAGCCCGGAGGAGTGGAGAGCTGGGGGCCCCACTCCTCAGTGCGCCCTCAGAAAAAAGAGCCCAATCACTCCCGTCTCCTTGGCCTCTGGCCACGCTCTGAGCTCACCGAGAAAGGGACCGGTTCAAGGTAACCCCGAGCTGGGAGCTCACTCCTCGGCTCTGTCTCTGCAGCCGGCTTCCCCACCCTAATACCTGCGAACTCTGTGACACTCAGACACCCCTGATCCTTCTTTGACCCCATGGGCCCTGGGACCACATTGACCCCATGTAGGCTTTACCCTGGTTTAGCCTCTGGAGCAATGTCCCTCAGTGGAACAGGCTTTTAAAAGTCCTGATTTTATGCTCCATTGCTCCGCCACTTGCCGGGAGCTGGCCCCTACCCCCGTGGTCTATCTTCACGTCGCTTTGGATTCACTTCTGTGCCAGTCCTACCTTTCAGAAAGTGGTCAATTTTCTATTTCTAGAATTGCTGTTCTTCTTGTCTTCAATCTCCTGTTGGATTTGTAGGTGTTTGCAATGGTTTGATAAGCTATCTAGCTGATCTCCTGCTACCTGATGTAGTCTCAGCCTGCTGCTTCTCCGCCATCTTGACTCCTCCCTCATGGAGGTATTTTTCCTATGCCTCACACACATGCCTTCTTTCCCTGAGCCATGGCTCTGGGAGCAACCCACAAAGGGAAGAGGAGGCTCACAGCCCCCCATGGGTTCTCCAGGAAGGACACAAAGTAACAACATGCTTCTCAGACATATCAGTGGCTGTAAACAGAGGGCTGAGAGGGCTCCTTTTGGGGGAAGTACATCCTTAGTAGGGGCATCAGGTGCCCAGGCCCTTTTCAGGACCAGAAGCCATCTCAGAGAGGGCAGGGTAACCAGTAGTCACTAGGACAATATGCTACTCAAAGGCAGGCATGTGAACTATAGGCTTTGTCTCAGTACGCACGCATGTGCACACATACACTTGTGGGGAGCCCTGGAAGCAGAGATTTGGGAATATAGGGGAAGACAGCAGAGTAGGAGGACCCTGACCTCACTGCAGCCCATGTTTTCAACTAGTTATCATCCATATCCAAGTGAATATGCCAGAGAACAATCTGAAGATGGCAGAATAAGCTCTGTAACTAAATGTATAAAAGATGGTAAGAAAGGTCAGAAAGGCAAAAGGAGGCCCATAAGAGGGAAGGGAGCTACACATGTGAAGAAGACAGAAAAATGAGCTCTTACAGCAGAGGGCTCCCATGCGGAAGACTAAACCCCTTAACATTTGGCTTTAAAAACCAAGGGGCTGAATTCTGTGAACCTGTAAAACCAGTGGGTCTTGGAACATGGAGCTTTAAAACTCAGCTGACATGGGCAACTGGGTAGCTCAGTTGGTTAAGCATCTGACTCTGGATTTTGGCTCAGGTCATGATCTCAGGGTCCTGAGATTGAGCCCACATCAGGCTCCATGCTCAGCAGGCAGTTTGCTTGAGGAATCACTTCCCCTGCCTCCGTTTCTCCCCTACTTAAATTAAGTAAATAATTTTTTTTTAAGTCAGCTGACACAGCAGTGGGTGAACCAGGAGGGCAAGTGATAGCTGGGTCACTATCCTTAAAGAGACTGTACAAAGAGATAATATAAAAATGGCAGTTCATACAGTTTACACAATGCCAGGAACAAATGGGAGACAGACCTGTTTAAACTTATTCTTAAGTGTGTTGGGGGACTTCCCCAAACACAAGGGAGCTGGCAAGTGCCATTTTCCTCCCCCAACTCCCAGAATAAACAAAGGGTGCCTGTGAGAAGCTGGGACACACGGACACTTGCTGTCTAATCAACTAGCAGTGTGGCACACCTACAAGTTCTTCTGGGAGTATGCCCACTCCAAGCCAGCTAGCCTCAGTGCTGGGCTCAGGGAAAATTTTGTTAAAGCCACCCATGATACCCACCCAGCTGTTGGGTGCACAACTGCCATACCATTCCCAGTTGGGAACAGTCCCCAGTCACTGTCACACACAACACCCAGCCATACACCCTCAGCTGCTGTCATGCACAGTGCCCAGTGTAGGGCCCAACTGCCACACTGAGCCCAGCCATACCCCCAGACACTAACACGCAGGGCCCAGTCACCACAGTGCTTCAGGGGATTGGCATAGGATTAGGAGTCCAGTGCAACATTTTCTAACAACACCAATCTAGTCCCAAGTTTCCCAGTGGGAATGTCCCCTCAAAACTGGCTTGCTTAAGTCTCACTAACATCTCAGAGCAAGCAGAGAGCACAAGAGGCAGAGAACCAATGCAGACAAATGCACTAAAAGGAAAAGTGACTCAGATGCAATAGCAAAGCATGAACAATACACATAAAATACTCTCCAGAAGTGCACTGCAGGAACACTCAAGATTATAAAGTAATCTTTATAAGATCACTACTTTCAAGAGAAAAAGGCACTGCTGACTTTCTTAACACAGGGAAACAGAATGTGGACACAAGGACACAGAAAGGCAGACAAAATGAGGAGACAGAGAACTGTATCCCAAGTGAAGGAACAAGACAAGGCTACCGACAGAGATCTAAACAAAACAGATACAAGTAACATGCCAGACAGAGAATTAAGAGCCACGACCATAAGAATACTCACCAGTCTTGAGAAAAGAGTGGAAGACATGAGTGACACCTGTGACACATAAAGAATAACGTAGCAGAGATAAAGGACACAATAAATGAAACAAGAAACATATTTAATAGGATTAACAACAGGATGGAAAAAGCAGAGGAATGAATTAGTGACACAAAAGACAGAGTAATCAAGCCAAACAAAAGAGAAAAAAATTATGGAAAACAAAAATAGACATAGGGAAAGCAGTGAGAAACATATAAACTACCAAAACTGAAATAGGTGAAAGAGGAAAAAATAGAAAATGTGAACAGGTCAAAAACCAGCAAATAAACTCAGTCGGTTTAAAACAAAAATAAAAATAAATAAAAACCAAAAAAACACAAAACTCCGGGGCCAGATGGCTTAATAGGTTAATCCTACCCAAATGGGCAGAAGACATGAACAGACGTTTCTCCAAAGAAGACACAGAGATAGCCAACACACACATCATCTCTTATCATCAAGGAAATGCAAATCACAACTCCAGTGTGGTATCATGGCACATCTGCTAGAATACCTAAAAGCAGCATTATTTATAACAGCCAAGATACGGAAGCAGCCCAAGTGTCCATCAACTGATGAATGGATAAAGAAGCGGTATATATAAACAGTGGAATATTATTCAGCCATAAAATAGTGAAATCTTGCCATTTACAATGGCATGGATGGAGCTATGGGGCATTATGCTAATAAGCAAAATAAGTCAGTCAGAGAAAGGCAAATACCGTATGATTTCTTTCACTCATATGTGGAACTTAAGAAACAAAACCAATGAGCAAAGAAAAAAAAAAAAAGAGAGAGAGAGAGAAGTAAGGCAAGAAAGAGACTTAATTATAGAGAACAAACTGACGATTACCAGAGGAGAGGGGTGTGGAAGGATGGGTTAAAGAGAACACGGGCCTTAAGGAGGGCACTTGTCATGATGAACACAAGGTGCTGCATGGCAGCTGAATCACTCTATTGTATACCTGTAACTAATACTACACTGTATGTTAACTAACTGGGATTAAAATAAAAACTTAAAAGAACAGTAATAACAGTAATAAAAAGGAGCACAGATTTTAGAAATCAGAGATCTGTGCTCAAATTTTGAATCTGACATTTATAAGTTCTTTTTTATATTTATTTTTTATTATGTTCAGTTAGCCAACATATAGTACATCATTGACTGTTGATGCAGTGTTCAGTGATTCATCAGTTGCATATAACACCCAGTACTCATCACATCATTCAAAAATTCTGTGTCCTGAACCAGATTTTAACTCCTTTGAGTTCTAGTTTTCTCATCTGGAAAATGGTACTCAGGTAAGGAAATAAATAAAGACATTTAATTAGATATGATAACCTAAGAGGTCTGTCTTGTAGCTTAGCAATTAAATTTCACATGTTTAATGACATAGATATACCCTCAATTCCTCTATGTGACATTTAGGAATAGCCACCTTCTTCCTCATTTCTATTTCAGAAAGGCAATTCCTCACATATTAAGCCAACAGAGCAGTTTTATAGCAGAGGTTTAAGGAAATGAACTGAAGTCAGAATGTTGGAGTCTGAGTTCATGTCTACACCTCTTTCTAGCTGTTACTTTGCACAGTTTACTAACTTTGGGTCTAAGATGGGATAGCAATGCTACCACACCCACAGATCTTTGGTTAATTAAATGCAAGTTAAATAAAGTGGAAAGCATTAAGAATATAATAGCAGCTCAATAAATTTTGCCATTATTTGTTAGCAAAGGTGTTATCATGCCCTTCATTGAAAACCACAGTCAGTTCTGTTGGTTGAATTATCAGGGGACTGAAATTGATATCCGGTGGGTAAATGGATTAAAATACTATAAACCATAAAGAGAAAAATATATTTGCTTTCAGATTACAATTCACTTTGTGTCTTGAATCTAATTGAAGCAAGGCTTCTCTTAGTCTCTGAACTTCAGTTTATCGATCTATGTTTTTTTTAAGACATGGACATTTGGCTTAGACTTCGGTGAAATCTAAATCCAATGCATAATTTATAATATATGATCAAAATAAAGTATTTAATTTTATGTTTTATTCAAATAAGAGCAACATATCTAGGAGGGGGAAATGGTCAGAATTCGCTTAAATCCATGATACTTTGAAGACTCACAATATACTAAAGTTAAAGCTGAAGTGTTCTTAGTTGCAGTGTGGATACAAGATCCCAAAGGAATGACCTCATGAGCATTTTCCCCACTGAAATCTTCACTGGGGATATACTTTTTCAACTGCCAACATCTAATGTACAAAACTAAAAAACAAACAAGCTGAAAGCTATCTAGTCTTCATTTCAGATTTCATGTCTGCAACTACCAAAGAACATATGGCCCATCCTACTGATTCTTCAATGAATATTTTTTGTTCCAAGGGCAGAATATATTCTCAGGTATTATCAATCATATTTCAAAATCAAGTTTATGCTTTGATGGACTATATTTTATATAGTCCCTGATGCATTTTAAAAGTATAGAATTTTTTTGTCTGTGTATACCTCGATATGATGCTTAAAAAATACCTGGAAAACTGTAAACTTGACCAAGTATCTGCAAAACTAGCAGATGTTTTCTGAAAATTTCTTTCAACACTGATTTTTTTGTGTAGTTTCTAAGACTGGCATATGCAATTCTATGCTGGTCACCTCTCTTATGCTACGTGTTTGTACATGGACATAACTACAGAACTGGTTAACTGAAATGTCCCCTACCTGAACATATTTCTAGTTACCTACTGGTCTACTAAGTAGTCTCTGAAAATTACAGGTTTAGTTCTGTCTCCCAAAACTTTATTAAAAATACTTAATGGGGAACGCCTGGGTGGCTCAGTGGGTTAAAGCCTCTGCCTTTGGCTCGGGTCAAGGTCCCGGGGTCCTGGGATCGAGCCCCGCATTGGGCTCTCTGCTCGGCAGGGAGCCTGCTTCCCTTCCTCTCTCTCTGCCTGCCTCTCTGCCTAACTGTGATCTCTGTCTGTCAAATAAATAAATAAATAAATAAATAATCTTTTTAAAAAATACTTAATGGGCACCTGGATGGCTCAGTCGGTTGAGCATCTGCCTTAGGCTCAGGTCATGATCCCAGGTCCTGATATTGAGTCCCACAATGGGCTCCTTGCTCTGCAGGGAACCTGCTTCTCCCTCTGCCTGCCGCTCCCCCTGCTTGTGCTCTCTCTCCCTATCTGTGCCAAATAAATAAGCAAAATCTTAATAGATAAATAAATAAAAATATTTCAGATCTTCCCTTTGTATTTAGGACTATGGCTGGGAACTAAAACTGCCTAAGTTAACCTAGTACACATACCTGTCTTTGGGCTACCTGGTATAGCGCATACAGAAATACATTCTGCACATGTGTTTTAATCATTCATTACTAATTATTCTTTTTAATTGTTTTCTTTTGCTTTTTTAATGGGTATCTTTTAGATTTTCAGGAGATTCGCGGAACAAAATAATTACTGAACTGGGAAATCAATGAAAGGCATTTTAAATCCAATGACAAGTGCAAAATACTCAATTTCAATGTTTCTTTCTGAGAATGTACTGCGCCCTCATTTTGCCTGCTATCTTCTGGAGTCACTTTTAACCTTTTACTTTTTTTTTTTTTCCTGTGTCCTTAGTTGTCCTTGTAAAGAGCTCTGAGTTGTTCCATATTTTCACTCTCAGTATAATACCCCAATTCTAGTCGGTGAGCACTTCCATCTCATTTTTTAAAATGGCTAAAAGACAGTTTTTCCCACATTGAAACCATACTACAAACGTCCTCTAGATTCAACTTTCTAAAATATCACTTTCATCATGTCCCAGTCTTGTTCAAGATCTTTCTGTGATTCTAGTAACTATGGGGAAACCCCATACTTCTTACACTAACTGGTTTCCAGGACCAGAAAACAGTACCACATTTTAGTTACCAATTTAACCCCCTATGACTTCCTCACATACTGTCGCTCCCATAAGGATGAATCCGTTTTCATTCTCCATTTGCCATTGCTTAGTCTTCCTCAGCGATTTTCCTGTTCATTTCTTCTTTTCCCTCCAACTCTTCAGCTGTCCAAATCCTATCTATCCTCCAGGACAAACTGAAGTGTCATAAATCCTATTAAAATTTCCAATGGCTCCAGCCCCCAAGTCATATTAGTCTCTGAATTTACATTATACTTACCCTCCAACTATGTAACTTAGTGAAGTTTACATGCTGCACTGCATTGTTTCTGTTTCTGTTTTGGGACTATTGCTAGCCCAAGCAGATCATAAACTGCTTGAAGTCATGGAATTCTCCATTCTCTTTCCTTCCTATTATCCACTGTGTTTTTTTTTTTTCATTGCTGAGGACACACTAAATACACAAAAACACAAAGTGGACTCAAAATGGCAATTTAAAAAAAAGTTTACAAAATGAAATTCCACTACTTGGACTATTACCTAATAACTAAGAAATATGAATGGTGCAAAGCTATGTGTTATGCAAAAGATTAAAGATCAAATTTTTATAACTAAAATAATAAATTATAGTCAACGGTGAGATTTAAGAAATCTTGTGGTGACTCTCTTTATAAAGATAAGAGGACCACCTGCTTTTCAAAGTTTCAAGCACAGGTTTCTGTCCTGTTCCTTCAAGAAAAAAGCTTTTTGACTTTCTGAAATAGAAATTACAAAAACAGGCAGCAGAAAGCAAACCAGACGTATCTGCCAGCTGTGAGAGGGTACCCAGAGTAACCCAGAAAAAGAGTATTAGAGTCCAAATTGGAGGAGGAAGGTATTCACAGAGAAAGGCTTCCTGTGACAGAGTGTAAAGTCAGAACAGGGTGAAAAGGCATCCTCACAGAAGAGCAAACTGGAGTGAGATGGGAGTTGGGAAAGCATCTAAGCAAGAGAGAGGAGGAGAAACCTAACAGAGGTACTCAAAACAAGGAGAAGTAGTGATCCCTGTGGAAATGTGGCTTGACCTCATATTACATGTCAGCACCTAAGCAATATGAGAACATCCATGCCAGGATGTGGTCTGCTACGAAGTGTCAGAGCTCAAGCAGGTGAGAATGATCTTCAAGAATGTAGGCTGGTCCATCAGGGAGAATCAAGATCCCAAATGGAGCAAAGAGGACATTTGCAAGTGAGGAAAGCCTAACACTAGATATCACCGTCTGAACAGGGTGAGGAGGTATTAGGATAGAGCACAGCATCCTGAGTGAATATTCACACATGGAGAGTCAAGAGTTGTATAAGGATAAGGAGGGTATCTGTGTGGGGGAGGACTTGAAAGGGAAGACAGGATATTGGTATATTAGGATAATGTACTTCCTGAGAGAACTCTGGAAGACAGGTTTCTCAAAATCAGAGATGAAAACTGTGCATGCAGAATGGGGAAAACTAGATTGAATCCTCTTGTTTGGGACTGCTATTAGTTGCACTAATGAGAACTTAAGGTCTTCACCACACAGAGAGAAATAATTATTGGCATAAGTGTGTGTGTACTATACATATTTATAGTCCTAGAACTATCCATTGTAAGGCCTAGAAGCAGTGACACTGCAAAAGCAAATGGTATATACATAACTCTGGGGTTTTAGCTTCTACCATTTTCCATTAAAAGAAATCAGGCTACTTGAAGAAATGGCCAATTCTGGGCCTAAGACAAAGAAAGTGTAAGCTAAGCTACAAGGATCTGATATGGGGATATTAATACACAAAAAATGTAAGGAACTCATAAAACTTAATAACAAAATAATAACAATAATAGTAAAAACAACAGACTCAACAATCCATTCAGTCATTTTTCAAAAAACATACAAATGGCCAATGGACATAAGAAAAGGTGCTCAGCATCACTAATCATAGGGAAATGCAAACCAAAACCACAATGAGATATCACATCTAACATGTGAGAATGGCTATTATCAAAAAGTCAAAAGATAAGTATTGTTGATTATGTGGAGAAAAAAGAAAAAGAATACTATAGTGGGAATGTAATTTGGTACAGCCATATAGAAAATAGTATGGAGATTCCTCAAAAAATTAAAAATAGAACACACCATACCATCTAGCAATTCCACTTCTGGGTATATACTAAAAGGAACTAAAATCAGTATCTCAAAAGAGTTATCTACTGTCCCATGTTGATTGCAACACTATTTACAAGAACCAACACCAACTGAAGTGTCCATCAAACAGATACAGAGAATTTTATATATGTATCAAATTTTCTTCATCCATCCATATCTCTAAGTATTTTTTATATAAAACATATTATTTAAAGTATTATTTGTACATCAGATACAAAGATACACATATACAATGGAATATTAGCCACAGAAAGAAGGAAATCACATCATTTGTGACAACGCAGATGAACTTGGAGGACATTGTGGCTAACTAAAATAAGCCAGACATGGAAAGAGAAATACTGCATGATCTAACTTATATGTGGAATCTGAAAAAACTGAATCCATATAAGCAGAGGGGAAGACTGATTACTAAGACTTGATGAGGTGGGAAATGGGGAGATGCTGGTCAAAGGGTAGAGACTTTCAGTTTTGGGGTTTTTTGCTTAAGATTTTATTTATTTGAGAGAGCAAAAGAGTGAGTGAGAGAGCACAAGCAGGGAGAGTGGAAGGAGGAAAGGGAGAAGTAGGCTTCCCACTGAGCAGGGAGTCCAATGCATGGCTCTATCCCAGAACCCTAGGATCATGACCTGAGCTGAAGGCAGATACTTAACCAACTGCACCCCTCAGGCACCCATAGAGTTTCGGTTTTAAGACGAATAAATTCTGGTGATCTAATGTACAGAATGGTGACTATAGGTAATAATAACATATTATATACTTGAAATTTGCTGAGAGGGTAGATCTAAGTCTTCTTACCATAGGAGAAAAAGTGAATTGTGAGGTGATGAATACGTTAATTAGCCTGGCTGTAATAATTACTTCACAATGTCTACACATACCAAATGATCACATTGTACAACCTTAAATACATGCAATTTTTATCTGTCGATCATTCTTCAATGAAGCTGGAAAAAATGTTTTAAATATAAGCCACAAAGCAAGGAGTGCTCAAATAATGATACATTTCCTAAGCACAGATAAACCAGTTTAAGTAGGCTATTGCCTGCCAATTTGAGAACAATTTGAGCACAAAAATAATATAGAAAACCTTCAGTTTATACAGATAAAATTAACAAATTAAACAGATTTGTGAGGAACAGTGTATTTACACAGTTCCAAAGTACTTTCCCACAAAACTTTATTAATTACAACAAAGAAAAGGGTTACTTTCCAGTGAAGGAAACTAGCAGACACTACCTTAACCAAGCAATCAAAATGACTATCATCAATAAGGGGGCAAAGTGAAATTGTGCACCACTTAACAGGATGCAATGAGAAGAAGACAGCATTTCTTCTATGGTTTCCTGGCAAAGATACCTAATCTGAATATGATCGTGCAGAAATACCAGACAAATTCATACTGAGGGAACATTCTACAAAATAACTAGCTTATAACCTTCAAGAGAAGCAAGGTCAGGAGCATCAAAAGAAAAACTGTAGAAATATTCGACTGAAGATGTGAAAAGAGACAAAATTCAACCAAATGCATTACGTGATTTTGAGCTGGATTCTTTTGCTATAAAGGATGCATTTGGGATAACCGGCAAAATTTGACTGGAATATGAGATTTCTCTGGATGCATCAAAGCTGATTTCTTAGTTTTGACGGTAGTATTGTAATTATGTGGGAGAATTTCCTTGTTTGTAGGGTCTAAACACCAAAATATTTGGGAATTACAGGGAATCAAATCAGCAACTTACTTATAAATGGTTCAGGAGTAAAAAAGCATTGCACTGTGCTCATTTCTCCATAAATTTGGGATTCCATAATAAAATTATTAAGATAACTTTTAAAATTATTAAAGGTGCTAAAATGTGAATATAAATCCACATGTATATAAAATAAACTCAAGCAGGTAAGGTTGATGCAAGTACCAAAAGGGACTGTATAGTGTTATCTACACTGAAAACATATCTACCATTGTTCATTCTATGAAGAGCTGCTACTCCTAATTAAGGCTGAATGCAAATGATGACAAGAGTGAAACTTCACTTGTTCCAAATCTGTTTCTTAAAAATAATTTCAAATAGGCAGTTAGGCTACCTGAGTACTGACTGGCTGAAATTCAAATACGATAGACTGATTATGTCCTTGCTAACCAGAAGAGTTATAAAAATGTTTAAATAAATAAAAATACTACCATAAATATATGCATTCTTGATCTAACAATAAACCTTAGAAAATATAGAATAGTTGAAAATTTGAGGCCACTAACCAGACATCTCTTAACAGATTCCACTCTATTATATCGAAGTTTCTCTCCTTTTCTTCTACTATCATGGGTATTACTGATCAAAAGATGTTCTGAAGAAGTGGCTAATACAACTGATGGAAATTTATGCAAAAATTTTTACTGAAAGTTCTAGGATTTTAGATGCATTTATCCCAAAATAGCAAAAATATCTCTTTGAAAACCAAAGCTCTCTTCTTTCTAAACTCTGTATAAATATCACCCGTGTGAGAATTGCGATTTTATCCCAAATCGCTCTAAGAGAAAGAATGGATTGCTTGGCTTCTGTTCTCCACTATCCTTGACCAAGGAATGACAAAGATTGATTTTTTTTTTCTCAACTGCACCTGTATGTGGTCTATATGACACTATAAACTATACCAACAGATATATAAATCTCATTAGTTACCCTGAACCATAAACCATTTTAATAGGCCCAACAGAGGCTGGGTTATAATTAAAATTTTAGTTTAGGGAACTTTTACATTAATATCTCAAGAGGAGTCCTGACAAAGGCAGGGAGCCTAGGGCTGCTACTTCCTCTGCTTTCGTAAGAAAAGGATATCTTGTAAGTGAAGGTTTTTCCAGTGTAGCATGCAATTTGCAAAGGCCCAAAAGGATATTATGTAGAGCCTAAAAGAAAACAATTCTTTCAATGCCATTTTATATAGTGGCCCGCAGGGTAGGGTAAAAATCAAATAGAATCAACAGACTGTGGTCTTTTCCTTGAATAGTACTGTAGTCAGAATTTTTAATTCTTTTTCTGTCTGCAACCATCATAATTACTACCTATCTGTACTATTCATCATTACCTCTGATGAATTTCTGAATGGGGAAAAGGCATTTAATTAATATCTTTCATTTTGGGCTCTTGGGTAACTTAATTTGAAGGTTCAATTTCATATAAATAAGGTTCCGTTCTTATTTTTCATAGGTAGTGGGAATAAAATCTCTAAACTTTATTTTTTTGTTTTAGGTTTTTTTTTTTTTGGTCTGTTTATTGGTGTATACTAAGTATATAATATGATGTAAGTTTCAGGTATAAAACATTATAATTTCATATCCATATACATTATTAAGTGATCGCCACTGTAAGCCTAGTTACTTTCTGTCACCATATAGCTGACCACGATCACCCATTTGGCCCACCCCCTCTTATAAATGCCTGCTTTCTGTATCCATGAATTTATTTTTGTTCTCTTTTGTTCATTAATTCTGTTTTTTTTTAGGTTCCATATATGAGTGAAATTATATGGTATCTTTTCTCCTTTGGGCTTATTTCACTAAGCATAATACCTTCAAGGTCCACCCATGTAGTTGTAAAATGTCAAGATTTCATTCTTTTTAAGGCTAAGCAGTCTTCCATTGTAGATACAACGTGTCTTCTCCATCCATTTATCCATCAACGGACACTTTGGTTGTTTTCACTTCTTAGCTATTATAAATGATGTTGCAGTAAACACAGGGGTGCATATATCATCTCAATCAACATTTTTGAATTCTTCAGATAAGTGGAATAGTTGGATCCTACAGTAGTTGTTATTAATTTTCTGAGGAATCTCCATGCTGTTTTCCATCATGGCTGCACCAATTTACATTCCTACCAACAGCATATGAGTGCTTCCTTTTCCCCATATCCTCTCCAATAGTTATTGTCTTTTTGATAACAGCCATTCTAACTAGTGAGGTGATCTCACTAGTTAGATTTGTATTTGTATTTCCCAAATAATTAGTGATGCTGAACATCTTTTCATGTGCCTGTTCTACCTTTAACTTTAGATTAAAAAAATCAAGGTGCATTAGTATTTACATACTTGCAGCTGAAACCTAGGTAATATTAGTACCAATTTGGGGCATAATTAAAATCAAAATCATATCTGGGTTAAATGTTTCAACTGTAGAAGAAGATGTTTAATCACATGAAGTACATTATCAGCTCAATTGCTTTAAAAAATCCAATTGTTTAAATCAACAAAATTAAAAGGCAGCCTATGGAATGGAAGAAGATATTTGCAAATTACATATCAGATAAAAGGTTAGTATCCAAAATTTATAAAGAGCTTATCAAACTCAAC
The DNA here is from genome assembly GCF_964662115.1 of Mustela nivalis. NCBI lineage: Eukaryota > Metazoa > Chordata > Mammalia > Carnivora > Mustelidae > Mustela > Mustela nivalis. Next base: position 28,706,490 of record NC_139023.1, on the reverse strand, counting down.
AACCAAAAAAACGAATAATGCAGTTAAGAAATGGGCAGAAGACATGAACAGACACTTTTCCAAAGAAGACTTCAAGATGGCTAATGGGCACATGAGAAGATGCTCAACATCACTAATCATCAGAAAAATACAAATCAAAACCATGATGAGATACCACTTCAACCTGTCAGAAGGGTAAAACCAGCAACACAAGAAACAACAGGTGTTGGGGGGGATACAGGAGAAGGGGAACCCTCATGTATTACTGTTGGAAATGCAAACTGGTACAGCCACTCTGGAAAAATAGCATGGAGGTTGCTCAACAAGTTAAAAAATAGAACTACCTTATGATACAGAAATTGCACTATTAGGCATTTCCCCAAAGGATACAAAAATACAGATTTGAAGGGGTGCACCCAATGCTTATACCAACATTATCAGCAACAGCGAAACTAGGGAGAGAATCCAAATGTCCATCAACTGATGGATGGATAAAGATGTGGTATATATGTATCCATAATGAAATATTACTCAGCCATCAAAAAGAATGATATCGGGTTGCTGGGGGGAGGGGGTTTGGGAGAAGGGGGTGGGATTATGGACATTGGGGAGGGTATGTGCTTTGGTGAGTGCTGTGAAGTGTGTAAACCTGGTGATTCACAGACCTGTACCCCTGGGGATAAAAATATATGTTTATAAAAAATAAAAAATTAAAAGAAAAGAATGATATCTTTCCATTTGCAATGTAATGGATGGAGTTGGAGTGTATTATGCTAAGTGAAATAACTCAGTCAGAGAAAAGACAAATATATGGTTTCACTCATCTATGGAATCTGAAAAAGAAAACAGATGTACATATGGGAAGGTGAAGCAGGGAAGGAAATAAATCACAATAAATAGAGACTCTTAGAGAACAAACTGAGGGTTGATGGGTGGGGAGGGATGGCATATGGGTGAAGGGGATTAATAAGGGCACTTTTTGTGAAAAGGACTGGGTGCTGAATGTAAGTGATAAATCACTGAACTGTACTCCAGAACCAATATTGCACTGCATGTTAAATGAGTAAAATTTAAATTTAAAAATATCAATTTTTTAAATCTATTTTCTTTATGCTTTCTTAAACTTTTTTGTAAATTTGGTATTTTGATATATGGTTTGACCATTTGGCTTAATTTATAAAATAATCTCTCCAATTTGGTCCTTTTCAGGATCCCCTATCTTTGCACATTATTTTTGGTATGAAAATTTTCTTTAAAATTATTTCTTATCTGCCAAATGATATCATATTAAACATTTAATTATACTGTCTGAACATCAATTTAAAATTTTTGTCGGGGTCTGTCTGCATCCACTTGGGCTTCTACAACAGAACAGCATAAACTGGGTGGCTTATAAACAATAAACATCTATTTCTTTACAGTTCTGGAAGTTGAAGTCCAAGTTCAGAATGCCAGCATAGTCAAGTGGAAGGAAGCTCTCTTCTGGGTTGCAGACTTCTGTATCCTCATGTGACCAAAGGATCTAGGGAGCATCATGGCATCTCTTTTATAAAAGCAATTAATCTAATTCTTGAAGGTTCCACCTTGATGACTTAAGAATCCTCCACAGGACCCACCACCTCATACCTTCTCATTTGGCATTAGGATTTTAACATACGCATTTGGAAGGGATACTAACAATCAGACCACATAGCTAGGTCTTAAAATTTAATTAGTTTCCAGAATGAGGTTTCAAGCACTCTCTTTTTTCTCTTTCCGTATCATCCTGGAAGTGGATGGGTCATGACTAGTATAGAGGGTTCTAATTCCTGTCCTTGCTCTGTAAGTATCTAAAGTATAAAATGGCAATTTCAGTTGTTATACAGTAGAAACCAGAAGAGCTGGGTTTGAGCCTTCAGCTTTCAAAACATACTACTGGATAAATTATATAGTATCTTGTCCTCAATTGTTTCTAAGTACTGCTATTCCCATTTTAGAACCTGAGAAACCTGAAGCTCAAAGAGGTTTAGTAATTTGCCCAAGGTCAGAAAGCTAATAAAACAGTTATGATTCAAAACTATATCTACCTGTCCTAAATACCTGTATGTGGATTTTTATAATTTTTTGTGCTATAATGACACCCTAAATTATTGTTTAATAGAAGGTTCTAATCCAAGTCATTCCACTATTTGAAGTACTGAATACATTCTGTTCTTCTATGCCTTCATGTTTGATATCAGACAGCAGGACAATGTAAGATACAATTCTTTCAACAAATGTATAATCTAGAATAAAATCACCAAAAACTGGGCTTGATAATACAGAAAAGAGACTGCCCTTTTTTTTCCCTCCACTCATCTCCATATTTAAATCTTCCACTGGAAGTAGAACCTGTACTATATCAGAAGACGATGAATTGTTAGGGAAATTTGATTTCAAGTAACATGCTATAATCATTGGCCTACTCACAGAAAAATAGCACAAAAAGGTCATCTATATGAGGCTTTTCCTAAATTGGGTTCTAGGTGGAGAGCTGTTTTTCATATTGGAATAAATGTCTTGAATCAACCACTGAAATTTTCGTCAATCAGACAATGTCTCAGTTTCTATAAGCCCATAGTAAAATAAGATTTTCAAAGATTAAGGGTGAAAGGCAATGATTTAGAGACAAAGGTAGACTGATAACATAGAATGAGAATCTGCACTTGTCCCAGGGACCATAGAGAAATTTCCAAAACACTACTCAACTCCAAGTGAGCCTAGGGGATTGAATATTATAAGTAGCAAGGACTGGCTTACAAATGACCCATGTGCCAGATTCTTTGTTATAATGCATTATAAAAATCATTTACTACAGAATTATATGAAGAAAGCAACCATGGAGACTATGAAAAGATCTGTTCTTACAACAAATATAATTACCAGTCCTTGGTGTCTTATATAAATTATAACTATTCACATATTTGTATATTACAATGAATATAAGCTCAGAAACGCAGTTTTTTTTTTGTAAAACTCCAGTCAGATGGTAAATTTAGTTACTGAAAAGGAACCCTGATTTACAAATTAAAATGTCAAGAAACATACTAAAACAAAAAGAGAAGAAAAAAAGTAACTAGGGGCACCTGGGTGGCTGTCAGGTATCTGACTCTTGATTTTGTCTCAGGTCATGACCTCAGGGTTATGAGATGGACCCTGCATTAGGCTCCCCACTCAGCAATGAGTCTGCTTGAGATTCTCTCTCTTGTCTTTCTCTCTCTCTCTCCCTCCCCTCCCCCATCACATGTGTGTTCTCTCTCTCTCTCTCTCTCTCTCTCTCTAAAATTAAATCTTAAAAAAAAAAGGAATTAAAAACTAAGTTATTTCTCAAACAGGAATAGGCAGTGTCCCAGAACTATTTTCAGCCTCAGATAATAAACTGGTGAAACCAAAAGTTCAATGTGAAGATAAGCCTTTTCACAGATTTAAGGAACATTTGATTAAAAAATAAAGAAAACTCCTCTGTGAACATGAAGGAGTCCACTTACTGGAAAGAACTGTTAATTGATGTGGAAAAAAAAATCACAAACAGGTATTTTATACTCTAGGCAGAAATCTCAGCAACATGAAAACAATTTTTTTTTAACAATTAGCGGTATGATTCTAATAGGAGGCAGGAACCATTCAGTGTGCCCCACATCTAGAAGGACTTCATACAAATCCAACTGAAAGGAAGGAAGAGAAAAAAAGAAAGAAGGAGGCAAGGAATGAATCCCGTCTCTTCTTAATCATCCTGCTTCAGCTTGTTCATTTTTTTTTTCCTGAGAAACATTTTAGGAGACACATCTTCCAATGATTTTCCAGACATATTACGTTGCCTAGCCCAAGGGTTTTAACAAAACAAACAAAAGCCAACCAAACAAAAAGCAGATAGATGCATTTAAGATGGAAAACTTCCTTCTAGTCCTAGCTGGTTTGACATATGTGAAAACCATGAAAGCCTGCCTTATATCCTTCATCTGCACACAATCTACTATCTAGGACTCAAAAGTTTCCTCTAAGATCACTTACGGAAAACTTTACAAAGTAAATATCCCATAAAGTATAAGGCAATGAAGCTTTATCTGATAATTCATACCAAGTAGGAATGCAGTCTTTCCCAATTGCCTCATTCCCAGAGAATTAGGAGACTGCACCCTGCAGGCGGCTTGGCGAGTGAAAATAAAGGCAGGACTTGGCCTAGGCCGGGATTCCTCTGCCACCTCCTGGACAATTCTCACTCCTACCAGTAGCTATTTATCAGGCCAGAGCCAGTAGGCTGCCAACCCCTGCTGAAGGCACGGATGCTCAGAGTGGAAGGCCTGCTCGCTGTGCTGACACTACACTTAATGATTCAAACATCTGGAAAACAACATTTCACAGTGACTCTCAGAACTTCCCTGATAAGCAATAACTCACATGCTGAGTACTGTGCATTAGGAGCACCACGGGAGTAGCAAAGTGATGTCCCTTAGAAGGTGCCACCAGAATTTAGTGCTTCGATTTGAGACAAAGACTTTGGTTCTCAGAGGGGTGCCTTCAGGTAACAGACACTGCATCTCACCAAACTTCAATGAATTCCTTTAGAGTTACAGGAAACAAGCCACATTATGTTTTTTTAATTAACACAGAATGTATTACTTGTTTCAGGGGTACAGGTCTGTGAATCATCAGTCTTACACAATTCACAGCGCTCACCATAGCACATCCCCTCCCCAATGTCCATCACCCAGCCATCCCACCCCTCCTGCCCCCCTCCACTCGAGCAACCCTCAGTTTTGTTTCCTGAGATTAAGAGTTTCTTATGGTTTGTCTCCATCTTTGGTTTTGTCTTGTTTCATTTTTCCCTCCCTTCACCTATGATGCTTTGTCTTTTTTCTCAAATTCCTCATATCAGTGAGATCATATGATAATTGTCTTTCTCTGACTGACTAATTTCGCTTAACATAATACCCTCTGGTTCCATCCATATCATCACAAATGGCAAGATTTCATTTTTTGATGGCTGAGTAATATTCCATTGTATATATCTGCCACCTCTTCTTTATCCATTCATCTGTCGATGGACATCTGGGCTCTTTCCATAGTTTGGTTATTGTGGACATTGCTGCTATAAACATTCAGGTGCATCTGCCCCTTCTGATCACAAATGTAGTGATCAGACCCAGTAATTGGGTATTTTCTGTGCCATAGGGTAGCTCTATTTCAACTTTTTGAGGAACCTCCATACTGTTTTCCAGAGTGGCTGCACCAGCTTGCATTCTCACTAACAGTGTAGGAGGGTTTCCCTTTCACTGCATCCTTGCCAACACGTGTCATTTCCTGACTGGAAACAAGCCACATTTGAATCCTGGTCTATTTCCAGCTTGTTAATGCCAATGTAAGAATTTAAATATTATTTTTAAATAATAGGTATGTTTCAAATCACAAAAATACATAATAAGTCAAGTCACAGTGATGGACAGGTTATTATATTTCTAAAGAGGACACATTACTACATTTCTTCTTGAAATATTAAACTGTAGAAATAGATCATCCCTATTCATCTCTTGTTTATACTTCCTTCAATTTTCAATTCTATTTCTTCCCCCAGCCCCTCTCCCTCGGTACCACCAATACCATAAAGCAAGCACCAACAGGATTTTTTTTTACAGTAAGTGGGCAGATACTGTACTTTCTAGTGTTCCCATAATGATCAAGTATTAGTTAGTTCAAGAAACCCAGGAGAAAAGCGCTTTGGTAGAACTAGTTAGTTAAACCATCCTTATAAAAATTCCCCCTATTTGCATCACCAACTATGCTTATTATCTACCTTCTCTTTGGCTAGGACTTATCTTCCTTGTTAGGTCTGGCCTTGGATAAAAAGTGTGGTTCTGAAAGAGACTGCCACTTGCTACCCAGATTTGTGCTCTGTCACACACGGTCTTAGCTTTGAATTCTTCCCCATATTCACCAGACCCAACACCATAATACTACGTCACTCTTCTTTAAGTAAGTGAAACTTACAGATACTTTAATTCTCTTGCTTTACTGACTGAATTCTGTTTTCCAATGTAGATATGATGCATCCAAGCAGGCTAGGTACTGTGTGTGCGTGTGTGTGCGTGTGTATGTGTGTATGTGTGTGTGTGTGTGTGTGTATGGGAGAGAGACAGAGAGACTAAAGGACAAACGTACATTCAAGTACAAGGTAATGGTACCACAGAGTGAAGTCTAATTTTATGTGAAAACAAGGCCTTCTAGGGAGTAGTTAATGAGGACAAAAAGTCAAATCCCCTCATCTTTCTTTATTAAGGTATTTAGGACAGGAACAAAGGTCTCTAAACATAAATACTACTCAATAAGTATCACTGGCTTACCCCAACTGTGTAAGCACATACGCATACACCACACTAAAATAAAGTTGGTATCATAATGTTAATAATGGATGTTTCTGAGGAGTAAAATTTTAAAAAACTATTTTTCTGCTTTTTTCTGCAACTGTTGTTTTTCCAATATTTCCTCATTAATCTAGTACATGTTAATAGAAAAAATGACTAATACAAAGAAAAAAATGCCAGCAGCATCAATGCTAGGAAATTCACCTAAGCATGAAAACCTCTAACGTGCACAGTCAGCTGAGCTCAGCTCTAGAAATAATGATCTAGCTGAAGGCAGGAGGACAGCAGACTTAAGCCCCCACACTACACAGAATGCGGAATGAATCCTGAAGCTTTATGTTAGTGTGATATGTTTGAGTAGAAAAGCAGCCTATGTCTAGGCCTTCCTATTTTCATAATCACAGGGACATCGCTTTTATTCTAGTACAGATTAGCTGCTAAAAGCTGGGTCTGGCAACAGGCTTGAAACTAAAATGAACCTGACCATGGATATACTCCCTGTACCTATCCCAACAGAAGGCTGCTGCTCTAAAGCAAATGGAGACCATAGAACATTAATGATGCCTTATTTATTCATTCATTTACTCAATGACTACCCCATGCCAAGTCATTTTAGGCTCTGGGAATATAAAAGAAGAAAAATCGGACCATGTCATGTCCCATGTCGCTTATATTCTACTTGGAGATAGAGGCAATAAACCAAGAGATAAAGAAAAATGAAGAAGGGTGATACTTTGAAGAAGATAGGCAGTGAAGTTTTCTCTGACAAACTGACACTTACACAGAAACTTAAAGAAGTTCAACAGTAAATCATATGAACATTTGAATAAAGATCACTATGGACAGAGGGAACAGTAGTTTGAACACTGAAATGGAGTCCTTCCAGTGCTGAAGGCAGAACAGCTGGAGAATAGTGACTAGGGATAGAAAGCAGTTAGTCTGGAATCAGATAATATAAGGCCTTTAGGCTACAGTGAGGATTTTTTATTTTATTGAGTGTGATGGGAAATCATTAGAGGATTTTATTCAGAGGGTAACTGCATTTTTACACTTTAAATGGGTCCTTTCTACCATGTGTGAAGTATAGCTAAATGGGAACAAGAATAGACACAAGGGGTAGAAGGACAAAGTAACAGTCCAGGCTAGAAATGAGGATGGCTTGAATGAAAGCTGATGACAACAGAAATGGACAGACTTAGTCAGATTCCGAATAAATTTCAAAGTGTAGAAGCAACAGTTTTGCTGACATGGGATATGAAAGGAGGGTGACAACAAAATGTTTGACCTGTTACCATTTACTCGAAGAGATACACTGTGTTAGAAACAGATCTGGTATAGAAAAATCCAGAATTCAAGCCTGGATATGTCAGGTTTAGGCCACAGATATGGGTCTGAAGTTCAGGGGAAAGACTCAGGTCACAGAACCTGGGGAAACTTTAATTTAAGGATGGTAATTCAAAGACCACCTAGAAAGTGAATGTATCTGAAGAAAAGGAAATATTCAGAGTCAGAGTCCTGGGGTACTTCAACATTTAGAGTCAGAACAAGAGAGGACTGAAAGGCAGCAGCAATAAGACAGAGACTTCACAAAAAAGATGTCTTCAAACCCAACTGAAGAAAATTATTTAAGAGAATGCACTGTGAATACTACAACTATGTGAATTTTTGTTGTCTTGTCTATGATCTCAGAGTACAGCAAGAAAGACATTAGCTTATAGCCAATTTAAGTTGTCCCATTCCTTTCAAATATACGTAGTAGACTAGTAAGTATCATGCCATCCCATTACAGGTTCATTTGTTTAGCCCTCTTGCTTCTTCCCCTTCTTCTCCAGTCTGTGTCACTAGCAAATGACCCTGGATTAAGTAGAAGCTAGAGAGACCAGAGATTTTTCAGTCACACATCCTGAAAGCTGAGTTTGATTGTGAGCATGGTAATACAAAATTAAGTTGCAGGCATGTTATTATGATGCAGTGAAGATAAAATGAGTCTCACATGTAAGCAGGTCTCTTTTGTTCCAGCTCTGTGCAAAGGACCTCTTCTGTATTTGTTTATTTCCTTACTCTTTCACCCTATTCAGTTAAATTTATTTTTAGCTATTGTTGGACATCATTCAGGAGAGGCAAATACTAAGGACTATAATCGAGTACAACCCAAAGGTTCCCAAGAACAGCCTACTAAACACATCAATGTCAAGAAAAAGCACCTTTCCTCCTAGGATAATCAGATTCTTTCTTGCTAACTCCAGTAGCTTGTGAGTCTTCCTAACTTTAGTACTGACTGCAGGGATTACTGGTATTACTGTTACAGATTATAGTATAGACTAAAAAGAGCAGTATCACAACTGTTCTTTATCAGACTTCACTGATCGTATTGACAATGTTAGTGGGACAAATCTATTAGGAATGTCACATGAGTTAATATAGGTAGACAATACAAGTGTACACCTTTTAAATCAGTATCATGTATCTTTATTTCGCGATGGAATTTATGATGCATCTTATAATAAGTATATACTGGCTTGGCCAGGATAGAGAAACTGAAGCACACAAGGGCATGCATTCGTTGTATATGAGTTATGTGGGGGACCTGCCATCAGTTTGTATGGAAGATAGAGCTCAGTGCACTTAAAGAGGTGATTTACTGAATGGTGCCTGACTCCTTCACCCCAAACCCTGGCCTTCGTCCTCACATCTAGTTTTGAAAAAATGACTCGTAAGAAGAAGATAGAAATCAGAGTTTCCCCCACATCTTCAGAAAATAAGGACCAAAACAGATTACCATATCCCCAGACCAATATCTTTTATGGTAAGATTTTATTGTTGTACCAGAAATAAGTTTTTCATGGGTAAATAAGTTTGGGGAATGGCTAAATTTATTTTTCTAAATTTTGTTGTGTTCATCATTTTCAATGTGTAATTATAAATATTTATTTTCTTACCTCAATCTATACACACATAGCTTTGTTTATAAAGGGTCCCCCAAATTGTATATACCCCAGTCTGCACCAAACCGTCAGTTCCCTGAGGTAAAATGTATTCATTAAAATCTCATAGCTGGAAAACGATTATATGTGGACTTTGAAGCTAGGGCTGTTTGGGCTCAAAGAGTTCTTTCTATATAGTACCATTACCACCTTCATCATTTAAACCTCAGTGCAAATGAATTTCATCTTCTCTTGAAAATAAGTAATTTTGAAAAGGAAAGAAAATCAATGAGGATTTTGGAGATAAGGATATTATTAGGCATATAAAAGAGGCTAGAAGTACCTAAAGATAACCTGCTCCCACTTCACAATTTTGCCTAGATGTGTGCTATTAGTCTCATGTTATAGGGCTGGCTAAAAGAACTACTCATCAAGTCTACAACAGTATAAACTTTTATTTTGTCCTTACCCTTGCATTTCTAAAATTTGACTATGGTCTCACAATTGGCATGCCCATGTGACTGTCTGATTGAGAAAAAGAAAAAATGTATACCCTTTGTTTATGGAAATCTATCTCAGAGGCACCAACCTACTTTTATTTTTGGATGCCTTGTATTATTGTGGTGATTGTGCTACTGGTAAATGTATCCAGTAGCAATTTCATGACTTATGTCCCTAATTAATAAAATAAATAATTGAAGCTAGCATTTAATATACTAATAGGGCTACAAGATTATTTCCAAAACAATTACACCCGTAATGTAAAAAGGTTACAACAGGCAGATAGACAAGCCAATTATACTTGAGATTTGATTTTTTTTTTTTTTTTTGGAAGATTCACAGTAGCTCCACTATTAAAGCTGGTGGAAAAAGCATCCTCTGGGGAATATTTTCCTAATTCATTTCGTACCATGCTAGCACTGACAAAGAAAAAAATGGACTAAAAGCGCAAGGTTCTATAATAGGAGTAAACTTCAACACACCTAATACACAGTTAGGGCAATTGAACACTGTATTTTTTGCCAATAGCAAGCAACAGGCACCTTTTTGCTATTATTAATGCAGCTCAGCTGATATGAACAGACAGAATTGAAAGAACTGAAAGTGCTTTATCATTTGCAGCCAAATTTCAATTTTCTCTTTCAAGTACAGTTGAATGCATTTTCTTTGCAAACCAAAGACAGAAGCTCTTGATTACTATTGCAAGAATAATCTCAGCCTTTGTGTGAAGAATATAAGGGAAAATAAATAGTCCCTCTGGATGATGTGTCAGCTTGCGAACTTACAAAACAAGATATATTCTTAGAGGTAGGAAAATTAAATTAAGGTGAAATGGTACACCCATTGAAATGACAACTGAAGGCTTATTTTTGTAGGTCATAGCTGGCTTCCCAATTGTTCTTTGTCCTTAGCTTCACCCCAGGGGCACAGACAACAGAACCAGAAACAAACAGGGTCAAGACAGGGCCAAGTGTCTGGAAATACAGGGTCGCTCAGACTGTGGGCCCCACCATGAACTGCTAGCTCCTTTGTAAAATTAAGGTTCCAGGGTGCCTGTGTGGCTCAGTGTGTTAAGCCTCTTCCTTTGGCTCAGGTCATGGTTTCAGGATCCTGAGATCAAGCCCAGCATTGGGCTCTCTGCTCAGCAGGGAGCCTGCTCCCCTCACCACCCCTGCCTACCTCTCTGCCTACTTATCTCTCTCTTTCTGTCAAATATATAAATAAAATTTAAAAAAAAAATTAAGGTTCCAACTTCCTTATCCCCTGACTTCCCCTACCACCAACTCTTATTTCAAGTCTTTAGTAAGAAAAGGAATTAATATCTCTCCATATTTCTTCTCATTTTCATCCTCGTTAACACTATCAATCCAATGCCATCTCAGTTGGTGTCTGTAACAGAAGGCTGAGCATTCACCCTCCCATTTAGGAAAAGCTTGGTGTTACTTTTATTTGATCCCCACTAAACAAACATCAGCTGTGCTTCTGCTAAGAAACAGAGTAGTAACTGTCTGCAGTAGCAGAAGACATAATTTAGGAACCAGCCCATTTTTGTCCCTTCTCAAGTACTCTGTCTTCTCAAGGATAAATCCTATGGCTGCCAACTCAGCACTGCTCTCCCATCACCACACACTCCTAACCCCCTCCACTGCTCAAACTTAATAGTTTATTCACAATTTATCTGACAAATCACTCTGCAATAATGGGTGATAGGGGTTTAATGTGCAAATTTACATAGATATAAGAGTTCGAGCTTCCCGATTTCACACCCCACCCCATCCTGGATAATACTTTAAACGAAGAGATGAATGAGGATGTCTCAGACCTCATTTTCTTTTACCTCACATCAAAATTTGATATAGCTAACATGTTGTATAAAGCCCTGACAGTTGGGCTTTTTATTTTTTGTAATTCAAGTGCCTGACTTAAGTTCTGATTACTGAGGTACAGGCTTCAAAGAACCATCCCCTACGAAGATGATTTCGAGCAAACACACTGTCAGCCACAAAAGTAGATAAAGAGCCAGACCATGCCCTAGGGTTCTTCGTTTCAGAGATCTGAGCTGATGTCAGTAACTGTTTATTAGGGATGCTTGGTTTTTCTCTTCCTGCACTTTAATTCCCACTCATATATTGTAAATTCACTGACAAGCAGCTCCAACCTATAACCCCCACCCTCAATCCCAATAAAAGCAGAACCCTAGTCCCAAGCTATCTTCTTCCTTCCCTTCCTTCTACTTTCCCTCCTTCGCCTCCCCCAACCTGACCTTGCTGTGCAGCCCCAAGTGTGCCACGCATTTTACAAGACTTGTAAGTAATAAACCTTTTTCCAAAGCTTCCTGATGGTTACGGCAGAGAGCATCTTGCAACCATAATAAGAACCACAAGGGCTAGCGATGATGAACATTTTTTCATGTGTCTGATAGCCATTTGTATGTCTTCATTGGAGAAGTGTCTGTCCATATCTTCTGCCCATTTTTTGATATGATTGTCTGTTTTGTGTGTGTTGAGTTTGAGGAATTCTTTACAGATCCTGGATATCAACCTTTTGTCTGTACTGTCATTTGCAAATATCTTCTCCCATTCCATGGGTTGCCTCTTTGTTTTTTTGACTGTTTCCTTTGCTGTGCAGAAGCTTTTGATCTTGATGGAAGTCCCAAAAGTTTATTTTCGCTTTTGTTTCCTTTGCCTTTGGAGACATATCTTGAAAGAAGTTGCTGTGGCTGATATCGAAGAGATTACTGCCTATGTTCTCCTCTAGGATTCTAATGGATTCCTGTCTCACATTGAGTTCTTTTATCCATTTTGAGTTTATCTTTGTGTACGGTGTAAGAGAATGGTCGAGTTTCATTCTTCTACATATAGCTGCCCAGTTTTCCCAGCACCATTTATTGAAGAGACTGTCTTTTTTCCACTGTATATTTTTCCTGTTGACCATAGATTGAGGGTCCATATCTGGGCTCTCTACTCTGTTCCACTGGTCTATGTGTCTGTTTTTATGCCAGTACCATGCTGTCTTGGTGATCACAGCTTTGTAGTAAAGCTTGAAATCAGGTAACGTGATGCCACCAGTTTTATTTTTGTTTTTCAACATTTCCTTAGCGATTCTGGGTCTCTTCTGATTCCATACAAATTTTTGGATTATTTGCTCTAGCTCTTTGAAAAATACTGGTGGAATTTTGATCGGAATGGCATTAAAAGTATAGATTGCTCTAGGCAGTATAGACATTTTAACAATGTTTATTCTTCCGATCCAAGAGCATGGATCGCTAGCCCTCAGGGAGATTCAAATTAAAACCACATTGAGATATCACCTTACACCAGTTAGAATGGCCAAAATTAGCAAGACAGGAAACAACATGTGTTGGAGGGGATGTGGAGAAAGGGGAACCCTCTTACACTGTTGGTGGGAATGCAAGTTGGTGCAGCCTCTTTGGAGAGCAGTGTGGAGATTCCTCAAGAAATTAAAAATAGAACTTCCCTATGACCCTACAATTGCACTCCTGGGTATTTACCCCAAAGATACAGATGTCGTGAAAAGAAGGGCCATCTGTACCCCAATGTTTATAGCAGCAATGGCCACGGTCACCAAACTGTGGAAGGAGCCAAGATGTCCTTCAACGGACGAATGGATAAGGAAAATGTGGTTCATATACACTATGGAATATCATGCCTCCATCAGAAAGAATAAATACCCAACTTTTGTAGCAACATGGAAGGGACTGGAAGAGATTATGCTAAGTGAAACAAGTCAAGCAGAGAGAGTCAATTATCATATGGTTTCACTTATTTGTGGAGCATAACAAATATCAGGAGGACAAGGGGTGTTAGAGAGGAGAAGGGAGTTGGGGTAAATTGAAAGGGGAGGTGAACCATGAGAGACTATGGACTCTGAAAAACAATCTGAGGGGTTTGAAGTGGCGGGGGGGGTGGGAGGTTGGGGTACCAGGTGGTGGGTATTATAGAGGGCATGGATTGCATGGAGCACTGGGTGTGGTGAAAAATTAATGAATACTGTTATGCTGAAAATAAATTAATTTTTTAAAAAAGGAAAAAAAAAAAAAAGAAGAAGAACCACAAGGGCCAGTGAAGCCAAAACCCTGGTTATTGCTAGGCTGTAACTGGCATACATCACCACTTAATTCGACACTGCTATTTCTTCAGCTTCCCTAACTATACTGGCTATGTTCTCTGTTCTCATCTCTCTGTTTTCCTAACTCTCTTTGAGCTATTTCTCTAAAATCTACTCTTTAGACTTATAACCCAGAAGGTTTACTCACTCTAGTAACAGCTATCATCTTTAGACTGATGAATTCTAAACCTTTATCTAGTAACTAGAATTCCAGTAATACATGTTCAATGTCTATATAGAGATTTTCTTCTTCTGGATATAGTCACTGGCCAACACCCAAATATGCATAAAAAATAATTTGTTGCCTTCCTTTCCAAATTTATATTCTTTTTTTTCCAAATCCCGAAGCTACCTCTAAATTACCTATTCCTTCCATTCATAAATTAAGTCTAGAAAAACTGTTGATCCTTCTTTCTAATTCTCTGTTTCAAAGGCCAAAATTAAATTATATGTTCTCATCATTAATTGCTTAGGTTATTCCTGTATTTCCCTAATTGGTCTTCCTGACACAAATCTCTTTCCATTCAATTTACCAATGACCAAATTTTCCTAAAATACTGTTGCTCATTCTTCTGCTTTCCTGTTTAAAAACTGTCATGATTCTACATTGCCCATAGCATATTATCTTAAACTCTTTGTTCTAACCTGATAGGTTCATTGCTGGTGGCATATCTCCTTCTGTTCCCTAATTACAGACATAACTAATGAATCACAGTGTACTTTAAAATTATCCTATAGAATCATGAAGAAGGGTCGTTCCATTGCTTCTTGTTGATTGATGTATGGCACTAGAAGAAAAAAGTTAACATGTATTCAAGAAACAACCTTAATTCATGTTAGTCTCCATACCTGATACATTATCTTCTTTACTTCATATAAAAAGGTCCAACTCATGTACCGTATCCTCCACTAAATATTATCAATACTTCAACCTATACTGATCCTTCTTTTTCAACTACTACAGAGCCACAACATTCTACACTGTATTTTATCTGAAGTAGCTTTGTCTTTCCAGATAGATATTATAGTACCATATTTGAAAAACCATCATAGTTTTAAACAGAAATTTAAAGGAATCTGAATCCTTACAAATAGAATCTAAAAGATGAGTTACAAAAGGCAGCAAATAAGTTATCTCCCAACTACTAGGTTTAGCTATTAGTAGAGAATGAAGTCTATATGCCAAGATGTAGAGGAAGTCTAAAAGACTTCCTCTAAGAGGAAGAGACTTAGAGGAAATCCATTTTTATAAAGCTCTGGAGAAAACAGAAACCCAAAGCACACACGTATATGTAATATATGTACATATACATATGCGTGTTGGGGAGTACTCTTTTACCAAGGAAGGTAAATAATTTGTGAGCTAAATAGCCTTCCATGAGGAAAATGCAGACTCCTCTCTGCAGATTTCAAGACTCATGACAGACACCATCCAACCTAAATCTTAGAAACAGATTCATTTCAAAAGTGAAATAAATAAATATAAAAGTAATTTCCATTTTATTCTTTCTGTAACATGGATATAGGCATTTTTAATATCTTAAAATAATAAGCATGATTATTATTACAATAAGGATCATTTGTGGAGTATTTTCTATTCCCCAGATATAGTATTAATGTTTTATTCAGCAGAAATTATAAAAATTATATCTCAGTGGGTTAAAGCCTCTGCCTTCAGCTCAGGTCATGATCTCGGGGTCCTGGGATCGAGCCCCACATCGGACGCTCTGTTCAGCAGGGAGCCTGCTTCCCCCTCTATCTCTGCCTGCGTCTCTGCCTACTTGTGATCTCTGTCTGTCAAATAAATAAATAAAACCTTTAAAAAATAAAAAAAAATTATATCATCTATGTGTAGGAAAATGTAACATTCCTGGATTTTGTATTGTTCCTATCAAAAGTCCAAGCCTCCTGCAACATGAAAATGTATTTAAAGTTACCTAGAAAATATTTTCATACATTACAGGAATAAATATGTAGCCATTTCTTCCCCAAACTAGAGTGCTAGCTGCTCTAATCCAAAAGGATAATAAAACTTAACTTCCCCAAAGACAAAAGGCTACCTTTGGGGATAGGTACCTTGGTTCTGGGTTAAAGTACTGGGTAGACTATTTCTAGGTATTTACATTTCAGGAAGGAATGAGACTCAGAACTTAAGAGACATCTCTAGATGTAAGACATACAGAGCTATCAGACTTCTGGGGAGATACAACTTACAGACCAAAGTGTTATAGTTAGGAATCAGGCCCATAATGTTCCAAAGAGATTTTTTCAGGAAGGGAGAAAGACAGCTGCCTCACTAACCATAATAAGCAGAGAAAAATTATTTTTTCACATTCTTCACCTAGTGAGTAGAACAACTGATCTAGCTCTCATTGTGTCACCACAAAGGTAAGGCCAGAGGTAAGGGAGGTGGTGCTTCTATTATTAAAGAAAATCTGTCAGTGATACAAAGCACCTCATGTGTGCATTCAAAATAAAATAAATATGAAGATATCTAACAGAAATAAAACACTAAAAGCTCCCTAGAAAATGGGCAAAGAACATGAAAGCCAATTCACATAAAAAGACATTCAAATAGCCCTTCAACAAATAAAAAGATATTCAACTAATAAGATGAATATCTTATTAGTAAATAATAAACAAAAATTAAAACAACACTAAAAAAACATTTTTCATCTATCAGACTAGCAAAAACCTAAACATTTCTGTTTTTGAGGCTATGATGAAGAAGAATGAGAAATGGGAAGACTTAAGGAATTTGGCAATATAGAAACAATACTACATATGCATTCATATCTTTGATTCAGCAGTTCAACTTCTAAGAATTTATACTACAGATACACCTGCCAAGAATGACAAGTATATATATGTTTATTACCACAATATTTCTAACTGCAGAAAAATGGAAGTCACCCAAGTGTCCACCAACAGGAGACTGTTTAAGTTAACTGTGACACATTCACATAACACTATTAATACCATGCAGCTGTCAAAAAGAATGAGAAGCTCTCTATATACTGGTATGAAAATATGTCCAGAATATGCAGTTAGATAAAAAAAACACAACACAACACAACAAAACAGACTAACCAAGGTGCAGACAGTGTATAAAGTTTGCTTTCTTTTGTAGAGAAATGGAAAAAATTAAGAAAATATATTCATATTTGCATTCATTTGCATTTTAAAAAATGACACAAGAGGCATATATAGTATAGGACCTACTAAATCATTTATGTAACTAGTCTAACTTGAGCCAGACTGCCTGGGTCTGGTCTCTGCCACTTACAAATCAATTAACCTCTTTGGGCCTGTCTATAAAATGGGTATTATAGGAATTATTACATAATAGGTCTGATACTGAAAATAAATGAGTTATCATTTGCATAATACATAGGACAGTACTGGGCGATTATTAAGTACTACAAAATAAGTAAAATTTGTTAAACGTGAAGTAGACAGAAGATTTGTCAATGTACAGTTTTTTTTAATATCACTTCAGTTTTTGAACTATTAGTTCTTGAGTTTTGGATCTATGGTTCAAAAACAATAGTAAATGAGTATACAAACTTAACAAAATTGGCCCCACACCCACAAAGTTTAAATAAAAGCCATTCTCAGATCTTAGATTAGTTATTCCCCAAAACCCTGTTCTTAGAAACCAGAATTGAATGGTATCTAAAAGAATAAAGGACCTCGAAATACTGTTAGTTTCAGCTTCACTAGGATGCTTGTCAGTTTGAGTAGCAGACTCCAGAAAATTTCTATTAAAACATTAATTCTGACACTATAGATTCATCATATCTAGGAACGAAATGCACTTAGCATACTGCTGCTTCTCTCACAGAATGACACTTGAAACATCCCTGCCTTCCAGAAAAGTTTAAAAACATACAACCAGAATCACCAAATTTTATGTGGAGTACAATATTTTCCTCTGCAACATATTTTAAAAACCTCTGCATCTCCATTCCCTCCTTTAACGCCCCGTTTCTGGCACTCTGGTGCTGCTGAAAAAGACTCTATCTTGTGAAATAGGGGCTACTGTCTTCTGGAAGCAGATATTCTCAATCCTATACCACGAGTGGCTCTTTCCACCACCTCTTGTTATGGAATTGCAAAGCTAGTGAAGCCTGCATCTTAAGAGAGGGTTTCTCTCTTATCCCATTTGTCTCAGCTGGAAAATCACTCTCAGTTCAGATTCCTGAACTGAAGCTGCAATTGATGTTTCTTGAAGCCCGAGCCCCTAGAAGCCTAATAAGAACTAATACCTCTTCCATGTGCTCCTCCAGGCACTGTCTTTCATCACTGAATTGTTCAGACCTTGAATAGCATTTTTTTCTGCTATCTATTTTTCTGTAGCAATGAACCCTGCCTCTAGTTTTTATTTTCTTCTCTTCTACACTTTTCAGCAAGTTCTAATTTTTTAACCATTTAATCTGGTTAGAAAGTTAAATAGGTTAAGTCTAACTGCTTAACTTATTATTAATTTGGTCTCTTCTCCAAAACACAGAGGATTATTGTTGATTGCTAGAACTGAGTACTTGCCTTCCTTTTTTATCTCTTTTGGACATTAGGGTTTTTTTTTTTCCTAAAATATTCCTCTATTTCTTAAATTCCAGAATCATCTCTATCAATAATAATGAAATCACTTGATTATGAGTTTACTTAAAGCATCTACTCCTTAAAAAAAAAAAAAAAATTGTTTTTCTCCTCTATTCCCCTGGGATGCATAATTCCACACAGGAACTTTTCTCCCATCAGACAAGCATCAAGCCCATCAAAGCTTGACCCAAGTTATCCTTTTGCCTGGCTCCTTTCCGTATGCCCAATTTTGCTGAGTCTTGACTTGAGTCCAAATTCTAGGGCATGTTCCTTCTAAGCACAAACTATACTTCTATATACAAACCTACAGTTACTGTATTACCTCAAAAGTCAACTAGTGAGGGCCTCGGGGGTGACTGACTCGGGTAAGCACCCAACTCCTCTAATTTCAGGTCAGGTCATGATCTCAGGGTCATGGAATCAAGCCCCTGGGTTGGGCTCCATGCTCCGCCAGGAGTCTGCTTGAGGATTCTATCCCTCTCCCTTGGCCCCCACCCCAACACACTGGCATGCAAGCACCCTCTCTCTCTAAAATAAATAAATGAACATTTTTTTTAAAAATCACCTAATAATACTTTGTGTATTCTACAGATCTTTAGTCTTTCCCAATTTCTAAGATGCTCTTCTAATGCCTTTTATATCACCCCTTATCTGTGACCTCTCATTAGTTTCTGAAGGAATCATTCCATTTGAGATCCTACCTCCTTCTCTTTTTAATTAATTTTAGACCTAGGCCCTTCTGTCAATGTAATAACTGAACACCTATCCCTTTTCCAATACTCTGTTGAAGAGAATTTAGATCCCCTTGAATTCTCATTTCTCTCTCACAGATGTCTACCTGAACTTCGAATTATTTTCTGTCACCTTTGTCAAGTTCGTCCCCTAGTTTCTCTAGCTCTTTTCTAAAACAGTTTTATTGCCTCCAGCAAATTTTTTTTTCTTTTGTTTCCAGGCTTCCGTAACTCTGTATGAACCTGAAGCACAAGTTTTAAACTACCCTAACACCTTAAACTTCAAAGCAAGATCAATGATTAGAGCCAGAGCATTCCAAGAACAAGCCTTTTTTGTTTGTTTGTTTTCTAAGCCACTGGTTTTGCAATATTTTATTAACTTGTTTTCATTCTCAATTTATGAAGGTATATGCTCTTTACAGAAAGGGCCCCAATCCTTCTTTAATTTAATATCCATCAACCTCCTACTATGAGTTTGAATCTCAGCAACCAAAAATCACTGGCAGACCATACAGAATTATCAAATTCAGAGCCACCTGACATCAAAAATTAAGAGCAACTTTTAAACCTATAGACAAGTCATATGACCCCTAGATCGGTCCTTCTCACACTCCTTCCCTTGACTCTGAAGCGGAAGGGGGGGAAAACCAACAACGTAACAGTGGATCGACGAAGAAACTTCTAGGCCACCAGCCTAGGCCTGGCACTCAGTATTTCCAGCAGGCAGGGCTGGATATAGTCGAAACGATGACGCCTCAAAAAAGGCTGGTACTTGAAAACACTTGCTTTATAACCGAAACTTTGTCTCGGACAAGGCTACTTAGAAAAAAATTGTGTGTTCAGAATTGAACGTCAAGCAGTAGCAACTGTTTGACAAGGACTCTTTCATAAGGATGTCTCAGCACTGCTAGTCTGAGTCCCCCAAAGGCTGCGTGTCTTTGCTGACTGCCGAAAGCATGCGCACTTGCCTCCGTACAAAAGGCTTCTAAAGGTTATAAAACCGGCCACCCTCCCGTGGAAAAACGGCCGTAGGCTGTAACAATCCACCACTACCGACAATAACGTGGTTAGTGCCTCGCCCAACATCATCCAACTCAACATCTCCCACTAAAGCCATGCCAGGAGCATGGCCACATGGAGCCTTCTCCACACTCCACAACACAGAATTCCTCTTTCTCACTTTTTCTTTACTCCCACCCTATTCCCCGGGTGTTGGGATGTGAGGAGAGTCCGACTCATAACATCTTTTACCCTGAGAGAAATAAGAGCGAAGCGGCACGCAAACCAAAACATCCCTATATCACTGCTAAAGAAAATACTGAAGATCGTGGCTTACCTCAGCCTTAGACTGACCGACGACGCCACAGATGGCACCCAACGGACGACCGCGCACAGGAGAACCCGTCCCAGCAACGTACAGCTTGGAGGGGCGGAGCTAAGTGGGCACGTCCTCTGGGCAACTCTTCCCTAAGAGAAAAGGAAGGGGCGGGTCACAAAGCCAACGCTCGCTTTCCAAATCAACCAATCACATCACTGATTGCCACCACCACCGGAAGAAGAGACAGAATCATTAGGCGCGTTCTTCTTGTATATGTCACTCCATAGTGGAGGAAACGGTTTTGGGAGTTAGGTGTTCCCACCCCTCAATGTAATGTAATCGCTCATGTAGAGATCTTTAACTTCCAGGTCACAGCAATCTTTTGGCAAGCTCACTGGCTAGTCGCATCTTCATCACAGTTGGTCACAACGGGACTTGAGTTGTATGTAAACCCAAAGCAATCTACAATTCTATTGTGTATCTCACCTCCTCAAGATGCCAACCGTATGTGTGGACAATACATTACATGGTAACCATAGAATACATTGTCCAAACTAGGCAACTAGGAGAAAATAAAATTAATTAAAGTTATAAATTTTGTATTGGTGGACTTAGAGCACAATTCAAAAATCATTTCGTAAAATTAGATTACTTCTAAAAATTAAAAAATAAGTACATTGAAGCAAAAACTTTAAAAATGCCTTTGTATTAATATAAAAATAATGGAATGATAATTCTTGGCACATATTAATGTACTTTAGAGTTTCAGCTTTAATTGTCTATAATACTGGGTCACTAATATTTTTCTGAAGACTACTTTTTTAATATGGCATTGTTGTTTTTCATTTTTTATTGTTTTTTCAAATATGTACTTTATGTTTGATACATGGGAAATTTTGACACCTTCAATTTGCTCTTCTCTGTAGATTCCATTTTATATTAATAAAATAAGCTAAGAAATTAAACAGAAAATATCACTTCTACTTTTTCATACTGATGTATAAATTTCTCAGCCCAAATATTTTCACAAGTACTGTCATTTTTGCCTCTATTCAGAGCACCAGTCTTCAGCAAATATTTTACACAAGCTTCATCAAATAAGTTTTCTGTTATTTATGATTCTTTTGATGGTTTTGTCAAATTTAGGTGATGTAAATTAGAAGTCTTTTAAATTTAATTTTATTTCTCTATAAATGTAAATTTATTCAATTATATTGGGAGATATATCAAAAAATTTTTGTATGGGTTAAAATATTTTAAGGTATAATTTCAGAATTTCAAGGTTAAATCTTACATTAATTATCAAAAGTCCAACTGAATTTGTTAAGGTTATTCCTTGATTTTGTAGGGATGAATTTAAGTGTCTTTCTTTGTTGCACATTTTTTAAAATAACTATTTAATCTGCAAAAGCCTTGAAATCTGAATTTTATCAGCATAAGATTTTTTGAATTGTTTGATTAAAAATTTCTGAATGATTTTTAACACAATGAAACATTTTCTAAATTTTGCTTATAAAAAGTTCAGTATCTTTGTAGACCATTTAAATTTATTTACAAAATGTATTTTTTTAAAAAAATAATACTTTCCCAATTCTACTTAGGAGCAATGAAGAGAGAAAACGCATGTTTGAGAAGATTGTTTTGTTGTTGTTGGTACTCAATTCTGGTTTTATCACTAAAAAGTTGCATTTTGGGGGGCACCTGGGTGGCTCAGTGGGTTAAAGCCTCTGCCTTCAGCTCGGGTCATGATCCCAGGTTCCTCGGATCAAGCCCCACATTGGGCTCTCTGCTCTGCGGAGGGCCTGCTTCCTCCTCTCTCTCTCTGCCTGACTCTCTGCCTACTTGTGATCTCTGTCTGTCAAATAAATAAATAAAATCTTTAAAAAAAAAGATTTTGATTTATCAAACTGTTATATATAACAATATATTTTTTTGATTTATCAAACTGTTATATATAACAATTTTATGAATTTTCATTATTTTTTAAATTTTTTTATAACATATAATGTATTATTAGCCCCAGGGGTACAGATCTGTGAATCAACAGGTTTACACACTTCACAGCACTCACCATAGCACATACCCTCCCCAATGTCCATAACCTCACCATCCTCTCCCGACCCCCATCCCCCCAGCAACCCTGTTTGTTTTGTGAGATTAAGAGTCACTTATGGTTTGTCTCCCTCCTGATCCCATCTTGTTTCATTTGAATTTTCATTACTATAGTTTCAACATCAATTGCAGTTGGTTGCATTTATGAATTATATATACAACACAGCTAATTTCAAGGATATAGTTATTCCATAGTTTCTTAATTAAATAAGAATTTTTTTTTTATTTTTTACTATGACCTTAGACTCTATCCAATTTAAATTCCTGTTAAACTGTGAATAGTTTTATTTTAAATATAATCCTTTAAGTGCTAATGAATAATATTTACAGTAGTAGCAGATATTTTACTTTTGAAAAATGAATTTCCAAGCTTCAATTTGATTCCATGAATTGAACACAAAAACATAAAAACATTGTAAGTTATTTAATTGATTTACTATGTGAAGTTTTAGATAACAATGATAGAAAGCTTGCCTTATGTAACAGCCATCATAACAGAATATACATGCACTGAAAAACTTGGGATTGAAATCAAGAAAAACTAATGAGATAAATATTAATTTATTCTAAAAGAAAACTTTCTGTTTCACAGTGTTATATACCCATGTACTCTCTGCAGCCATGGATTAATTTCTTATCTCTCCACACAGTCCTCTTAAAATAACTAGTAACCTTTGCAATAGATGCTGATTATTCTTCTGCAGGTCTATGTCTTCTGGTTTTCATAGCTATATCACTAATGTTCTCATGGTGATGATAAATACTGACAATTTTTTTATATCCTATTTATCAATTTTCTTGAAAACAGAGATTTTGTACATAGAATCTCATTAACATTTCCTTTTGGCATCTTAGGTCTCTAGGCCCCTTGCATCTGAAAGGCCTGTATATGGACCAGACCACAATTGGATAGTACCCGAAGTCAACAGCAGGGGGACAGCAGCAGTGTTATGCCTATGGCCCCTCTAAGATCAAAAGTTATCTTTCCAAGCTATCCTGAGTTGCTAGTGAACCAGATCATCTTTGCCTTATTAGTAATTGCCTTGTGTAATACCCATAATAGAAAAACACTGGTTAAGTTGGATCTGGAAATATCAGGACCAGAGATAACTACCATTAGTTGTCTTTCAGATAACATCAAAATTTTGTTTACTACACACTATTCCTGCATTTCTAAATGAGATCATGGCAAAAGCCAGAAATAGGTGGTCAAGATCTTAGAAACTCACCCTGACATATTTTAATATAAACATAAAAACTAGTTTTTCAACAAAAATTAAATATCTGAGCTACTGTATTGGACAAAATGCCAGGAAAAGGATATACATTATTTTGTCTGGCATGCTTCCATGAGCCTGACACCATCAGAACTCTCTAGATGATTGGAAGCAAGTTCCTTCTGAGACAATCTTCTGTAACCCAACTGCATTTGTTTTGGTTACTTCCCTCCCATTGTTGCTACATCTAACTACACATATCTTGTTTTGTTCATTCACAGAGCTTCATCTTAAAAATGAGAAGGGGCACAGTGTGCTAAACTCTCTTCTTCTCTCATAATTCTGTCTTCTCTATCTCTGTATAGTGACCACTCCCCACAACTTCTTAGTTTAGATCTCACTCAGAAATCCAAGTTGGGGAGAAGGGAAGATTGGAACCCTCTTAAGAAGACCTTGTCAGTTGTCAGATTAGTTCTTTTCTTAATAATGGAATATGATGAAAAATTGAACTTGAGAAAAAGAAAAGCAGTAAAAGTAAAAAATATGAGAGGTACATGGTATAGGGTTCAGAAAGACATTTATGAAGACTTTTGGAAGCAGGGATATGGAAGTAACAGTGGAACATGGGTAAGTGGACAGGACATAGAAGGAAGAAGTGTTAAGAAGTGTTTGTATTATGGGGCATCTGGGTAGCTCAGTCAGTTAAGTGTCTGCATTCAGCTCAGATCATGATCCCAGGGTCTTGGGATCAAGTCCCACTTTGGGATCCCTGCTCAGTGGAGAGTTGCTTCTCCTTCTACCTTTCCCCCTGCTTGTGATCTCTCTCTCACTGTCTCTCTCAAATAAATAAATAAAATCTTTTGAAAAAGAAGTGTTTATAGTATATGAATATATTTCATAGTTTTTAAATTAATTTTTCTACTTGGAGGTTGATTTTTCATTGCTTTTAGATGCTGACCACCATACTGTAACCCTATGATTTCAATAGGGTTAAAACAATCACCAGTGGAATTTAGGACAAAATTTCATAAAATTATATGCCCTGATCAAGAAATGGTTCAACTCTAAAATAATTATCTGACTGTATTAGCACTTATACAACATGTTCACTCTGTGATACCAGACTCACACATTCCTACAACTTGACCAACTTCATGATTTTCTGAGAGGTTCTACTTTATGCTTCCTTGCAAATTTTTGGTTTTGTTTCCTTTTTAAACTATTGGTTTTGAGGTTATTTGACAGAACTGTCATCTCCATTTATTTCTAAGAACTTGTTCATATTGAATGTCTGAATTTGTGAAATTGTACCCCCCAAATTAAAATTTTTCTTGTTTCAATTTCCACTTAATTGGCTCAATGGCCAGCTTACTCTCAGGCCTGAAGTAAGTTAGCTAAATGAAGGGACAAAAAATGGGAGGGTGTAATATTAGCAGAAGACTACAATATCTTCATTGTCATAATCCCAAAGCTCAGAGTCCCATTACTTAATTGTGTTGCTATTCTTAGCTAAGCTTTAGGAAGAAGCTGGTCTATGCTGGCAATTCTTTTCCCTGGAACCTGAATGACCTCTAATTCTTACACCTTGCTGACAGAAACATACGTGACCCACTTCTCTCAGAGTCTTGTTTTATGTGTTATAAATGTAAAGATATATATTCTCTAAGATTTTATTGAAGGATAAATGACTCTTCTCCTATACCATCTCTTCTGGATTGATGTTTGACTATTAGGTAGTAACAGTACACACAGCAACACACCAAATAGGTGAAAAGGACTAATAACTTGAACTATCTTTCATTAACTGAAAGCCTGTATTGATTATAATGCAAATTATGACAAGACCTTTTTTAATATCTCACTGTGGATAATCTAGGGCTGAAATAGCTAAATTCCATGGAGTTCAACTATTAAGAAGGCAAGAAATATTGACACTGACTAAATAGGGTCACTAGTAATGTTAATACAGGTGCAGATTAAAGATGGCTACAGTTCTTTGACATTCCTCCTATTGAGATGTTAAGTCTGTGCTACCTCTACCTGAATCTGAGAGATTCTGCAACTATTATGACCCGTAGAATTTGGCACAAGTGCCATAATTGTGCCCATTTGTAGGATGGGCATTGAAAGACTTTCTATTTTCCCTTCCTATCTCTTGAAACTTTTGCCCTGGGGAAAACCAGCTGCCCTGTAAGAAATCTGATGGATGAGACTTCATGCCATGAGAAATCCCAGGATAGCCGCATAAAGAAAACACATCCTGAGGTAGCCGCCATGATTGCAGCTCTCTCAGTCCAGGCATCAGGCTCGTGAGTGAAAGCAATTCCTATGACTCCTCCTCACCTGCTATTTGACTGCAACTACATAAGAGACTCCAAGAAAGAGTCACTCAGATGAGCCAACAGAACAATGAAGTAAACAAAAAATTGTTGTTTTAATCCACCAAAACTTGAAGAAGTTTATTAAACCCTATCAGACACATTTCCTCCCTCAAAAGAGAAAAATGAAGAAATATTAACTCTTAAATAAGATTCACCTTGTCAGAATCTCCTATCTATACAATATTACCAGCATACATCATGTAGTTTTAAGAGTAACATGGAAACATTAAAGATAAAAGAAAATATTAGATTACATGTAATCTGTTCCTGAAGTGTTTATTACCAGGAAAAGTTAGGAATTCCCAAAGAGAAGGCATGTTAATACAAGAGATACAAATTGGAAGTATTCATTTTGCTTTTATATGTTTTATATCTTCAGAGAATTTCTACCCTTCTTCTATTTTTACTTCCACAGTTTCTTTTCCATCTTTCAATTATTCTTACATAATAATATAAAGATCAATTGGTATTCAAAGGAAGTCATTTCTTGTCAATCAGTCATAAGGTAAGAGAAATTGTTTTAGTTTTGTATTTATATCCAGAAAACCAACAACCCTCCACAGAGGTAGCTATTTATGTACACAACACAATTTATATACATAATAGTATCTATGTTTCTGTGCAAACCATTCAGAAATAAGAACAACAAGCTTAAATATATATCACATATATTAATTGAAAAAGACTCACCATTCTGTCCTCTCCATTTTTTTCTGTGTTCCAAAGTTAACTTGGGGTTGTACAAATTTGAAAATTGATCTAGAAATAGTGGAATGGCATCCCTGTTTTGTAAAGTTTTTCATTTCATAGTACTCCTTGCCAATTGTAAAAATCACTGTGGAACTTTGTTGGAAATACTTTTTACCTTTGTTTCATTTTTTTTCTCACCCTTTTATTTCCTTGATATCGTGTTTTTCTTCCTACTCTTACTATAGGTGGGAGTTTGGTCTAGCGTGCCATTAGCAGTGCACTACTATACTATTACTAAAAATAAGATTTTCACAGAACAACAATGTAATGTCAATTCTGAAACTAGTGGAATCAATTCTATCCCACAATTACTTATCTGAGCATTTATTTCAAAACAATCCATATGGTCTGAATAAGGCACATTTTGTAATTCAAAGTGTGATTATTGTCAAAGAATGACAAATTTATTTGAAGGCGTAAATGACATTGGGCGTAAATGACAATAAATTTCTCAGGGGTATAAACAGGAGTTTTCAACCATACTATGCTGTGAAGCTGAACCTTTTTATTTTCTCTCTATATATTCTCTTATCAAGGGTATGTGAGGAAAAGAGTCGAGATCGGTAAAGTCATATTTATTATTTAATAAAATATATACAATCTTACAACAAATTTGAAATATATACATCTGAATCCCCTCCATTTCTATCAAGTAAATGACAAAAGTACAAGTTAGAGCCATAATAATACCTTCAGTTAAAAGCATTAAAAATGGTTGTTTTGGCCGTAGTACACAATCTTAAATTCGAATTGTACAATGTTATTTGTTTTGCTACTCCTTTTAAACAATTAAATATCATTTTACCAAATGCAGAAATAAACTGCACATTATTGTTGGCATATCTGTCCTCTTTGGCACTCAAGTAAATTCAAATTACCCAATACACTTAACCTATATGTGATCTCAGTGTCATGATAACAAGCCCTGCATCAGGCTCTGTGCTGGGCATGGAGCCTGCTTAAGATTCTCTCTCTCCCTCCCCTTCTCCCCTCTGTCTCTCTCTAAAATTAATAAATAAATAAATAATAAAAGAAAATAAACCTACAAATTGACAAGCATTACATTAGGAACTTCAGTTTGTTGTCAGACAATGCGCTTACTTATTTTAATCTTCTCAAATGTATAAGATGAAACTGTGAATTTTTTTAAAAGATAGATTTATTTATTTATTTATTTCTCAGAAAGAGAATGCAAGCAAGAGGAGTGGCAGGCAGAGGGACAAAGAGCAGGCTCCCACTGAGCAAGGAGCCTGACAGGGGATTCCATCCCAGGACCCTGAGATTATGACGTGAGCCGAAGACAGATATTTAACAGACTGAGATCCCAGGTGTCACAAAACTGTGAACTTGTGATCAAAGAGGATAGTCTATTCATTTTTGCCCAAATATATTCAACACATATTTTTATTTTTTTTTACAAATGATAAAACAGATCTTTTACCGTAATTTCATATAAAAGATGCTATAGAAGAGTGATAGGAGAAATAGGAAATTGCCATGTATTAATTTTGTTAAGGAATATCAGAGACGGCCTCAGTTAGTGGAAATATCAGTGCAATGATTTATAAGAAATCACAAAACAAGAATAGGAAAAAGGTAAGTGAGGCAAAGGATTTAGCTTGAAAAATCACAAAGAGAATTTCAGAGAATATTCAGAGAATTTCATGTTCTTCTGGATGGCCAAATCATAAAATAGAAGGAAGGAGAGGATGAAGGTGACATTATAGTTGGGTTGTGTTAGGACCTGAATGTCATGGTAAGGAATTCCTTTTTTATCCCAGAAGTGTTGGAGAGCCAATAGAGATGCTAAGGCAAGTGTGAAATGCACAGAAATATTATGACATCCCCGTGTAGAATGGATGGGGCTGGAGAGATGAGACCAAGGAACTGGAAATAAGGCTACCACTTGAACAGAAATGAAAGGAGTAATTGTGTAATGGAAAATGAATTACATATCACTCCACTTTTATGAGTAATGCCAGCATTTTACATCTGCTCTTTGAGGAATGTATTTGAATAATTCAGTTAGCACAATCTCTACAGGGCATTTTCAATTATGTGTATGGTTTATTCTTAGAGTGGCCAGAGCTATTATTCTATTCACAATGCAACCTTTTCCAAAATAAAGAGTAATAGCTTTTTACCTAATATTTGCTTTTCTGCTAAAGGAAACACTAGACCTAGTCTTACGAGTAAAAAAAATATTGTTCTCATTTATGGAAAACTATCATATATTACATGATGTATTTGTTAGAAAATTATGTATGTGAAAATGTAAAAAATAAGAAATATATACAAAAATAGAATGATGCCTTTACCTTTTCCATTTTGCAGACAAGAGAGAAAGGGATTTGTGTTCTCTCTGTGGCACTGGTAAGGATACCATAAACTGTGAGGAAAGGAGTTTTGATACCATACAAGGACTAGTAGGCAAAATACAAGTAACTGAAGCCAAGGAAGAAATAAAAATGTATCAAAATTTTGGAGTAATGTGTCAGTTGAGATATCTTCCTCCAGTGCATGTATCAGCCTGTTTAGTTTTCAAATGATAAACCCACATAGGGCAACTTGACAATATTATTCCACAGCAGACATATGGTCCTTAGTTAATAAATGATGCCACTAATTAGCATTTATCTTAACACTAATGATACAGATTCATGAATCCATTTGAGTAGAATACCAAGCTGAGGAATGTTACCCTGAAAAGTGTTCAAATGAGAACATTATCCAAATCAATGTTAACTAATGACATTATTTTACATTTTCCAGAATAAAAAGAGAGGGATACCGTTTAAGTACTCAAAGGATTGATGTATATTTGACTTTAAGAAAACGTAGTCGAATATAATGGTAAGACTTACATGCAATTTTCCTTGTGAGAGAAATTAATTTTCAGAATGCACAGGGCATGATGATATAGGTTAGGTAACATTATAAATAAGTTCATGATTATTGAACCACCTCAGTGTTTTTCATAATCATTCAGCCAGCAGTGATCTCTGGCTTCCAATTAGAAAGAAAATTAACTTCTAACTATTCTACTTCAAAAATGAGCCATGCAGAAATTCTTCACCAGTGATTAAAACAAATGAAATTAGCATCATATAAAAAATTAAAGTAACCTAGTTTGGAAAGTTATATACCTCTACGTGTTCCAGTACCTTATTTTTCCTACTTTTTTATTGATACTTTTATTTGAAAATAGTTTTTTTTTTAAATTTTGACTTCCTCTTTCTCCTACATTATTCTAATTCTCTATTATCAATATTGAAAATAAAAGGCAGACACTTTCTATCTAGTATTCAGGAAACAGGATCTGGTCATTAGTGAGACCTATGGAACTTTAAAAAAAAAAAAAAAGGTGAGGGGGTTCCTGGGTGGCTCAGTCAGTTAAACGTCTTCCTTCAGCTTGGGTCATGATCTCAGAGTCCTGGGATCAGGCACTGAATCAGGATCCCTGTTTAATGTAGAGCCTGCTTCTCCCTCTACTTGCTGCTCCCCCTGCTTGTGCTCTCTCTCTCGCTCGCTCGCTCTCACTCTCGCTCTATCTCAAGTAAATAAATAAAATATTTTTAAAAGAAATTAAAAAAGCAGAAATCACTACACAACAAAGGTGCTATGCATTTTAAATATTAATATTTTAATAGAAATGCTCTCACAGGAGTAAGGAATTGGCTTTAGTTTGCCCTGCTATAACAGAATACCATAGAGTAGGTGGTTTAAATGACAGAAATGCATTTATCACACTTCTGGAGACTTGGACGTCTTAGAGTGGAGTGTCAAGGTGGTCAGCTTCTCCCAGGTTGCAGACCATTAATTTCTCAGTGTATCTTCACTTGGCACAGAGCAGAGAGAGGAAGCAAGCTCTAGTGACTCTTAAAAGGGCACTAGTCCTCTTCACGAAGACTCCATCCCCATGACCTCATCGAATCCTAATTATCTCCCAAAGGCTCCGTTTCTTCATACCATGATATGGGGGTAGGATTTCAACATACGCATGTTGGGGAAACACAAACATTCAGTCTATAAATGACCAAATACAGTTAAATATGGAAGGACTTAATTAATATGTCATAAAAGTGAACAACAACAAAAAGTATACTGCATGTACTATGTATTTTGTTAGTATGTATTTATACAAGAATGTCTGTGTCTATATGTGTGTGTTATGGAAAATCTGTGATCAACTTTTTTTTTTTCTCTCTCAGGTACGTTCTCTTTTTTAAAAGGTACAAATCGCAAGGCTGAATTTTTCTTCAGAAAACAGTTGTTTCAGAACAAGAAGGGTTACATTCAAAACATTTTATGATACATTATAAAATATAAAAACAAAACCAAAACTTTAATTAAAGGCGTCAGAGTGTTCAAAACCCTTCATCTCAACAAAATAAATACAGCTACTATGCTGAACTGGATATTGAAAAGCATAAGATCACATATTTTTATAAGTTAACCTCATTGACTTTCTAAGACATTTACTTTGGTCTCACAAGTTAGAATTAAGTCATAGGTTGCTCTACTTTATCCATTTTGATGCATCAGAATAAAAAAGACATGTATATACATTTGATACCCCTTTGATCAAGCAAAATCACATATGTAACATTTTCATTGTACCACATCCAATATGATGGGTCCTATCACTCTTCTTCATCCATATCACCCACAGAGAATTTTCCCAGCCATGAAAACTTGGCAAAACTATAATCTAGATGAAGGTATTGGTCATGTGGGGAATGAGAGTAAGGAAAAACTATGAATACTAATGAATGAGGCAAGACTTCAAAAGTGAAATATCAGGGATGCCTGGGGGGCTCAGTAGGTTAAGCCTCTGATTCTTGGCTTCGGCTTGGGTCATGATCTCAAGACCATGAGATTGAGCCCCTTGTCTGGCTTCATGCTCAGTGGGGAGTTGGCTTGAAATTCTCTCTCTACCCCCCATAAATAAATAAGTAAAACAGTTTTTTTAAAATAAGTGAAATATCATGTCCAAACAATACTGTGATCAATTTGTTCTTTTATTTTATTTTATTTTTTAGTATTCCAAGCTTCATTGTGTATGAACCACACCCAGTGTGCCATTCAATACGTGCCCTCCTTAATACCCACCACCAGGTTCACCCATCCCCCACTCCCCTCCCCTCTAAAACCCTCAGTTTGTTTCTCAAAGTCCACAGTCAATAAGTAAGTTTTTTTTTTAAAAAGTGAAATATCATGTCCAAAACAATACTGTGACAAATTTAAAGGAACTATGTTTACAAACAAAAAAGTTCTTCAACTAAAAAATTCCAAAGATATTTATGTTTATTGTTTTAAATTTAAATAGAAAAATATTCATTAAATACAATAGTTATATTTTAATAATTCTAGAGTTTAGCTACAACACATTAATCTTAAAATATAAGTATCTATGATAAAATTTTATAGAAATTTAAGTCCTTTTTATTTTAAATACTCATCCACAGAGGTGTCTGGGTGGCTCAGTTGTTAAGTATCTGCCTTTGGCTCAGATCATGATCCCAGAGTCCTGTGATTGAGCCCCACATCAGACTCCCTGCTCAGGGGGAAGCCTGGTTTTTCCCTCTCTCATTCCCCCACTGGTAATCCCTCTCTCGCTGTCTCTCTCTCTTTTTCTGTCGAATAAATAAAATATTTTTATAAATAAATAAATAATCATCCATTAATGAAGAACTGAAGCTTGAATACTCCAGAATGTTATGCTCATACACACACACACGTAATTTTTTAAGAAGCAAAGGAAGTTTATTATCATAAATAGGTTTAGCTTTGAAAGCAAGAGAAGTTTGCTTTAAGGGCATTAAAAATCATTTTAAGATAAATTATTTTAAAATACTAAACCAGTATTGGGATACCTGGGTGGCTCAATGGGTTAAAGCCTCTGCCTTCGGCTCAGGTCATGATCCCAGGGTCCTGAAATCGAGTCCCACATCCAGCTCTGCATCGGGCTCTCTGCTCAGTGAGGAGCCTGCTTCCCTTCCTCTCTCTCTGCCTGCCTGTCTGCCCACTTGTGATCTCTGTCAAACAAATAAATAAAATCGTTAAAAAAAAAAATAAAATCAACTCCTAAACTTGTATTTCCCTCTTTTTTTTTTAAACAAATTGCAAAAACATGGGGATTAAAGAGTATACTGATCATGATGGAAAAGTAAATAAAATGAAAAGTAAATAAAATGAAAAAACAAATTTGCAAAAAGAAAAGCATGACAGTGTATTCTTTACTATAATATATTGTGACAATTATATTAAATAAAAAAATCATCATTCTCAGGGAATCAGATATGATTTGTATAAGCTCAGGAAGTGTCTACTTTGTAGGAAAACTGTCTTCCCATGAAATCAAAACACTTGTGTCTCCTCCAAATTTTATACTGTTTAAAATAAAGTGCTTTATTATTTGCTATTCTGATGGAGCAAGAAAAATAAAGCTCAAAGGATAACAAATTTAATTTTCATGATATGATGAAATACGTATTAATATTTTTCTTTACTCCCATAATGAGGAATAGTTTTAATTGTGCAATTAAACAAAGAATTTAAAATTATTCAAAGAGCAGGCAGGTAAGTTTTTATTCCTCAGTTCGTGCAACATTACAATTGTAAAACCTAACAGAATACTTTATTCTTTCTTCAATTCTCAACATTTCTAGCATAAAATTGTTAAGGAGTTTTCATCATTAAAAAAGAAACCAGTGGAAAATTTAAGTTCTTATTTACTATGACCATTCAATGTCTTATAGCATAAAATATGGCTTTAGCTGAAAACTGGATTTTGATTCATTTTTGAATAAAGCTCCCTTAGAATTATAAAACTCTACTTCATCAACCACAATCATTTTACATACCTAGAAAAATGAAAGTTCTGATTTATTGTGTGTTTGAAGTAGGAAACGATATACATAATCAGTAAAATGATTACAAACATGCCCCACTCTATCAGCAAACATCTCCAAGGATGGAATAAACCATACCATTCACAAATACAAGAGTGAAAAAGGATATGTCAGTCAAAGGTTAATTGTAATAATATTTATTTCCTACTATTATAATTTCTTTTTCTCCCCTTAAAGGGAAGTATATTCTATCAACTGTGTTGTCACAGATTTAATCCAGTTTTTTTCCCTGATTCCAGTAACACCTGATACACAAAAGGGAAAAACCACAGAGCTCTGCTGTTAGAAAAGATACTCTGGTCAACCCCCCAGCCAAACAGAAATACAAATGATAGATGGTGATTCAGTTTAAGATGGTGAAATAAAAACACTTACAATTCACTGTTTTTCTAGGAAATCCTTCCAAAAATAAATAATGAAGAATTGGAAAAAAAAAACACATCTGTAATTATAAGGAATTGGCAACAAACAGTGATAAATAGCTTTGAAACAGGGTCACATTTTGCCCTGATGGAAGAAAGGACATTCACTGGCACATATCTTGGATAAGATATAGATTTCACTCAGGGTCATGGTCCTCTGACATTCTTCAAAGACTGTTCG
Organism: Mustela nivalis; assembly: GCF_964662115.1. Classification (NCBI taxonomy): domain Eukaryota; kingdom Metazoa; phylum Chordata; class Mammalia; order Carnivora; family Mustelidae; genus Mustela; species Mustela nivalis. Next base: position 28,671,953 of record NC_139023.1, on the reverse strand, counting down.
AAGCCACCATGAGATGGACAATGGACAGGCAAGAGAAAAACAAAATCTGTCTTTATAGAATTCTAGTTACATAAACGCAAATGGTGGAATATGGGTATAAGGAAAAAGTTTGCTGATAGATTGTATTTGATAGCTGTAAAATAGCGTGCTGGGTAAAGCAGGTGACTAGCGTGAATGCAAGAGACAGGAAGAAGGGGAGAAAATCACTACAGTGCTAACAACACTGAGAAAGGAAAACTGGGAGTTTTACACCGTGAGCCACATGGAACACCAAATGTCAAAAATAGAGAAAAGTGTGGTCCCTGGGCAGAAGTTAAAACGGATTTGGGGAGGTGGGCTTGAAATCTGAAATTTAAATAGCTTCTGTGGGCTGCTCTGATTCATTCCCCGCCACTTCCCACATAGTGTTCAGTAAATAGCTAGCTTCATTCAGGGCTTAATAGAAAGAAATCAGCCTGAAACACAGGGAGAGGAAGCAGAAACACAATAAAAATGCAGGGGAAGTTCATACCAGAGAAAAAAATTTTTTTTCAGGAAACAGAGGAAAACTTTATATAAAGAGTTATTTGTAGTCTCAAATTATAGACATGATCTCATTAATTGGAGAATAGGAAGCTCAAAGAAAAGATAATGTTTTAATAGATCCTAAAAATAGTAGCAAGAAATGAAAATATGACATGGCACAGGCCAAGAAAGCAATGGAAAAGAATAAAACCATTATGTAGTTAAAAATTACATTAGAGGTTACAAACTAGAATGAACACAACTGAAAACTCACTTGGGTTATGGTTGACAAAAGTTGACAATGAATTTATAAATACAAAAGTGATTGTAAGAAATATAAATAGTTACAGAGGCAAAAGAGATTGAACATAATTAGCACTTACAAAGAAAAATTATTTAGGCACACTATAGGAAAAAAGCTTTCCTGAAATAAAAACTGAAATGTGGAATAAAAACACACAGAGTCCCCACTGTTGCTTTATTCGACACTATCTAAATTTCAACAATCTCTCCAGCTTTACCCCAGTATTTTTAATCTTAACTTTAGATAAAGGTAGAGTCAATGTTCAAAAATGATTTAGCAACATTTATTTATGAACTATTTGGCTCCTAACTTTATAAAACTGTCTTTTAACCACTCACTCTACTCTTCTATATAACTATATTTATACAGAAGTATCTGGTCTGATATTCATGAAATATTAACCCTTTCTTGGAGGTAGGATTTTGAGATCGTTTTAAATTTCTGCAATACCTATCTTCACTTTTAACAATTATGTATCATTTTCACAAATAACAATGAAGTCATTGGGACTCAAACAAAGAAATGAAATGCCAAGATTAACTGGAAGAGAAAAGAAAAATGAGACATCTCCATTCTTGAATGATCTCCAGATTCGTGGCCCTCTGTTCCATAGCTCATACAGCAATCAAGTGAATTCTCTAAAACAGAAGCATAGCATATTCATTTTCATTTTATTATCTTGCAAGATTTTCAATAAATTGCCACTAGTCCAGAATCAAATCCAATTTCTTTCGTAATTTACACAAAACTCTCTAATCCAGCTCCAGGAGGTCTTTCCAACATCACCATCTTTCACTTCCCTGAATTCATCTTACCTCCTACCACTTCATATAATTTGTAGTAAGAGTTCTTCATGCTTCAGGAGGTGGTAAAAAATGTGCTCTTGTTCTTTGTTTTTTTCTTCGTTTGTTTGTTTGCAGAAGTCAGCAGAGGAGCTGGACCTCCAAATTATTTCACACAATTCCATTCAAAATCATCTCTGCGAAGCCTTCCCTGCCATCACTCTTTTCTCCTCCCCGTAAATAAAGTTATAAAATTACATGCATCCTTTTCCACCCTCTGCGTCAGGGCCAGGTTAAACAATAGTAAAGCTTGATGGAAAAGAAAAAAATATTAATACTAATCCAATATTTATTTCAAATTTGGGTATTTTGTTAATCATAGGTTTTTTAATGAATTTTGATTTTTAAAAGATATTCTTTCAAAATATTATTTATCTTGATTATTAAGGTTTTTGATACCCCTCTATATTTTTTTTGTGTTTTAGGTGAGGGTTCACTTATACCACTCTAGTCTTAGCCTACTCAATACTACTGAAGTACTTATTTTACCCTATAGTTATTGCCTACACACCTATTATCACTACCAGACTGGGACCACATAAAAGAAAAGAAACCAGTTTTATTTCTCTGTATATACCTAAAAATGAGCATAATATATAATATGAAGCAGGAGTCTAATTAGTAAGGATGAATAAATACCCAGTAAAGAGAAACCCAAATTCTTTAAAGAATAAAATATTCCACAGGAAAGAAAATATCTAATCTAAATGGAGATGGATGTTTTGTTTGTTTGTTTGTTTGTTTTGGTTTTTTCTTAGTTGGTCCGAGGGTCATGGGTTATTTTTAAGCTGGTTTTGTTTTCTTAAGGTTAGGGAACATTAGCTTGAGTCAAGCCATGAGCTTATAAGTAATTAGGCAGTAAAACTAAAATCGGGATTTTTTCCCCAGAAACATCTGTTTGTGGCACAAAGTTTTGAGTGTATCTATTCTAAGAAATGCTTGTATTTAGTCTACTATGAGAATCAGAAATATTAAAATTAAAAGAAAGCTTAGATAATATTTAATCCTCCCATCCTCTTACAAATAAGGAATCAAGCCTAGCAAGGTTAAGCAACTCCTTTATTACATTTTTAAAGATTTTATTTGTTTATTTGACAGAAAGAGAGACAGCGAGAGAAGGAATACAAGCAGGGGATCTGAGAGAAGGAGAAGCAGGCTTCCCACTGAGCAGGGAACCCGGCGTGGGATTTGATTCCAGGACCCTGGGTTCAAACCTGAACTGAAGGCAGATGCTTAGAGACTGAGCCACCCAGTGCCCCTAAGTGACTCCTTTAAAATCAAAATACAGTCAGAACCTGAAATGAGGTCATCCATGTCTTCACTTGGTGTTTTTCACTGCAGGTTATTCACAAATCTTGAAGAGGGGACAATTGGAAAACGGAGTGGGGATTTTTTTCTGGGTCAGGCAGAATTGACCAGTTCATGGGTAAAATAAACCACAAACAAATATTTTACTTATTGCTTGAAACATGGTTACTGTTAAGGTAAAGTGACTGAAAAATGACCTTTCAAAGTTAATTCCAGTCCCTTGCTTTTGTCTTTGTCATCAGCCTCTCTATGATTCATTTCCATCAGTAGGTAAGAGAGTGGCTCTACTTTCTGCCAACTCTGATTCAAAATTTGTGGGGTCTGACTTAAAACATACATTATCCAAATACTCTGTATATGAACAAATACAAGTCATGTTTAACTGCAGATTAACCATTTAAGTATGCTATTATACCTAGTCATGCCTGGAGTAAATTGGAAGTAATTATGTATACGGTTCAACTTGGAGTGGAAAGCTAGGATATAGATACTGGCACTGAGTAAGACAGTTCTGAATTTCATCTTTAAAAGATAAGATATACAGAATTACCATTCTCAGCCAGACTTCTTCACAAATTGTCAAGACTTTGAGCTCTCCTAATGATTACTGTAAGATTTGCTATTGGTAAAAAGTGACTGGTTCTTCACAGAAGTGTTTTGTTTAACATAGCTCTGAGTTATTGGGAAGATAGGAATGATGACCCCCCCCCCAAAAAAAAGTAGCCATGACTCGATATAATGAAATTCAATTAGAGAAAATAAACTATGCATTATTATTACTATTATTATAAACATCATGTGCAAGTGAAATAATTCCTTTTTATACTAATGATTAGACTTTCTGGTCAATTTACTCTTCACATTAACAATTAAGAATCCTTAATTAATTTTGCCCTTTCTATTCGGCTACCTGATTTATTTTAAAATCTTCTTCACATACAAAGAAGAAAAATTAGGTTCACCTGGATCCCTGGGCTGCAATTCTAACATCATTAATTTTTACCCATTTAAAATCTGTGGTATTTATAGGAGAAGAATTAAAAAAAAAAAAAAGGAAGCCATAAGATATTTCTTAAGAATAGACCAATGGATAAGCAAGGAGTATATTCCTCACTAAAGAAATAAGGTCATTTCTTGGAATAATAAATAATCATAGCTTCCAATAATAATTTCAAGCATTGTCCTCAAGGCTAGAAATCTACTCACATTCATAAAATCACTTATGATAAGCTTTTGTACAAGTATTCTTTATTAAATATATACACATATACAAATTTTATTTGGCCTCATATTACTGGCATCAGTTTATAAGTGAGGACTTGTATTGGATGATTTTTTAAAGCATCTTTCAGCCTTAAAATTGTTAGTGGTTCTAGGATATACCTAGAGTGATAACCAAAGAGGAATTCTCAGATTTGACTCACAATTAATATTTGGCATTTTCACAATTTACAGTTCTCATATACAACCATTCCAAGGCAATGCAACAACTTAAAAACCAATGGCAAATACTTAATATGATTTCTTTTCTAAAAAACAAGAGATTCTGTTTGGAAGGTAGCCATTTTTATCAAAGTGTTCCCCCAAGCATCCAGAACACATTCATTCACACAATCCTGATCAGGAAGAAAGAAATATAGAAGAAAAATCTGGAAGCAACACAACAAAAAACTAGACATAGATTTAGTGTCATATGACAGCTGCAAGAAATTCAATTAAGTTGTTAAGCCTACACAACTAAAAAAGAAAAGTTAGTACGTGAAAATACTGATAAATTGCTTACCAGAGTCAGCAGAATCCTACCCCTTGGCTATGATTTTTATTCTCTACTCCATGCCTTTGCTTCTCTTTTAGTTTTAAAATACTCACCTTTGTTGTGAAACCATACAAAAACTGCCCTTCCCCAAAACATTCAACTTCCAGAGAAGTAGAAATACAAAACTACTGACACAAAAACTATCCTGACGATTAGCATTTCACCAGCCATATAGATCTATGTTGGGAAAAGCATCTAAAAGGCCTTGTATTGAGTTCCTAATTCTGATGAGTTTATGGTTCTGATCAAATTCTATCCTACTATTCTGATCAAATTTGAAACAAATAATTTATATGATCTTATAGTGCCCAGATTTCTACTCTTAGGTACACAGTGCTTCTCATTTAGAGAACAACCTGTACACATTTTCATTATATTTTGAAGTCAATTAGTGAAACAGTTCTAATGTGTTACCCTCTGTAATATAGGAGAAACAAATATTTTCAATTTGCTCTCAGACTTTAAATAAATTTCTTCCATTAAAGAATGCAACATCTTCTGCTAATTTATGGTTCATGAGCATGCACTGACTGTTCTACTATTCAAGTAATATTGTAGGTAAAGGTGAAAGAGCTTTCCTAGAGAGACAGTGTCTAGCATAGTGCCTGGAACACAGTAGGCTCTGAATAACTATATGTTTAAGAATACATAACTGAATAAACTACTGTAAAAAAGAATTCATACAATGAGTTAAACTTTGGCTCAAAGCACAGATTTTCAAGTCAAGGGTTAAGTCCTGTTTGGCCAACGTAAGACAGGGAACACATCTTCCCTGGTCTCTGTTTTTGTTTTAGATGCAGCAGAGGTTTCACTCATTGGTCAGTATTTGCTTTGCTCCATTTCCTTTTCAAAATGTTTCATTTAACAAGGAAAGTCCTTTTCTTGCAGGTACTAGCAGGATCTCCAAAGGTCACCTCATATGATATCCAATAAACAATTCTGATTAAGGGCAGTGCCACTGGGAAATTTAGGGTGGTTGATTGATATTCATAGTGTATATGAAAAGATGTCATAGTCTGTTTTCAAATTTCAATGCATAAGTATGTGCCATGTATCTCTAATAGCCCTATTTCTCTTGTCCCAAATTTCCAAGATGGTCTGCAATTCATGTAATTTGAATGCTGAATTGATTCTATTCAAATCATTTTTCTGCAACGAAAGATGGCTCACTCTCTCTTCACTGAGGAATGAATTAACTCTCCCAATAACTGGCTTGAATTTTTTAAATGTAAAAATTACACAGACTTTTTATTTTAATAAAGAACAATGGTTTATCTTTAAAAACATTTAAAAAGGCATTCTGCATTAAGTTCATCATCTTTTAGGAAACCATTCTAGCAACAAAATTACATTAGACTTTCTGATTTCTCCATAGTGTCCTTAGATAAATAAACAACCCAGTAGACCATGTTAAATGCCCCAAATGTTACTGGAAAGAGAATGCGGGCATATTTGTCTATTTTGCTTGTGCCAGATCCAGGTGGTGGTGGAGCAGGGGGAGGAGGAGTGGTGGCTGACAACTTCCCAGGAGCCCCTGTGGTATTAACGGTGGTCTTAATTCGCTCCAGTCTTGATCCAAACACACGGTGGGTGGAAGCCTTTTGGGACACATACCCAGTTCTGCCAGGAGTAGAAGGAGGAGCAGATAGAGGTGCTCTTGCTGCAGAAATCGTTTCAGCTGCATTTGGATGGCTGAAAGGGTTCGGGCTGGAAGCTAAGTAAGACTGCGATGTGGCTTCAGAAGATCCTTGAGTAACTGAGGAGGATTTGCTCGAATGGTTTCCCACCTCAGTTCTGTGGCCAGCGTCCGATTCAGAGTGAACCGAGGCATTTGTTCTTTTTCTCATGTTCAGATTGGCATTTGTGTTCTGAAAAAGTATAATAAACATTATATTGATTATGTCATTTTAGGTAGATTTATACAAAATGTAAAGGGATCAAATAATTAAAATCAGTTGTTTCTATAAAAGAAACCGTTATTAACATGCTATAGCCACTCAGCTTCATGTAAATTTTAAAATGCCTAACTAAATAAGAACGTGAATGTATTGGAAACTCTCAATCAAAAATCTTCTATTTCAAAATATTGTCCACTTTCAGAAATAATCAGAATTTAAATCTATAGAAAGATTTGGCTTTTAGAACTATGAACTAGACTTAGGCTTGACTTTCGTTTAAGAGCTCATGATGATAGCTGTACAACTTCCCTGTTCAGTTTTTTTGTAAATGATATTTTGTGATGGGCTGTATACCCTTCAATGAGTTTTGTATGTTTGTATGTTTGTTTTATAAACAAGAAGAACTGTACTTACTCTTGTGCACAGAATAACACTAATAACCATATCGATACATACAAGACATTCCTTAAAAAAAGGAAACTCCAAGGGCTCTGGGACATATAAATTGAAGTAGAATTGCTGGGCTGTAGAATATTTGCACCCTTGAAACTTATTCAACATTACATATGTTAAATAAATGTTTTAAATAAGCAGGAAAACTACTTAAACTTTCCACCATGAGTGTATGCAAATGGTTTCTCGCCATCTCTCCATCACCCCTTGGTATCACCAGGCTATCTACACTGAGATAATGAAGTTATACTTATTCACATTTAGACCCTTAATTCATTTTTAAAAACATTTTATTTATTTATTTGACAGAGAGACAGATAAAGAATGAATGAGCATGAGCATAGGAAGGAGCAGAGGCAGAGGGAGAAGCAGACTCCTTGCTGAGCAGGGAGCCTGATGTGGGACTTGATCCCAGGACCCAGGGAACATGATCTGGGCTGAAGGCAGACACTTAACTGACTCAGCCACCCAGGTGCCCCCCACCACTTTTAATTCATTTGACATTTGACATTTATTTCTTTTTGTATGGTGTGAATTAGGCTTCTGATTTTCACCTCCTGTGGACAGAGCTAATTTTCATAGCACCATTAACTGACTTGTACAGTAGTTCTCAAATTATGACCAGAGGATCTCTGGGGAAGAGAAGTTCCTGAGGTTCTTTTATAGGGTCCGCAAGGTTAAAGCTATTCATAATATGAAGATGTTATTTGTCTTTTTCACTTTTACTCTCATGAGTGAACAGTAATTTCCCAAAGACTACAGTAACATGTGATGACATCATTGCTTTAACAGCTAATAAATTGTGTACTGTGGGGGGCGCCTGGGTGGCTCAGTGGGTTAAAGCCTCTGACTTTGGCTCAGGTCATGATCCTGTGGTTCTGGGATCGAGCCCCGCATCGGGCTCTCTGCTCAGCAGGGAGCCTGCTTCCCTCTCTCTCACTAACTACCTCTCTGCCTACTTGTGGTCTCTCTCTGTCAAATGAATAAATAAAATCTTTTAATTAATTAATTAATTAATTACATTCTGTGTATTGTACTTTCTAGGATTTTCTAAGGCAGTGAGTTTAGAGTATAAATACATACATTTAAAAAAATTTTTTTTAAAAGCTTAAATTTCCAAAACCCTGAAATTTATTTTCATAATCTTACATAGGCAATCATACACATTATTATAAAATCTGGAGACCTTAATGCACTTTACATTGTCACCACAATAATAAAAATACAAAGGAGCATTAATTTTAAATTACATTATATTATATTAGACCTATAAACAGCATCATCATACCATTGTGCAAATATCTGAACTCAAACTGTTTACCTGGAGAGGATGTTTAAATTAAAATGGAACTCTCTATTTTCCATCCAATTATTTTTTGTAAGGTTTTTTATTTATTTGATTATTTGATACACAGAGAGAGACAGAGCTCTAGCAGGGGAATGGCAGGCAGGCAGAGGGAGAGGGAGAAGCAGGCTCCCCACTGAGCAAGGAGCCCGATGTGGGTCTCCATCCTAGGACCCTGGGATCATGACTTGAGCCGAAGGCAGATGCTTAAATGACTGAACCACCCAGGCGCCCCCCCCAATCAAATTATTTTATGTGTAGGACAAGACTATACTTGAATACAGTTGCATGATAAAGATTAAAATTAATTCTCTTTATATTCTGGCAGGCACGATAAGTATAGCCAACTACAGATTGCCTATGCTAATGAAGGAAAACAATGCTCAAATGATTCTCAAACTAGTCACGTCTGTCTTTAGAACATACCATGATTTTTTTGTAAAAAATTTATTCCTAATTATGTTTATTCTAAGATACATTAAGCGTATATTGCAATTGCCTTCTATACCCTCTCCCCTTACCATTCCATGAAATAGAAGGTAAATGAGGAGGTGAGGGAGAGGAAGAAGACCAACTCACAAGTGGGTGGTTAGAAGCAGCCAGCCTACAGGAATATCGCAGATAAAATCATATACAATGAACTGACGGCTCATTTTACAGAGACATGTCTAATCTACAAATATAATCCTTTTTCAAAACCAGGCCCATCAAGTTGGCTGAAAGTATTTAATCCATATCTAATGTATTTGTAGATTATGACTTCAAATTTGTTAAGTAGAGAAAGAATAAAAGCCTCACAAAATATAGAGCCAAAGTAAGATCTGAGATGTTTAGAAAGTATTCTTCACATCAGTCTGAAGTAGTCTTCTAAGCAGGCTCAGCTGAACACATGAGAAATTGTAGTCTAACATATGGCACCGAATTCTGGTGGAGACAATTGAAAACAAAACTGACACCAACATAAAAGCTGAAGATACCATTATTTACCCTGAACTTTTCCTCTACAAAACACATTGTAAATGTCAATTAATCCTCAGATTTTGAGTCTCTTTTTACAGAATGGAATAATAGTTAATCAATTAACATTAATTTTGAAATGTCATATAACAGCGAATATAAAGAATATGGTAAATCCACATTTAGAGAGCTTACACTGTCATTGACAAGATGCATACCCATACACATGATGCAGCCAAAAATATAACAAAAGGTAAAATATAGTGAAGGTCAAACTGTAGCAAAATGCTGAATATATTAAGAGAAGGGAAGAGAGGAATGGCAGACCAATTAAACAAGCAGGAAAGAAACACTTTTTCAAGTATAATCTGAAATTTGCGTATTGCTTTCTTCCTCAGAAATTTACATTGCCCATAATCTTTAGAAACCTATATTTTTCCTAAAACTAAATTCTAAGAATCAAAGGCTTCCACTTCTGACCAGACTGGAGTAAAAGGGATTGAATTATTCTCCTGTATGAAATGACAAGAAAAATTAAAGCTGGACAACATATGTGAACCAATTGTTTTTTGATGACACTGAGCATCTGACAATATAGAACTATAATCCTTGAGAAAGAAGAAACAAACTTGAAAGGGGTTCCACGCAGCAGAACAGGAAAGGAGAATCCAGGAGAAATATGCCAGATTCTCTGAATTGAGGACATGAGCTGAGAATCTGGGGAAGTCAAGGTAGCTAGAGTTCATAGGAAAAAGTAACAGAGAAGTATATGCTAAAAAAAATAAAAAAATAAACAAGTGAGTGAGAACTCCAAAACTCTGAGAGAGTCCCCACTGATTGACTATTCTGCTAAGCACAGATCAGTTTATGAGTAGGAAGTATTACCCAAGGCTGCAAAAAGAACCCCATAGGGGCACCTGGGTGGCTCAGTGGGTTAAGCCGCTGCCTTCGGCTCGGGTCATGATCTCGGGGTCCTGGGATCGAGTCCCGCATCGGGCTCTCTGCTCGGCAGGGAGCCTGCTTCCCTCTCTCTCTCTCTGCCTGCCTCTCCATCTACTTGTGATTTCTCTCTGTCAAGTAAATAAATAAAATCTTAAAAAAAAAAAAAAAGAACCCCATAAAAGGATTTGAAGAAAGAGTACCTGAAACACACAAAACCAGGAATAATGCATGTTTGCACCAGCCAGACTGTAAAATCTCACCATTCGTGTAATGTTTGGTAGAGTACAAAGAATGACTTCGCTTCAGTAATATGAGATAACTAGCCCTAAATATATCTCTAGTCCTACTGAATGAATTTTAACAATAAGACCTGAAAGGATGAAAATTAACTCTAAGTGACTTAGGTGGGCTCCAGAAGAAAGCACAAGAATATTTACAGGAGTCTGTCTTCTTTCCCTCTAGGTCCACAACTTTTCACAACTTCCTGAAATCCCAACTGTGAATCATGAACTATATATCATTGATTAAATACAAAAATTGCAACAAATTTTCCTCCTTCTCCATATTCATGCCCCCCTTGTTATATGAATGTCCCACTCCTCCCCCATCAAGAGATGGAGTTTATTTCCCCACAAGCTTCCTTATAACTTCCTCAGGCCAACATGTGGTGAAAGTCATGGGTATGTCATTTTTCTTGGCCTTAAGAGTTCTTCCTAACTTCCACTCTCCTTCAAAACACTGCCATCAACACTACTAGAACAAGGTAGGTCTAAACTGGTAAAAAGATCTTTTGGAGCAGAGCCGGTCACCCCATTGAGGCTCTCCTAGGTCACCCAACAGCTAGCTGATCACTAGACACATGAATTTGTCCCAGCTAAGAGAGGATGAACTGCCCAGACAATCTTAATCAAGATCAACAGAACTTCCCAATTAACCCATAGACTTGAAAGCAGAAGTAAATGTTTATTGTATGCCACTGAAACGTTGTACTTGTTTGTTATGCAGTATTACTTTGACAGTAGATAACACTGGCCTGTAGAAGTCCAATTAAATCAAGGGTATTAAGAAGGTGTTGCCAAACTTTTTGTGGGCTGGAAGTTCTCAAACTTTCCGGGAGAAGTAGAAGGCTGACCTGCCCAGAATTCATCAAAGACCATTAGGGGGCCCTGTTGCCTAACGCCACATACTAGTTGAAGGACTAAGATTGTTTGCCCTTTATAATTCCATTCTTAAAGAATAACAGTATTTTAAAACGGAGAGAAATTCTAAAATTCTCGTTCCTCATTTTAGGTGTAGAAGAAAGGAAGAACAGAGAGGTTATGACTGGCTTTAAGTCATACAGAGAGCTACTTACAGAGTGCTTTGCCACGTTTTACAGCCTCTTGATAGACAAATGTGGAGGAGACATTAAAGAACTTAATGAACAACACCTATTATTTGAGACAGTTAAGTATTTGTAACAGTCAGGTACATTGTTAGAAACTGACTAAAGACATGGAAATCAGAAAAGAGTACAGAATGTCCTTTTAATGTCACAGTGGAGCATTGTTTAACAAGTCCACCAAGGATCATTAAGCTTGTAGGGGAACTTACTTGAATTTGATTCTACTGTTTAATATTGGATTTGAGTGCAAACACTTTGAAGTTATGTGTTAACTTGTATATTCCTGTCCAGAAGAAAAGACCACCAAAGGTTATGTTATGGTTTTGTTGCCCTGTAGGATAGTAATCACTTCTATACCAACCTAGTATTTACTGTAGTACTCCATTTCTTTAAATGGCTATTTATAATCATTAAAAAGATTTTGAACCAGTTTTACCATTTATGTGTTTCCCTCATTAATTAATAAGTCAGACAATACTTTGATATTCATTTTATATTTATATTAATTCTCTTTTTGATGGTTTGAAAATTATATTCAGACTGGATATACTATTACATTCTCACAACATCTACTATTAGACAAGCTATAAATAGCAAAGAAATTGAGTATAGACTTGAAGAATACACCTGGAGAAAGAAAGTGACCCCAAGCCAAAGAGGTAGGATCCATCCAAGGTGATTGGAAAAAAAGAGTCAAAGAAGCAAGAGACTTTATGGAAATGGAGGGAGGGGTATGAAGTGTGCCACTAGGATTATCACTCTGAAGCAAAGATCAAATCTTCTTATTCTTGGTTAAAACTATTAGTAAGCTTCTAGAGTATAAAGACTATCTTCTTAATCACTGTAGGAGAATGCACACAACAGGTACTTACTTCATTTTTTAATATATTTTCTTGAAACGGATATATTTTGGAATCAAGATTCTTTTCAAATAAAAAAAAATTGAGGGGAACCTGGGTGGCTCAGTGGGTTAAAGCCCCTGCCTTCAGCTCGGGTCATGATCCAGGGTCCTGGGATCGAGCCCCACATCGGGCTCTCTGCTCAACGGGGAGTCTACTTCCTCTTCTCTCTCTGCCTGCCTCTCTGCCTACTTGTGATCTCTGTCTGTCAAATAAATAGGTAAAATCTTAAAAAAAAAAAAAAATCCCCTTCTTCCTAGTTAAAAAAAAAAAAAAAATTGAAAAGAAAGTGTCACAAATGTTCTATCTGGCCTCCAGATTACCCAACTTTTGTTGATGGGGCAGAGTTCTAGAATATTACAGGTAGCGCCCATGGTGTATGTTACCTTGATGCAATACCAAGTCTAAGAATGCTTTAGGAGTCTCAGTGCTCTATATATCAGCCCCCACACAAAGGAAAGCAGAATTAGAATGATTTGGGGCTTAAAACTTTACTTACTGTGAAGCAGCCAAATGATACTCAAGTTATTTGTACTGATGTCCAAGGACTACTATATAAAAAGTAGTTGTCATTTTCCATGGTGACATACCACAAATGGATTGAAAAATCTGCTGACTTAGCTCACACGAAATTGACTAGGAATACTACTCACGAGGCCCCTGAATTTTGGAAATTTGCAATTTTGTGTCAGAGTGAGGCAATGTTGAGATTTGAGTGGCAACATCAGCATTCAGCAGACACTCAGTGATTACAGACAAGGAAAGCACCTAAGCTTCATTTGAATTCTGAAAAATGACTTAGTTTGAAATCATTTTGTCATTAGTCACAATAGCCCAAAGCAAGGAAACTGGTGGGATAGAGGTGCGAGGAGGCAGACTCAAACATCCTCAACAAATTAAAGCAGCAACGGGCAAACAGGAGCACATCCAAGCAATTCGTCAATCAAGACTGTGATCTGACACAATTTCCAAAGAAGTGTTATTAACTGCAAAAAGAATATTCATCTCCACTTATTACTCTAGCAGCGCTGAGATAAAGTGACTAAGACGAGCTTTGCAGAATACATGCCTCATTCATATTGCTTGCTTGAGAAGCTAATGAAGTTTAATAAAATGTAATTTAACCCTTCCAAATTAAAAACAAACAAGGCTAGTAATGAACAGGTTTATCTTCTAGAATATCAGTGAGTCACATATTTAAAAAATCCAATAACGTAAAGACATTTATTCCAGGCCATTCTGACAGGACTTCAGACACATCTTATTTAATAAGGAAATAAACAAGTACGGTAGAGCAGCTGAAACTAAACTCCAAGGTAATGATTTACTGAGGACTATCAGTAGTGTTTTTAGAAAATGCTACCACATAGAAATGAAAAACATCCCCTCCAAATAAATATGCTAAATATTTCATAAATAGTTACCAGGGGACTCAATCACACATTGAACAATAAAATGTAGAAATGAAAATGCTCAGTTCTCTATTTATTGTATTTCATTTTCTCCCAATGTTAGCACTTAATTCGATGTTTGTATTTCCATAAGCTATGAAAACACTACTTTCGATATCAGGCACTGGGATAAAAAATTTATGTCTTCAATTTGAAATTACCACAGAACAAGGCCTTACAGAATTTATTCATTTTGTCTTTACAGGTTTAGAAGCTGAAAGTTTAAAATATTAGGATTTCTTGAAGATATGCAATGTGGTGGTTAATTTTGTTTCATAGTGATTCCTAGTGCTTCTTTGTATATTGAATCTATGGCTCTAGCAGAGGAAATCTCTTTGCCAGAACTTCCACTAGTCAGAGCAGAAGCTCTCAGTATGATCAAGTGGACTTGACCAGAATGTTACCTACAGTTGTTCCAGGAGTTGCACTCGCCAGTGCTCCCAAGGTAACCCAGGAGAGAGTAGAGGGCAAAGGACACTCCACTCATTTTATCCAAATGCAAACACTAACTTGGATGAATCTCTTCTTGCTTACTAATGAAAAGCAGAATTATAGTCATTCTAAGTGTTTATGAGAATGACCTGGGGTGGGGGGGGGTTGCCTAGGTAAGCTCAGTTGGTTAAGAATCTGACTCTTGGTTTCGGCTCAGGTCATGATCACAGGGTCCTGAGACTGAGCCCCATGATAGGCTCTGTGCTCAGCAGGGAGTCTGCTTGAGATTCTCTTCCTCTCCCTCTCTTTCTGTCCTTCGCCTGCTTATATGTGCACATGCTTTCTTGTTCTCTCTCAAATAAATCGATAAATCGTAACAATAAATAAATAAATAAATAAATAAAAATTACCTGGGAATTAGTTAAAAACTGCTTCAGTCCTATTTGCAGGAAGCCTTATTTATTGGCTATATTATTGCCAATCATCAGAGATCAGAAATTGGGAAACACTGGCTAATTAATTAGGATTACATGCCTCCAAATCAGAGAGACCATGACACGAGTACTGAATTTGTCTTTTACCAGCTATGAGATATCTAGCAAGTTCTTGAACCTCTTAAAACCTCAAAATCCTTGCCAAAACAGGAATAATAATGGTACCTTCCTCATAATGAATCAATAAAATAATGCATGTAAGATACTTACATTGTCTAGCACACAGTAGGCATCAAACCAGCATTATATAGAAATAACCCAGCAGAAGGCAGATAATGAGATTCTGTCCCCAAAAGAAAGAGGTATATCACTCAAAAATAAATCCCACTATGGTAAATAAACTTTTACTTATTTTTTTTTAAAGATTTTATTTATTTGATATAGAGAGATCACAAGTAGGCAGAGAGGCAGGCAGAGAGAGAGGGGAAACAGGCTTCCTGCCGAGCGAAGAGCCCAATGTGGGCCTTGCTCCCAGGACCCTGAGCTCATGACCTGAGCTGAAGGCAGAGACTTAACCCACTGAGCCACTCAGGCTCCCCAGTAAATAAACTTTTAGAAGATATTTTCTGGATTTCTATAAAAATATGGTCTTCATTTCTAATAACCAGAAAGGTGGAGGAACACTGAAGCAAGGGACAGTCTGTAGTATAAAAGGAAGCCAGCCATGAAAAACATGTTTTTGGCTGAAATGAGAAATAAATATGAGGAAATACAACATTAAAATGCATATTGAACACAGTAATGGGAGAATTAGCACTATAGTAAATCCTATAACTTGTGATATAAGAGAAACATAAAAATCTCTTTTAGGAAAAAACAATAGTTAACTTTTGCTAAGTGGCTCTTCTGCAACTGTCACTCTGCTAACATGCTTTTAACTAATTAGCTGCCACAACCCTATGTCATGCTTCATGTAGGAAAAACCACAGCCACGAGTATTTCAATGTCCAAAAATGATATGGGTTACATGAAAAAGGAATCTCTTGTATTATATCAGATCACTGGTCTCTTTCAGGAACTTTCCAACTGTTAGTTAAGTCTAGAAACTAGTCATCAAGGAAAGAGCAAAGACTGGAGGAACTGATGCAATCCAATCTCGAGGAGAACATTGACAGCACACTATGCCACGAAAAGACAGACGTAGAACATCGGCTCAGAATGAGAACATTGGCAACCTAGTTTGGCTGGCCCACTTTCTAAATATAATGGAATATTAAAAAGAATTGTATCTGTAGATATATTGTTCTGGCACTATAGTATCACTCACTTTTACCTCATTTCAATTACAGAAGTCAAAAGGACTTTTTTCACACTTAAGTTGGATGCAGGAAATGGAGCAGTGAAAGCACTAGACTTGGGAATAGTAGAAGGCAACAAATGTCAAAGAACGTAAAGTAATAAAAACATGAAGAGGTTTTAATCATTACTATAGATTGAACTGTGTCGCGCTTCAAATTCATGTATAAAGGCTCTAACCACCCACCGTCTGGTGTGAGGGTATTGGAGATAGGATCTTTAAGGAAGCGATTAAGGCTAAATTAGGTTATAATAATGGAGGCCTGATCAGATAAAACTGGTAACCTTATAAAGGAAGAAGAAACACCACAGAGCTCTTTCTCAGTGTTGAAAGCGGATACCACCACAAGAAGGCAGCCATCTGCAAGCCACAAAGAGAACTCTCACCATAAACCAACCCTGCCAGAATCTTGATCTTGGATTTTCTAGCCTTAAAACCATGAGAGAACATATTTCTGTTGTTTAAGTCATCCAGTCCACGTAATTTTTGTTACAGCAGCCTGAGGTGACCAAAACAATTCTCTAACATCAATAAAATTAAATTGAAGGCACATTTAGTTTAAGACTTTTAAAATAGTGAATATTAACTAGGCTCAGAGGAAAAAAAATAAACAAAATCCAAACAAACTTGCAGCTCTCTCGTTTCAGATTTTGTTTGTTTGTTTGTTTCTAGTCTGTCCTCTTCTCTCTTCTCTACCGAGTGGGTATACCTTTCTGATACCCCCCAATCCTAGACAGAGTTAAGATACAAGACATGCAAAGAAATAGAGATGCCTTTGACAGGAATTAAGCACTGATCTCTTTGTAATATTGTTAGTTGTTCTCAATGAATAAAAATACTTTCTTATATACCAAGGAGCATCTACATTCTTTTTCCAAACTGTCCGGATTGTCTAGATAGAAGACTCCTTCAGGAGTCTTTTGAGCTCCTTTCATCTTTTCTTCACTCAAATCAGAGAAATTTGATTAACTGGGGCTTTTGTTTGCCCTTCTAGTTTGGACTTAGCTCCAGATCCTTCTTAACAACTGCATACTTTTCCCTAAATATTTTTGCCCCCTTTCCTCTAATGACTCTAATGTCTGACTCTTTCCCTCTCTTTCTCTCTGTGTGTGTGTGTGTGTGTGTGTGTGTGTTGTGAATTTCAGGGCATTTATTTATTTATATATTGGGAAAATGTCATTAATAACATAATTTATAACTTTTCTTTTCCACATTTTATATTTTTTCATCCTTAAAAGTAGAGTTAATATATGTAGATATCTGATTCAACATTGCAAGGGAAATCTTACCAAGTTTTTAAATCCCTAACTTGGGTGTCCAAATGAATTTATTTTCAAGTCATGTACATCATCTTATGGAAATGATTTGCTTCAGCTTTAAAATATTCAGAAAATTACATTTGAACTTAGAAAACATTTATACTTTTTTTCTTACTTTAAGAAACTTTTAGGCTTTTTTTCTTATTATAGACTTGATACAATTTGATCATAATAAAATTGTGCTATGATAAATACCCACCCAGAAGGACTCAGGTTCCTGCCAAAAACACAGGAGGCTGGTATATCAAGTAGTCTGAGTAATAATTTTATCTGCATCAGCAAAGGCAACAGGAACACTATCCAAAAAGCAATAATTCATCAAGACCAGATTTGCAGTATACTTTTTCTGAAAGGAAATATTTCAAAGCTCAAACATTATCAGTCACATCCCTTTGTAAAATCATAGCTATGCAGTGTAAGAAAGACTTTGATGAGCCAAGAACCTTACCTAAAACAGGCTGAGTTTCTTTACAATATCAGACAATGTTTGCCTACTGAATCTAAACATTTATAATAGCTCCAATAGATTTATTTTTAGGAAAAAGAACTCAAGTGCCATGCTTCATCTCTTGTTGGAAGATCCACAATTAAGCTCATAAGCAATAAAAGACTTATTAAAGACACTGAGTCACCATATTATTAATTTATCCAACATACATGTATTGAGTGCCTAATTTTTCAAATTATTTTGCTGAATATTGAGAGTACAGAAGTGAAAAAAATACAGTCTTGGCAACTTCTCTCAGGAATTATAAAACATTATAATAACCAATAAATGCTATAAAGGAAAATGAAAGAAGTTAGGGAGTACATTATTTAGCCTGATTGCTGAGAAAGCCCCTTTGAGAAAGTGAGTGAAACTAGGGAGGAGTAAGGCTTAAACAAGGTAAAGGAGAGACTGTGGAAGAAAGGAAGTGCCTTATGGTAGTGGAGACAAATTCTCAAGATTTCTCTCAGTAGCATAAGGATAAGGAAGGCTGAGAAACTTCCTTGTCAGTTAAAATTTGAGATCCCTTGAAGATGCTCTAAAATCTTCCTTTTCTTTTCTTCCTCTTTAATCGTTTTGAAATGGGCAATTAAGGCAAGGCTTTATATTCAGGGCTACTCTCACATAATTAAAGTACTTGTCAGACAGAGACCATGAATCTCTACCAACATCTCTACAGTGTATTAAGTACTTACTACTACTACTACTACTAATAATAATAATAACAAGCACTACACTAAAAGGTTTTCACAAATAACCTCAAATATCTCCTGCAACCACCTGGGAGCTAGTATTAACATTCCAATGAGGACACTAAAACCCAGTGCCAGAGGCCAAGGTCAGACAATTAAAATGGGTCCAGGTATGATTTGAATCCCAAACCCACACTGTTAACCACTTTAGGATTCTGCCTACAATAGCAAATACATATGTTAATGAGACTGAAAGAAAGCAGAAAAGAATTTACCTGAAATATGTCCCCCAAATCCAAACCAGTTGAGTAACAACTATAAATGGCTCAGCCCTTCAGAATTGATTTTATTTACATTTATTTGGTTTCTAGCATAAGCTAAACATATGTTTTGCCTCACAAAAAATCTTTCTCTGATTAATCCTTTCCAGTATATGCGAAAATTCTTCTCGAGTTTTAACATATTCCTCTTTCTCCCATTCTTCTTTATATTCTTACTACTCCTTTGGTACTCGGTTGTCATAACATGCTTATAGACATTACTTTATCTCAGCTATCCTGTACATTTTAAACTGTTCTAAAAATGAATCAACACTACCACTCAAAATCTGTATCTTCTATATGATGAAAATATTTTTATGATGATCTTCTGCGAGAGGGAAGCTGTGCCCCAACTTTCTTCCACAAACTTTCTCTTAAGTTAGAATATAGCACTTTCAAAAGATGTTCAAAAATTTATACATTCAAGTATAAGATATGGTAAAGCTGAAACATTTCTCACCCTGGTGCATAAAACACTGTAATTTCAACTTTAGTTGTAACCCAGAGAAGGTATCAATATAAGCAGTAGCTCTAGTTTCTGACTTGAGAATGATTCTTCAAACATGTAATTATCTACAAGTAATGAAAGTTAATGAAGTTCAGCAATCCATGTGCCAAATTATGTATAAAGTTAATGCATATACATATGTGTGTCTAGTAGAAGAGGACTCATTAAGCCACCTATTGTGTATGCTCTTGTATTTCCAAAACCAATCCCTTTCCCTAGTCTTTACGAATGGAAGCACAGCCAACTGGTCATAAAGCATATGTTGAATTATTCTTCTAACACAATTCATTACAAATCTACTCCATCTACAGTAAAACAGCGTATTAAGTCAGAACAAATTGATGGTCTACCATGACACCACTTCGTAGTTCTTACATTGTCAAACAGATGACCCCTCAAATTGCTGAAGCCATTTCGATTTTCTCCAGGAAATAATTTGACTTGTCCTGAAGAGTAAGTACCATGCTATCAGCTATAGTTTTCAATGGGGCATTATCAAAACCATTCAACATTTAACAAGGCTCTCACGCTGAAACAGCTGTTCAACGAAAGTGAAAATTTTAAAACTGAGCCTAGATCATCTTACTTGAGCTAGAAAATAAGGTATTAGACTATTTTGCATGTTCTACCACTTTATGACAAGAAAGACAATTTTGCACTTCAGTAAAGGCAGATTGCAAATTTAGCATGAATTGAACCAGTAGCTGAGTTGCAATTTATGGTAAATGGCTCATCAGCACATTAATGAATACCACTAAGACAACCACTTTAGCCAAGCAGGCCAGAAACTAGATGGCCCCAAAATCTGGTAGGAAGCAAGAAAAATGTGCCCTCTACAAACATCTATAAAATGAATCTTAAAGCCAAAAGTTACCAAATATCTATCTTTATTATCATTCTTATCAGCAGGATATTAGGAGTTAAAAATCAAAATCAGAACCAAAGGTTCTGAAATCAGGTAGATTCAAGTTTCAAATTCTGCTAAATACTAGCTATATGACTTTGGGAGAAGTAATTTAGCCTCTCTGTTCTTTAGTCTTCTCTTGGGTAAAATAAGGACAATAACAATAGCACTTAGAGTTACTGATGGGGTAGTATCTATAAGACGCTTAACACCCTACTTAGAACACAGTAAGCCATCAGTACTTGTTAAATATTAATATTATATTGTTATCATTTCATATTCTAAGGCAAAAATGTGGATAGTCCCTATGAGGGACAATATAAATTTCCATTATTTCTATCCTTAGATATTCACCGTATTTTTCAATAGAACTAAATGTTAAATGAATACTGTACACCCCAGAAAAATGTTGGAAAGATATGAGAACTACATTCTGTGCTCTGCTCAAAATTCATCTTATTTCCTATTTCTAGATAGAGATAATCAGCTCCCTTCCTTGGAGCAATGCTAAGAACTAGCTAAAACCCAACTTGCCCAGATCTGTCAATTGCAGGAAGAGATAATTAAAGGCTCCTCTTTAAAAGGTTTCTTTCTGGGCTGATGGATGTTTGAAGGGAGACATAAAATCAGGAATCCTGTGATTTTGTTCTACTTAATTATATTAGCAATTTTAAAAAATAGTCACACTTTCTCAACATAAAACATGCTAAAATTTCTCTTAGATTTTAAAGAAGTAAATGAAAATATCAACTCCCTCAACTCCTAAAGCTTTTTACCACTTCCAGTTACTGTTCTTTCTATCATGGCAGGTTTAGGGAAAAATGTCTACATTTACTCTTCCTGATTCTTCACCTGTTATTTATTCTTCAACCCATTATTATTTTATATTTTCTCCTAGCTTTCTCTTAAAACTCTTTGTGTATTATTTCAAAAGGCATTTTTTTAACAGAGAAAATGGATTTTATTTTATTTTTTTATTTTTTATAAACATATATTTTTATCCCCAGGGGTACAGGTCTGTGAATCACCAGGTTTACACACTTCACAGCACTCACCAAAGCACATACCCTCCCCAGTGTCCATAATCCCACCCCCTTCTCCCAAACCCCCTCCCCCCAGCAACCCTCAGTTTGTTTTGTGAGATTAAGAGTCACTTATGGTTTGTCTCCCTCCCAATCCCATCTTGTTTCATTTATTCTTCTCCTACCCACTTAAGCCATGGGGGCTCAAAAGGCATTTTTTAAAATCTGTGTCTTACCTATTATCTCGGCAGCATCTAAAACTGTTGATCACTTCTTCCTTCTTTAAATTTTTCCCATAAACTCCACAGTTTAGTCCTGTTCCCCTTACCCTTCTCAGTCTCCAATGTGGAATGCTCTTCTTCTGCCGTATTCTAAAGTGCTATCTTTCCATAGGGTTCAACTCTCAGATAACTCAATTTTCTCAATCTTTGGGTAAATAAACCTGTCCAAATACTTGGATTACCATCTTTATATCAATATTATAAAATCAATGTCTACCTCCCAAATTTTTCTCCAACCTGAAGATCCATATATCCAGAAGGATATCATTCAAATACACTAGAAGGATACTACAAATTTAATTCATTCATTCATACATCCACTCACTTATTCATCTAATTGTTCAACACATTATTGGGTGTTTATTTATATGTCAGGCACTATTCTTGGCTCTGGTGACACAAAAGTGGAGGGAAGGCCCCCAATTTCTTACCTTTGCAGAAATAACATTTTTGTCTAAAGTCAAATCTACATACAAATATATTATCTAATAAATCCAAGGTATTTATCCTTACAAATATATCCCCTCTGCTATATTCTAGATCTTAAAGACTGGTCCACCACTCAGCTAGCTATACAAGCCACAAATTCAACTATTCTTACCCACTTCTGCCTTACTCTTTTCTGTCTAACTTTCTCAATATTTTTCCGATATATCTTCTTCTTCACAGCCTTCATAGAGGCTGTGAAGAAGAAATCAATATTTAACACTTGGCTACTGCACAGGCTATTAACATTCTTAGACCTAACATGATTATGAAGCTTCCCTCTCTCTACTCTCCACTAAAATAATATTTATGCATTGTAAATCTGATCACATTACTTCCTTGCTTATATTCTTTCAGTTAGTTCTCTGTTCTTTTCAAGAAAAAAACTTAAAATACTTACATAACTTAACACTCTACATGATCTGCACCCTGCGTCCCAGTCCAGTCTCATCTTCCGTATTATTCTCAAACCCTCCTCTTACCCTAGTGTAGCATATGCTATTAGTGCCTCATCTGTTTTTATTTGGTTTACCCAGGACATTACTCCAGACAAGATGATGGCTTACTGCCTTTCTCTGACTAAAGTGTACCCTGTCTATAGGAGTTTGATCTGGGGGAGAGTATTTGACCAAAAGTTCAAGAAGGTTAACCTCCCTTGAGTAATCCTAATTAATAAGAGACAAGAGTTGGTAAGTAAGTATCTCACTTCTTTGTCAACCAGTGGGTTGTGAGGTGTGCTCCATACATACTCTGAGAGAATCCCTAGATGATGGGTACACAGTAGGAAATTTGCTCACTAAACATACTTTACTGGATTTTCTTCCTTTCCATCTAATTCCCTCACAGAGCTTCTTGGGATCACCTCAAAAAACAAAGTGCTTACACATAAATCCTTGCAGCAGAGTTCTGATTTTGGGGAAACCTCATTAAAACACCTGAATTATAGCAGAATGCCTTCAGTTAGTTCTACAAATATCAGTTGTATTGTCTTGCCTCTGGATCTTTGCACATACCCCTCAACTGCCTTCTTTCCTCCATCTTCTTTGCCTCCCTTTGATCTTTTCAGAGGTAGTACTTAGCTATGGATTCCTTTGAGAAATTCAATGTGACATATCCACCACCACCATCAGAATACGCCACCACAGAGATGCTAATCTGAACTGTTGTATCTTCACACAGCATTCTAGGTTTTTTCCTGGCCTAGCATGTGGCATACTGGGTGAGTGCCCCTTCCAACTGTGGATTCCTTGAGGCGCCAGGGTTCTTGTGTTTTCCTTTTCCACTAACTAGCACAGTACCAAGCACAAAGAGAGAGTCAGTAAAAACAAGTCAAATGAATAATAAATAAATGATGAGCAAAGTGTATTGAAATAAATCAGCAACAAAATCATTCCCTCCTGTAACCTCGGAAGAGCAAAAATGAGTCTCACACAATGTGTCTCAGGAGATAAGTAGTTGGCAAAGCTATATAGCCAAAAGCAGGGCATTTAAATCCACTTGGAAACCAGATGACAGTCATTTATTCTATCCAGATTATACTTCCTGGGCCACTACAGTAGTTAATGAACTGTTTAATGAGTCAATCCTGGAATATTAACTGATAACCAGAATTAAACGTCTTTCCTCTCCCATTTTATACATCTGCTTGTTTAAAAGTATGACTGGATGATTGCTATTGAGCAGAAGAGCATCCCCTCCTGGATCTACGTTCTCCTTCCCCTCCCCCTCTGCTGCTACACAGGAAAGGCATGAGGCACACAGGCACCAACTTGCTTCTGCAGGAGCAAAGCGATGGGAAACGTGAGTCTCTCCTTGAAACCAGTTGAAACATGTAGCCAAGGGCTGAAATAGCTTGTTTAACAAGGACTGGATTTTTCCTCTCAATCATAGTTCTAAAGCTATCAGTTATTGAAAAGCTGATTTTCAAAGCACACACTAGAACAGCTTTTCTGTACAGCTGCAATGCTATTTAAATCTTCCATGAATATATCCACAAACCCAAGAAAATTCTAAGCTGAAATACTGCTCTTAGAAAGGACATAGTAAAATAAAACCCTATGGGAGAAAAATCCAGGAAGTGAAATCTGGTCATTAATTTTAATATTCAAAAGATAAAATCAGGCATATGGCTTCTACTCTTCCAAGCTGGAAGAACACTTGAAATGACTATTTGGAAGGTCAGCTTAGAAGGTTCTTTTGTGAGACTCTTCAGTGGACAGTAGCATTCTGCCTCACACTCATGCTTTAATACGTCTCACAATGTAGATAAATGTCCCACCTTCTGCTGTAGTGGGACTAGAAGAAGATGTAGAATAAGCAGTAAAGGCAATGGTTTGTAGACACTAAACCAGTCAATGGGAGGCAAGATCATGCTTGGAAATTACTGACTCCTAAACCCAAGTTTGTGTTCCACAGTAAATCTCAAGCCCTTCTCTGCCATGACATTGTGAAAGAATTCTCAGTGCCCCACTGGTGAGCCTGGCAACACTGATACCACACTTTAATTTCACATTACCAACCATATCATTCTTCTGCTGTGGTCAATAAGCCCCACTGCAAGCATTCTGACTGCCTTTATAGCATTTTATAATGTTGATACCTCTTTGAATTTCATCATTAGTGGAAACTTGCAGACCACAGCCAGCTATGTTGCAATCTGAGGTTCCCTCACCGAAGACATTCAATTTCATCAAATTACCTACCAAAGGAAATTATATCGAGCACGAGTCACTATTAGAAATATTTTAGAGCCATTCGTTTGGAGGTTCTTGATGAAAACCAGCTGACACTATACATAAGAAAATTCACTGAAATCACCCACCAAAGAAAAGCCATGATGAGAATTGTTCTGTGTCCCAAAGAGTGTTGTGTGGCCCTGTGGCTCACATCTGCTATCTCTTAAATCCCAATATAATAGGATCTTCGGACCATGGCCAAAGGAATGCTTGCTAAATTATGGATTCACTTCAAGTAAGGAAATGCCATCCTATCCTCTGAATATGCCAGCATGATTATAAGACATAAGGCAAAGGGTGCAAGCCTCAACACCTAGCATGATTCCTGCACAAGCTAACACTTGACAATGATCCATTGAATAAACAGATGAATGTATATGCATAAGCTGAGATCCTGATGTTTAAGAAAGACTTACTAAACACCAGTATATTGAAAGTTCCATACAAATGTCTTGAGTCATCATTTGGAAATAAAGCATGAATAAAAAGCTCAGCAGGGTCAAAGAAAATTTGGATCTAGTCCGTATTCTAAAGCATTGTGGAATTAATAGATGAAAATTTATATTCATCAGGGATATTGGTCTGAAATTCTCCTTTTTGGTGGGGTCTTTGTCTGGTTCTCTTACACCATACATAAAGATAAACTCGAAATAGATAAAAGACCTCAATGTGAGGCAGGAATCTATCAAAATCACAGAGGAGAACATAGGCAGTAACCTCTTTGACTTTGGCCACAGCAACTTCTTTCAAGATATGTCCCCAAAGACAAAGGAAACAAAAGTGAAAATGAACTTTTGGGACTTCATCAAGATCAAAAGTTTCTGCACAGCAAAGGAAATAGTCAACAAAACAAAGAGGCAACCCATGGAATGGGAGAAGATATTCGCAAATGACACTACAGACAGAGGGCTCATATCCAAGATCTATAAAGAACTCCTCAAATTCAAAATACACAAAATAGATAATCCCATCAAAAAATAGGCAGAAAACACGAACAGACACTTCTCCAAAGTAGACATACAAATGGCTAACAAACACATGAAAATACGTTCATCATCACTAGCCATCAGGGAGATTCAAATCAAAATCACATTGACCACCTTATACCAGTTAGAATGGCCAAAATCAACACGACAATAAACAAGTGTTGGAGAGGATGTGAAGAAAGGGAAACCCTCTTACACTGTTGGTGGGTATGCAAGTTGGTGCAACCACTGTTTGGAAAACAGTGTGGAGATTCCTTAAAAATTAAAAATAGAGCTTCCCTATGACTCTGCAATTGCACTACAGGGTATTTACTCCAAAGATATAGATGTAGTGGAAAGAAGGGCCACCTGTATCCCAATGTTCATAGCAGCAATGGCCACAGTCGCCACACTGTGGAAAGAGCCAAGATGCCCTTCAATGGGACGAATGGGTGAAGAAGATGTGGTCCATATATACAATGGAGTATTATGCCTCCATCAGAAAGGATGAATACCGAACTTTTGTATCAACATGGATGGAACTGGAAGAGATTATGCTGAGTGAAATAAGTCAAGCAAAGAGAATCAATTATCATGTGGTTTCACTTACTTGTGGAGCATAAGGAACAACATGAAGGACATTGGGAGATGGAGAGGAGAAGTGAGTTGGGGGAAATCAGAGGGGGAGAAAAACCATGAGAGACTATTGAATTTGAGAAACAAACTGAGGGTTTTGAAGAGGAAGGGGGTAGGGGGTTGGGTGAGCCTGGTTGTGGGTAATAAGGAGAGCATCTATTGCATGGAACACTGGGTGCGGTGCATAAAAAATGAATTCTGGAACACACACACACACACAATTAAATTAAATTTTTTAAAAAGACCAAAAAAAAAGAAAATTTAAAGCCATTTTGAGTTTTTGTTATGCCATGGAAACCTGCTAGTCCCTTGGTTTTAAAATAATTTTCCAGCGTACTAAAATCAGAACTTTTTTCTCATGTTGTTCTTTCCTTTGTTTCCATAGGAAACAGTGACTTCCAGGCATCTGAGATGACACAACATAGATTGCCAAATTGCATGCCACCCTGCAGTTGCCAAGGAGATAATGTATGTCATTCCTACAAATAACATGTTGCTCACGCCTTCATTTCCTTTATCTAGCTTTTAAAGATATTCTTTGCCTGAACAAATTCAGATAACGTTCACTGTGAACTGATGCAAACATTCCTTTTTTAAAAATGTGTTTACCCCATTCCCCCAAGACACTTGATAACATCACACATGCTGTCTGTGAAAGGTCTGAGTATATTCTACGCCGATTTTGGAACCAGTGATTCAGCAGTTTTTGCTGGGGGAAAAAAAAATGCATCCTGAATTCTGTCTGCTTGCATTCTAAGTAAAGGTTCAATTAAATCCCCACCTGGCGCTAACATATTCCAGTTTGAAATGGTCTACCACAAAAGCAGCTGCACTCAGTTGAATTTTCATGGGAAGGAAAAGTTACAGCAAGGGAGGGAAAGATGGATGGAAAGAAGGAAAGGAAGGGAAGGAGAGAAGGAAGGCAGAACAGTGGGAAGAAAGCAGGAAAACATATTTACTGAGCACCTACAGTATTCCAGATTAAACATCTGTAAGATAAACAGAATGAGAGAAATTAAAGATCTTGGCTGACATCATCTCACGAGCAAAAGGTTGACTCAGTATTTGAACGTGAATATATCTGATTTTTTAAAAAGTATATGCTTTCCAGTTATCTAGTGCATAATAAATCATCCCAAATAGTCCCATTCATGGCTTTGGAAGTTGATTGGACTCAGCTTGGCAACTCTCACTCAGTGTCTCTTACGTGGTTTTAGTCAAAGTGGCTAGGACTGGAGCCACCTTGAAGGCATCCTCATTCACATTTCTGGGAGTTGATAATGGGGCTGTCAGCCGAAATATCTTCCCTGTGGTCTCTCCATGTGACCTGGTTCCTTGCCATATGAGGGCTGCGTCCCAGTAAGGGGTCTCAGGAAAGCCAGGCTCAATGTCACATAGCACCACTTCCACTGGGTTCACAGGCCCCCTGCTCCAACCAGTTTCTAGTGTGAGGGAACACAGACTCCACCTCACACTGTAAGAAATGCATGGCAGACAACCAGTGGGGGAGGAGATCTTATCACAACCACCTCGAAAAATGTATTCTATTACAATATATTTTTTACAGTACTCAAATACCTCAAGCCTGAGATCTGGGCTTTAAAGGCTTTCTTTATCTAGCTGGTGGAGTAATTGGGGAGGGAACAGTTAAAATGCTCAGTTTTAAAAGGAGTGGAGCAACTTTAATGTCAGCTTGATGAATTGTGAAAAAAACTGAACATTGAAATTAAACTTTGGAATGAGTTTCTGATTAATTTTTTTGTGTGCTTAGCAGAATCCCTTTTTACTCATCCGTTGTCAATTTTCAAAGCATTTGGTTATCAAAAAACTAACTCTACACTAAAATTACATTGCGGCATATTCATACATAAGTTAACACTATATAGAAATACCAAAAAGTGCTTTTATCTAATTTAGCTTTTTGTACTTTATCTAATTTTTTAATCTAATTATCTTTTTGTACTTAGATAAATGGGAATTTCTGACATGAATTATGGGTTTTACCTGCTCAACATGGGGCAGGCATATGTGGAAATAGTAACACCATATGAACGGCTGTTATGAAGGATGACATAGTCTACATTGAGCTATGTCCTTGTCATCTTAATCTATCACCTACCATGAATTTATCAGAAGGCTTCTGGCATGTCTTTATCTTCTTAGTACTCTTTAAAATTGTTTGAATAATGAACCTACTGGGGCCTAAACCATGACATCCTCCTGGTGATCCAAAACAGCCAGAAGCCCTCCATTGGCCATCCGATTTGTATTTTAACCATTAAAATAATCACATTTATTTATCCTCTGGAAATCTAGCAAGCTATCATCATAAATAAAGAGGAAATACAATAGTAATGACATAAAGAAAGAATACCATGGAGTAAACATCATGATCAGATTGTGCAGCACACTCAACCTGGGGAAGAACAATATGGTGAGTTAGTGAAAAAGCAACAAATTCTGTTTCATTGCTTACACTGCTGAGAGTGTGCAATTGTGCTTACTCTACTGTGCTAGGAAATTGGTCTGGAATAAACATATATAATGTACATATTTAATGCAGCTCTTTCTGAAATGATCAGCTGTATCATGAATCGGGCTGTACTACTACCAAGCAGAGTAGTGAGGTGGGGGAAATCGAAGGGGGAGACAAACCATGAGAGACTGCGGACTCTGAGAAACAAAGTGAGGGTTTTGGATGGGAGGGGGGTAGGGGTTGGGTGAGCCTGGTTGTAGGTATTAAGGAGGGCACGTATTGCATGGAACACTGGGTGTGGTGCATAAACAATGAATTTTGGAGCACTGAAAAAAAATTAAATAAAATTATATTAAATTGAAAAAAAATCCCAAGCAACAACAGAGTTCTTTCTTTCTTCCTAATATAAGTCTGACATATACTCTCATTCAGACCAACACATAAGATGAAATCTTAGGATATCCTCTATTAGGGCTTGACAGAAACAAAACAAAACAAAAAATTGAACTGCTTAGGTAACACACAAGGCAATGACAGTAAGGGCATGGAAGAAAGAACATCTTATCCAGTATTTCTTTTATTTTCAGTCTTCTGATTTCACCCCACGTGTTTCAGCTCCAAATTTTACCTCTCCCTGTATCTTGGTTTTGTTTTGTTTTTCCACCATGAGGAAGACCATCTAATAACATAATTTCTAAGAATAAAGCAACAATATTGATCTGTCTTACATTAAAGAAAAATTCACCTGTACCTTATAACAACACTGTCCCACAATATGTACTTGTGATTCTTTTTGCTTCATTTTTATGTGTCTTGGACTGTAGAAGCTTAATAATGCTATGAATACTAGTACTGTGAGTAGTTAGTTGCACTTACTGGCTGAAGAATGACTGGATAGTAACCAGGAGGCTAATTGTAACCAATAATTACCTTGAATTGTTTCATGAAATTCTGAAACCCCCTACTGATTTTAATTTTGACGTGTAATCTTATTATAAGATGTCCATTAAAATCATATATATCTAGATTATAATTTGACATACTTCACTTAAACCCTTCAGCAAATTTTCAATGCTGGAAAACTGCTTTTTACATTTGCCCCATTGTTAGGGTGACTATCTAGTCTATTGGTCAAGGCAGGGCATTTTTGTCCCAAACAAATCTTAAATTAGGTAGACCACAAGGGAAACAGTCAACTAACGACAAAGTCAACCTACTCATTATATATTAATTAAAAAAAAACAATAAAAGTTTCCAATTTGCTAGGATTTTGAAGATCACAGATGGAAAAAAAAATGTTTCATTCAATATAGATTTTAAGTCTTTCTATATTCTATCTCAATGGTGCTTCAAAACACTTCTTTAAAGTATTTTTTAGTAATGAATTTGATATATTTGGCGATGGTGCATAGGATATTATCCATTGAAAATGTGCAAAAATGAACAATTTCCATAATTTTGAAAGATGAGTGTATTTCATTAAAAAAAAACACCATGGGAAAATAAGTCTCAGAGAAAAAGGACTTAAATATTGGAGTACTAAAAAGAGAGATTCACTTTTTTAATTAACCAAAAACAAACAGGACTCACCACATAAAATCTAATTCTATTTTTATGAATCACTCAGGGCTACTAATATAACTTTCTGTCAGCAGATCAAGTCCCCATTGACCATAATCTATTTCAGTCCCCAAATGTATTCTTGTTCTGTAGATAATAGGTAACCTCCTCATTGCCATTTTTAGATCAGCCCAAAGGCAAACATTAAGCAGAAAGCATGTTAACACTTTTCAGGATCAGCTAAGCCTTTAGCAAAGTGGGTTTCTTGCTTGCAGAAGCAACAATAGTGGAGCTAACAGCAAGGGAGAGTGCCTGTTGATGTTCTAGGTCTGTACAAGCTTCAAGTGCTTCAAGTCAAAATAAAATAAATAAATAAACTAACAAAACAATCCTTCTGAGAGTATTAAGATGCTCATAGAGGATATGTTCCCATCAGCCCCAGGCACACTGAGTACAGGCCCAAGGTTTTGACATTCTCAGCTCCAACCTTAATTTTTGTCTTGAAAACAAACCAATAAAATTTTAAAATGCTAACCAGTATAATCACTAGGACAATTTATTTCTAATTACCTGCTTTGCTGTAAAAAAGAAACAGATGATAAAGGAAATTGCAAGGCAGATCTAGGCCTCATCTTCATTTCAAAAAACTGTTTTTGACTTTTTTAAACCATTTTTCACCAGTATAAATGGTATTTTCATATAGTTCAAAATAATGAAAACTGGCTTTTGGAAGGGCCATCTGTACCCCAATGTTCATAGCAGCAATGGTCGCAGTCGCCAAACTGTGGAAAGAACCAAGATGCCCTTCAACGGAAGAATGGATAAGGAAGATGTGGTCCATATACACTATGAAGTATGATGCCTCCATCAGAAAGGATGAATACCCAACTTTTGTAGCAACATGGACGGGACTGAAAGAGATTATGCTGAGGGAAATAAGTCAAGCAGAGAAAGTCAATTATCATATGGTTTCACTTATTTGTGGAGCATAAAAAATAACACAGAGGACATGGGGAGATGGAGAGGAGAAGGGAGTTGAGGGAAATTGGAAGGGGAGGTGAACCATGAGAGACTATGGACTCTGAAAAACAATCTGAGGGTTTTGAAGGGGCAGGAATAGGAAGTTGGGTGAGCCTGGTGGGTGGGTATTGTGGAGGGCACCTATTGCATGGAGCACTGGGTGTGGTGCCTAAACAATGAATTCTAGTACACTGAAAAATAATTTAAAAAATTAAAAATTTTAAAATAAATAAATAAATAAATAAATAAAAATACACACACACAGAAAACTGGCTTTTGTCAAGACAAATCCCAGGTTCATTTGGCCATGGAAGGGGGCACAGTGAAGGTCAAGTGCTCAGTCATGCTCTTCATTCATCACTGCAGTCCACCATTTTTTAGTGATGCATCTGCTCTAAGAATATAACTATATTCTATATGTTATAGAAATTACTATATGGTTGTCCAGTTCTTGCTTGCTTTCTGTGGAAGCAACTTTTAAGCTCCACACGGCTTCCTTTCCTCACTTTCCAGGCAGGATGCCCTTCTCAATGCTTCTCCATTCAAACCAGTTCTCCAAAGGGTATCAATTATATCCTTTTTTCACATACAATCAAACAACATTTCCTTGTGTTCCAGCCGTAACCTAAACAGCACACACAGTTGAATATCACTGTCACTCCCATCTAGTAGCCTGTCTGCATCAGGAGCCAGAGTAACCCAAACAAGACCAAGTCACAGGAACAACCAATGAAAGGGCAAGGATCATAGCTGCTTCATATGAGATATTTCCAAAGAAACCAGGTGGTTTCAGCTCAAGAAAAAAATTATGCAGATTTCCTCCAGAAATCCCCAAACGCAGTGTCAGCCTTCAAAAGTAAAAAAGCAACACTGGAATGGACATACGAGAGTTTTCTCCATTTTTGTTGTTATCTAAGACTTCTCTTTCTTGTCACCATTATTATTATTAATATTTTATGGAGATCACACTGCATTCATTCATTCTTTGATCCACTGACATAGTCAACAAATATTGAACAGACGTTTCCTAGGTACCATGTTCTGTGCTAAATATTCGTCCTGAAGTTCATATTCTTAGAGACTTAAAAAAAAAAAAAAATCTAGGGGCGCCTGGGTGGCTCAGTGGGTTAAAAAGCCTCTGACTTCATCTCAATTCATGATCCCCAGGGTCCTGGGATCGAGACCCACATCGGACTCTCTGCTCAGCAGAGAGCCTGCTTCCCCCCTCTCTCTATGCCTATCTCTCTGCCTACTTGTGATCTCTCCTTCTCTGTGTCAAATAAATAAATAAAAAGTAATAAAATAAAATAAGCCTATTCAGATGTTCACAAGTGTTCATAGTTAGTTAAGCTGAAACAACAGTATGCCCATTTTGTATGTGAAGAGTTGGCTTTCCACTGCTTGGATACAGAGTCCATACCCTCTTTTGCCGAATTCTCTTTGAAAATGTCAACCCTCGAGTACCAAAGATGTAACTGAGGAGAAAGTACAGAGGCACTAAGTGATGGGGATCCTTCTTCCTTCCTATCTCCTTTTATTTTAATAGTACAATTTTTCACTTTCAGGGGACCCCTGACTGTCCCCATTAAACTGATTTGGCTTAAATAAACCTTTTCAGGAGGTAAAGATAGGAAGTGCACACAGAAAAACTAAACCACACCCTCATCCTCACACCCCCATTTTTTTCTTTGAATCTCTGAAAGACAGCCTTTTCTCTGACTACGGAGCCCACAACTCTTTTCCATTAGTCAAACAAAAAGCAAGTAAAAGTAATTTTTTAATTTCAGCCAGATTTCTCCCAAAAGAGAGCAAGTGCTTGAGAAAGATGCCAAATTCAGTGGACTACATGGTTGGGAGTCATGAGACTTAGAATAAGTAAGTCTTCATGCTAGTAGTCATCTCTATGACCATGTTGGAGTTATAAAAATTAAAGTCAAATTACAAGAGAGAGAAAAACTGGGGAGAAAAAATTAGCACCTTGCAGAGTAAATAAGAGGAATATGAAAACTCTGGATTGCTATAAAAGAGGCTTTGTGAGACAATAAGATGTGTTATCCAGGCAACAAAACTAGACGGTGTAAGATTCTTGTGAAATCTGAAATTCTAGAACACAGAAAACCATACCATGCCATACAATCTGAGTGGAAAGTGCCCTCTCCTTAAATTGACCAAGACCCATAATAATCTTCTACCAGAGGTATTTTTATGCATAATATCATCTAATTCATTTAAGTGAAATGAAATAAGTAATATGCAAACTGATAATTCTTGAAACTTCTAAAACATCTGAGGCTGAGTGAAAAGCTAGAGATTTAGCTATGTATATTATGTTGTGAGAAATTAGACCCTCAAAATAGCAAAAGGGAAATTGGCAGCTTAGCCAAATAAACCAGAAGGAATGAATAATCTTACATAGTAGCTTAGGGAAGAGAATTTGCTGGAAAATGTAGCTAAACATTGAGGGAATTTGTTTCAAGCAGCTGTAATTTTTGAAGCGGATTTTTTTTTTTCACTCTTAAAAGAAGGGCTGGTTCTTCTAACATAGATGGGAAAAGATCATGAAATTAATAAAAATTGGAAATACCATTAAAAAAAAACTTTCAATAATATTTCACTGTTGGAACTATGTGGTTCCTTCATATATTCCTATCCCTAGCAACTGAGCCTATATCTCAGTGGTATGAGGAATGAAATCAATATTAATTAGTTCTTAAGCACTTGCTAGGTTCTTAGCAAATTTGGGCCAGAAGTGCTGGAGAAATAATGGAGTAAATGGAGATATAATAAAAATTCCATTAATATAGTAATAGTTTACTAATCATATAGCAATGCTAGAATGATTCTCAGGCTGATTCATGAATATCACAAACCAAACTAATGGTATTTATGGTAATGAGCTACTTCACTTCCTTGCCATTCTCCTGCATCTGCTGCCCATCAGAAAAATACACCTCACTTCCAGGCTGAGTTCTCCTACCCCCTCTCAAAGTTCAGGATGTTTTTTCACAACTTTCCTTGGTCCCTACAGAATATTTGCTCCTCTTGATGACTTATAACCCTATACTCTGCTACCTGACAGTACAAACTCATTTAGGGCAAAAACTATCTCTTGAAGGTCATAAAAATTTTCCCTACAACCTTTAAAACAATTCTTCTGAACACAAGTTCTAAGTAAGTATTGTTAATTAAACACATCAACACATGGAGGACAGGTTATTTCAAATAAAAAAAATAGTAATACTCTTGAGTGATTTTTTTAAATGTTTAAAATGCCCAAAATGTCAAAAACTAGGGACTGCTGTATAGTCTGTTGAAATGAATGTGTTAAATCAATATCAATTTATAATTTTTAGCCTTGACAAAATGCCCATGTGTTTTATGCAAAGCTGGAGATTTGGAAAGTGTGACTAATTTTCTGTGATTTTGGCTTCTGTGTAAACTAAACTACTAGCTAATGGACGGGGCTTATTTATAAACAGGACAGAGTTCCAAAATAAGTCTTACACTTTCTACAATGTGAACACTAATACAGCCTTCAGGAAACCTGAAATTGGGATGGGGAATGAGTCTGTGGTGATAAGGCACAGCAGAGGGTCAGCAGTGCTGGAAGCAGGTTATAACTGTGGGGCAGCGATTCCTTGCAGTTATAAGCCTAAACTTTGGATCCCGATTACCTGGGTTTAAATCTTGGCTCCGTTACTTAGCAGCCACATGATCCTGGACCAGTCAGTTGGGTCTCTCTGTGCTTCAATTTCCTCATCTGTCAGCTAGGTTGAAGATAGGACAGGACTGCTGTGGCACTTATATGTGTTAATATATGAGCAATGCTTAGACTACTCTCTGGTATTTGGTAACATAGTATCAGTTGATGTTCTTATTGTTATTGGAACTGTATGATCTTTACTATGTAGGTGAGTATAAAATAACCTGAAGATTTATGTTGATCTGACTCTGTGAACCCAAAAAGAACCACTCTCCTTCTAATCCGTTTTACTAAAGTAAGCACATGTTAAAGAATATAAAGCAATCTGGCATTATTCATAGAGAGTAAATGAGTTTGTAGTAATGCAGATTTTTTAATTAGAAGGAAATTTAGGGGTGCCTGGGTGGCTCAGTCAGTTAAGTGGCTGCCTTCGGCTCAGGTCATGATCTCAGGGCCCCAGCATCGAGTCCTGCACTGGGGGTCCTTACTCAGTGCAAATCTGCTTCTCTCTCTGCCCCTTCCCTTGCTCATTCTCTCTCTCTTTCTCAAATAAATAAATAAAATCTTTTTTAAAAATTAGAAGGAAATTTAGATATAATCTTGCCTAACTTCATCATCTAACGGAGGAGTGCAAGCCCAAATATTGGGTTATGTGATTAGAACTACAGTGGAGAACTGAGAGTAGAAACACAATCCTTTGATGCCTCCTTGTTTTCTCTAGAGAATGGCAGCACCATGCATCTGAAAGTCTCCAAAACACTTCACCAAGTCTTATTTTCCTCAACCATAAAATTATGTGGGTAACAATACAATTCATTCTGAGACCATTGCAGAAATTAGAGAGATCGCATATAAAGCAACTAGCACTGTATATTATATACATGTACATACATGTATATGGTAAATATACATACATGCATATATCTACATATGCATGTACATATATGCACATATATACATATATACACATATACACATATGTGTATATATACATATACATTCTTTAAATGACATGTATATATATGTATATAAACACACACACAGCTATATGGTACATAGTAGACAGTAAAAACAATGATAATGATGGTAATGACATACTACATACCCAAATTCCATGTACCACATAAATACATTTCACAGCTTCTCCCTTTGCCATGATATTTATAAACACAGAATACATGAAAATAAAAGAACGGATTTACTATTAATCTATATCTATACCACACACACACACATACACCCTAACCTTAGAAACCAAGGTTTATAAGATGCCTTACTCTTCCTTTAAGCACTGGCTAATATATCTAGCCTTCCTAACGCAGCATCAAAATTACAGCATTTCCCATTTTAGAGGAAGAAATAGACTACATATTTCATTATGATGCTAATGCTGGCATTTTTCTTCCCATGCAATATTATTATCAATAATTACCCAAATATGCACAATATAGTTTTGATAAGCTATAAAACTTATTGCTTCTCCTCCTTTTGTCACTTTGAGTGATGTCCCCTAACTTGTCACTTTATGCATTTCAAAAAAATAACTTGAAGTCTCAGCATAAGCCTAATTCTCTGTCATATACTTATCATTACCCTCTCTGCTTCTCCACAGCATTTTGCACATTAATCATTACTTAATTATTTGAAATGAATCATTGAATGTTGGTCCTCCTACTATTCTAATATCTATGAAGGGAGTGAGCACAGTATTCCCAATAGTTATTTCATAAATATATAATAAATATAATAGATTCCCAATATGTAATTGAATATGGAGGTTGATATTTCAGCAGGTAGGTCTGAGATAGCCATGAAGATTTGAGAGTAATTTCCCACTAGTAAAAGTATGCTTGTGTTAATCTAAGACCAGGACTCAAGCCACACTTCTATATACTAAATATACTACTAACTCACAAGACTACTAGCCTCAATCCTTCACTAGACCATGCTCCTAAACTTCAGCTTTCAGTCAGTGCCCTGCGTGGTGACGGGTGCATAACAGTTGCTTGGTAAACACTTGTTAAATGATGAGATTTGCTCTCAAGGATTAGCAGCATGACAATTCCTCATGAATCTGCACAAGACACGTAACAAAACTAAAAGATAAAAAATATGGCTGAAAATGACACATAATTCTGTTATTCTTGTCATAAATCGTACTGTTTAATAATTGTGCGATTAAGCAATTACTCATTGCCTAAAGAGCATTACTAACTACAGAACATTCTGTACTGAACAAGGTATGGGCTTGGGGAGGTACAATTTATACAAGATTAGAGAATGTCATTAAACTACTGTCACAAACACACGTAAATGTCAAGTGAACTGACAGCACTGCTCCAGGTCCTTTTTCAAACTGCCAAGGAAAGAGATTTTTAAACTAACTTAAGAAACGAAAGAAATATGGACAAATGGAAAATTGAAAGTTTCCTACATGTTAGCTTAAACTATTTAAAGAACAGCATTTCTAAGAGGAGTTGGAGAATGATTAAAATGAAAATCTGAAACTGACCTAGTTTGTACACCCTGTTGCAATGGAATGAAGCTTGCATATTACCAACCGCCCGGAAATCATCATATTTAATGATGTTATGTTAACTGATCGTCACTGATGTTATGAATAGTCATTGACATCTGTGTAAATGATGTGATTAAAAGGACCAAAGGACAACAAATGATGCTTTCCTCCTAATGCACAGTTGCACTTGTGATGTACTGAGATTTTTGTTTTGTTTTATTTTTTTCAAAGCATCCCTTTCTGCGCTCTATTGCTGCCCACAAGCTAAGTCCACCTGGTGACAAGTGTGTCCCAGAATGCTAAGCCTGAATGTCTCTTGTTCTAGATACTCCCAGTGGCCCAGCTCTACCTCACTACTTAACATCTATTTGATGTTCACATTCACTTTGATAAAAAAGAATTTTCCATGAAATACAAACATATTTGGACGTGTCGATATTTATATAATTTCAGAAGCACCACATTTCCATTGTCATGCTTCCTAGAGTTGACTCATTATACTCCATCAATAAACTGTAACTATTAAACACCATGCAATGTGCTGTGTGAGGAAAAAAATGAAACCATTATCAATGTTATTAAGAAGCTTGCCACCTAAGCTAAGGTGGCTATAGCAGTCATATCTGAAACAATTTACTTATGCAAAATACTTCAGTATCACAAATGATAAATTTTATGATACATATGTTAAATGCATGTTACATGTTGAAGATGCTTCAAGAGATAAAGGATACTCAGACAATTATTTCCTGGGCATTATACTTGTACTATGTACTTGACATGTATGATGTTCTTTAACCCTTTCTATTATCACCCCCACTTTGTAGATGTGGATCCTTAAGACCATGTCCTGGAGATCTATAAACTCAGTCGGAACAAGACACTTATGGGAAATAAGGCTTGAGTTTGACTTTGAAGAATGGAGAGTAAAAAATGAGTTCTCATGTGTGCACTTAAATTATTGAATCCAGGAGCCACCTTGAATTATTTATTATTTTTATATCATCTTTGCCTGAAGACTCTAAGTAGAGCAAGTAGCTCATTATTTTTACAAATATCCTTGTGAGAATTTACAAACACTTTAAAATTTAGCAGTTCATGAAGAACAGTTACAGTGAAAAGGAAATAGAAATTGGGTAGATTGGAAAGAAATTGGGTAGAAAAGAAAGCTATGCTGTGGAGAAGTATGCATTTTCCATTAGAAAAGAGAAAATCATTCTTACTGTGGGAAGGGAGAAATGTCGTGCTATGGAAATTGCCATTATCTAAGCTTGAAGTAATTATCTTCTTCATTAAAGATAGTTCACTGCTCTTCTCTGTTCTAGTGAATGATGCCAGCCCCAACTCATCCTCTATTTCCAACACTCAACATGTCTAATCTGTCATTAAGGCTTGAATGTCTGTAAAAGTTCTTGTTACTGACATGTAAAGATCATTCAGAATGTTTCACTATTGTTATTTATATATAGAAATATGAACAAGACTGTTGGGATGATCATTTTATACATGTATAAAATATATATGTTCTACTGTCTATTCTTTATAGGTATATCATAAATTAAGTACTATAAAACAGAGTTCTAATAAAAGAGAACGAGTTGTGCATTCAGCTAGAGCTGTAGTAACTTGAATACGGAGTTTACCATTTCCTGAGTACATCACTTAACAACTGCAAGCCTCACCTCCTTCATCTGTAAGAGAGTTATCATGACCTTGAAACTAAGTAATGCCTGTAAAGCATATCACATAGTACCTGATACAGTTTAAGACAACAACTTATTTTAGTCATTATATCATTGGATTTTTTCACAAGATACAACATACACTCATAAATGCATACTTTCTAACTGAACAAAAACTATAAGATATACTTTCAAATGATATTTTTAAATAAGATTTTAAGAAATCTTCCTTTTTTTATAGTTATTTATTTTCTAAACTGTCCTATTAATCCAAATCTCCTGCATCAGTGAGAGAACAGATACTCACAAAAGTAGTAAGGATATGGAAAGATACAGCCAAAACAATGAAACACAACTCAAATATTGGAAGAACAGGATCAAAGGCGAATTAAGATAGTGCTGAACAGAGAAGCAAAACAGCTGCTCTGCCTCTTGAGATGCCCAAAGACATAGTCAGGCTGCCCACAGCTGCCCTTAGATTCTGCCAATCCGCCTTTTCTTCTTACTTCATGAATATTCCATAAACCATATACATTCCAATTCCCAAAGAATAGAAATGGTCACCATAAACCTCTGCCAGGCCATTAACAGTCCATAGGTCACATATGGTGACAATGAATCAAACCACTAGTGACATTTCCCAAAGGACTATTGAATTACCAAATGTCATGTAGACTCTAAGGGAAATTCCAAATAAGGAGTGTAAGCACATTTTAAACAAGGCAGCATCACTCAAATAAGTCAACAACCATACAAGTTAGAATACATATTTGAATAAGCAAATTTCAACTGTCTGGTTAGAATTTCTACTGAAACTCAAACCTTATATATTCTTAGAATATTTCCTTCCAATAATATATTTTAAAATTTTGCCTTTTTAAAAAAAAAAAAAAGATTGTATTTATTTATTTGACAGAGAGAGAGAGAGAGACAGCTAGAGAGGTAATATAAGCAGAGGGAGTGGAAGAGGGAGAAGCAGGCTTCCCGCTCAGCAGGAAGCCTGACGCCGGCTTGATCCCAGAACCCTGGAATCAGGACCCAAACTGAAGGCAGATATTTAACAACTGAGCCACCCAGGCACCCCTACAATTTTGCTCTTAACACAATCTTTCTCCTTCTAAATTTCCTTCTCTCTCTCTTTCTCTCTCTCTCTCTGTCCCTCCCTCCACGTCCTCCCTCCCTCTCTTAAATTTAATGCGTTCTCAACCTTCAAAGTCGACCTTGATACTGCCATTCAATGATAACTGACGCTCCAAAGCCAGCTATGCTCTGGCAGGAATCTGGAGTTAGGAGGATGGGTGGTCTCACCTATTAATCACTGTCTTTAGAACACAGATATTCTTCAAGTAAACTGCTGTGGCAATCTGAGTTATTATACAGACATAGTCAAACACTGTAGAGGACATGAAGCCTATGACTTATACTTTGACTTGATTTCCTTCCCACCCTTAAATACTATGAATCTATGCCCTCACAAGCAAATTTAATCTTCTTGACATTGGTTATGTCATTTGCACACAGGCTGTGGCCCATTCTGCCAAGAGGAGTTACTGAGTCAGAGGGGACATAGCCCATTGCATTGGTTCAACTGAGGTGTACTGGCAATAGCAATGGCTCCAGCCAAGAGATATGTTTAAAGGAACGAATGGAAGATTATTGGTCTTCTTCCCACCTTTGGACATTAGGTTTATTCTGATTAAGTGGTACTTTTAAGTATTTATAGTAGTCTGTTACAGCACTAATGCAAGTTCACTTTGAAGACAATGAAAGAAAACTATACTGACTCATTATAAATAGAAAAAAATTTGTATATAAAATATGTCTCCATGGGGTGCCCGTGTGACTCCATTAGTTAAGCAACTGCCGTTGACTCAGGTTATGATCCCAGAGACCCAGAATCGAGCCGGATATCAGGCTCCCTGCTCAGCAGAGAGTCTGCTTCTCCCTCTGACCCTCCCTTCTCTTGTGCTCTCTCTCTTTCCCTCTTTCAAATAACTAAATAAAAACTTTTTTTAAAAAAGTCTCAGCACCTGGCTAGTTCAGTCGGTAGAGCATGAGACTCTTAAAAAAAAAACAAAAAACTCCAAATCCAGAATCTTTGGACTTAAGCAATCCTGGTGTTCGGAAAAAGTTAATAGCTACATTAGAGAGTCGGTATGTTTTATTCTTTCAACATTTTTAGAAAATCATTCGTAGAGATATGTTGTCTTAAAATTTAAAAGTTAATCACTAGTGATATAAAGATACGATATATAGCTTCTAAAGTCCATGAGAAAATAAAGAATAAGGAATTTAGTAGTAAAAATATACTACAAAAGTTATTATTAAGAAAGAATATGAAAAATATTAAAATCAGACCAAATAGAATTTAAAGGAAAAGGTATTACATGGGACAAAAAAAGGTTATTTTATGATAAAATATATGGACTGATATGAAAATACAGCAGTTATGAATCTTTACATGTTGCATATCAGAGCATCAAAGTGTAGAAAACAGAAAAGTCAAAATGTTAAAAAAAATTAACACAAGTCTATCAGTGGGAGAACTGTTTGTATCTTTCTTGGTGTTTGAAAGATCAAGAAGACAAGAGGTGATTTATTAGATGGATGAAATAATAATGTTTTAAGTAAAATTGATTTAACAGC
This sequence comes from Mustela nivalis, assembly GCF_964662115.1. NCBI lineage: Eukaryota > Metazoa > Chordata > Mammalia > Carnivora > Mustelidae > Mustela > Mustela nivalis. The sequence continues at coordinate 28,629,667 of NC_139023.1, read as the reverse complement.
TACAAATCAACTTCTTTCAAATTTCATCAAACATTTACAAGTTTTTAACATAATTCAGAGCACAAGGGAAGTATGAATAAAATTTACATTTGTGCAGGTAACATTTTTGAATATAATGTGATAAAGCTAGAAATAAATAGTAGAGTTAAATTAACATATCCACTTTGGAAATTTTAATATTATCTTCCAAATAATTCTTAGCTTATAGAGAAAAATAGCCATGTAATTGTAGAATATTGAGCAAATAATTATAATAGATATCAAAACTTATGACTTATGGCCAAAGCAGTATGTTATATAGCTCACTGCAATAAAGGAATCTATATTATTAAATAAGAAACAGTGAAAACAAATTAGAGGAACTAAACTCAAGAAAATAGAAAAAGAGTAACATAACTAATCTGCAGAAATATAGAAATAAAATAAATCACAAATCAATAATTAGAAAACAGAAGCAGTAAAATAAATACCCAAGACTTATTTATTTATTAAATTTTTTTGGGGGGGGAAGGAATAGTAAGTAGAATATTTCTACCAAGTCTTCAACACAACAGAGCAAAGCAATTAAAACAACAATCAGAAATGTGTAAACCTGGTGATTCACAGACCTGTACCCCTGGGGATAAAAATACGTTATATGTTTATTTAAAAAAATAAATTAAAAAAAAGAAAAAAAAAACAACAACAATCAGAGGCAGAGAGGGTATAAACTTATCCATAGGGAATGCATTGTCTGGCATTGGATGTGGATTTGTTGAATGAGTTAAAAAATAATAATAATGGAATTAATGAATGATTTAACAGAAAAGGGAATGAGTTATTATTTACAGAAAATGCAATTGATCATTTATATATACTTTTGATTTGGGAAAAAAGAGTGTTAGACCACCACTTGTGGCAACTACAATAAGGCTGTGAGTAAGTGAATGCAGAAACTTGTCTGCTGATTGATGAGGAAGCTGAGTAGAGATTAAGAGAGAAATTGATCTTGAAGGGGGAGGGGGAGATGGAAGGAGAAGAGGAGGAAGAGGAAGAGGAGCTGCCTGTTTGCTTACCTGTCTCCATGAAGATCTAGCTATTTTTGTACAACTGGAGTCCTGAGGAAAACATTACTTTAAAACTTTTTTTTTTTTTTTTAGATCACAGAATCACTGAAGTGCCTAATGTAAATTACAGTAGCTCTTAGATATTTACATCCTTTTAAGTCTGTCCCTTTAGGTCAATAATTCTTCATCTTTGGTGTACATCAGATACACCTATGGTTCATCTTGTTTATTGGCTTTATTTTCTTGTTTAATATAAGGGCACAGGGTGCCTGGGTGGCTCAGTGGGTTAAAGCCTCTGCCTTCAGCTCAGGTCATGGTCCCAGGATCCTGGGATCGAACCCCATATGAGGCTCTGCTCAGCGGGGAACCTGCTTCCTCCTCTCTCTCTGCCTGCCTCTCTGCCTACTTGTGACCTCTATCTCTCAAATAAATAAATAAAATCTTAAAAAAATATATGTATATATATATATATATATATATATATATATTCGGGCACAGACACCACCAGACCCCATGGGATAGTTCTAATGTGGGATTTTATCAAGAACGGCTGCTCTACTTTGTCCAATAAACTCTACTGAAATGACCAATCAACCCATTCAAAGATATCCACAGGTTCCTCTTAATAGTAGACATCAGATTTGGTCCCAGTCAAAAACTTTTAATTCTGACAGGAGTTTTCAAACAACTAGCTCCAGATAAATCTAGCTCATCCAGACCTGTTTAGTTTTTAAGCCATTAATCACAGTTTTAAAGTTTACATTTACAACTACCCTTTTCCGATTTCTTGGATTTTAAATGACTTCCAAATTGTTACTGGGATTTTCAAATTCTCAGTTTTTCCCCTGGATTCAATGTAAATCTGACAAAAAGCTGAAATCTTAAACTGAAGGAGATTAAGTCAAATACCTGCAGAGGTGCTTCCGGAGGCTTTTCTCTCTGCACTGGAGCAGCCGGTATTTCCTGGAGGGCTTTTGATGACTTCCTTTTGGCTTTTTCCATTTGAACATTGGTAAAGTAATTGACAGCAGCAAACTCAATAAGGGCAGAAAATACGAAAGCAAAGCAGACAGCTATGAACCAATCCATGGCGGTAGCGTAGGACACTTTGGGCAAAGAATGCCGTGCACTGATGCTCAGTGTGGTCATGGTGAGGACTGTGGTTATTCCTTCAGAAGCAAAAGAGCAAAGAGACAAAATATCATTACTACTATGCAAACAAACCAACAAACCTTGGGGACTTGGTGGGAGAGGGGTAATAAAGTTTACAATATCTCAAGCCATCTCTTTTGGGAGACTCAAACCCTAGTGGCTCAGTGAAATTAGCATAGGTTTTCAAGTAAGAGACAGGTATCATTAAAATCCTGGCTCTTCTACTTATTGGCTCAGCGTGACTCGGATTAAGTGAGGAAAACTCAATGGGCTTCATTTGATACTTAGCGATTGGGTTCGCTATAAAGATTACAACTATATATAGCACCTATTGTATATTGGGCTGGTATTAGTATCTGAGCCAACCTACCTGAGCAAGTCAACACATACACCTAGCAGGAAGTTAGGTGTAACTTCCTGTTAAAGTTACTTCCTGTTGAAGCACTGCTTCTCAACCAGGAGTGAGAAGTTGATAGCATTGTAATTTGGGGCATCAGAATTTCTGGGATAGGCATGCCCATTGCTATGGAGAATCATGACCAGAAAAATCATGAATTACAGATACTTAAAACTGAGTATTACCTGCTAAATTAATATAATAATGAAATAATAATCTAGTTGCAAAAGAGCTTAATTTATAAAAAGCAACAGAGGTATATTTCTGGAAAAATAGATTTCTAGAATAATTTAGTTTTAAAAATAGTGGACATCTACCATGCATCAGTTTGTGGTAAGCAGGAAAATCTTTGCAACAAGAATAGAGGTACTTCTCTTTCATTAATAGGTTTCTGAAGAATATCATCCTCAGGGAAGCCTTCTCCTCGGCCTGAAAAAAAAAGTCCCCATTCTCAGTGGAAAAAGTCCACTTGTCACTGGAGCTATCGAGAAATGTGTTATTTAAGTATGCTAATAGTTGTTTCTTTTTGTATCTTTGTCTATCTGCATATATCATCTATGTTATCTAGTCAAGCTTGGAGATTTCTGTGAGAATTTACTATACCCATTTAAACTCATCCAAAGGGTGTCTGGGAGGCTTAGTCGGTTAAACATCTGCCTTCAGCTTAGGTCTTGATCCTGGATTCTTGTGATGGAACCCTGCACTGGACTCCCTGCTTAGTGAGGAGTATGCCTCTCCCTTTGCTGTTTCCCTTGCTTGTATGCACATTCTTTCTCTTTCTCAAATAAATAAATTTTTTTAAATAAATAAATAAATAAATAATAAACTCATTCTATATACTTTTCAGAATAGTTCCTGAATTGGGGGGTGATGATGATGATGATGAAAAAGGCACCTAAACTATATATTCCAATCTATGTCAATCCCTCACCAAAAGCCAAAAAATAACATGTTAAACTAAAGAGATAGTGAGCCCCACGCAACAGTAATGGAATAATAATAATTGAAATTAGGGAGAATTTATATTGTCTCCTCAATTCTGCCTTGTTCTCTAATTATTCCATGAACATAGGCCTGTCTCCAACAACCTAATTTAGCGTAGCCTTCTTGAGGGCAAAAATACCTAATACTGCTTCAGTATTTGTCATACTTCATATAATGCCAGATACATAAGTGTGTAACGAATAAAAACGTTTTTTTCACCTCCTCACCAACCCATTTTTCTCCAGTCCAGTCTGAATTATCAACGTTTAGAACATCAAAATTAGAGCAACTGTGTAGTGTATAAGCTATAGATCTTTTAAAATATTCCATAAACTCTACAGAGAAAGAAACTTGAGGATTTGGTTGTATTCCCTCTTTGAAGAAAAAAGGTGTGATTTTTTTTTTTTTTTAGAATTTTATTCATCTAAAACAGATTTTTAAATGTTTGCTGGGTCAAATATGGAGATATTGAAATAGCTATGAAAACGGAGTACTGTGAATTTTTTGTACTTCATTTCAGAAAGAAACCCTAGAACTTTTAGGCCTCCATTTGATCTCAGAAAAATGGCAACATTCCCATGCTGCCTGTGAGATGTAAATTAACCTTGAAAATTTTAGCTACAAAGTTTGAAGATAAATCAAAGTTTTTCTTCTTATTCATAAAAATTTAAGTTTAATGGCTTATTAAGAATTCAAAAATGTTATACAAATTCCTTGTGTATATTTCCTCTATCACAGCAATTATGCTGAAAGCACTTGGAAATAAAATATGAACAGTGCAGCCTAAATAAAAATACTACTCAGAACTCAGAAAATTCTAAAGAACATAATGTGATAACCAAAAAGGAAAACTAAAACTCAAATATAAGTGATTTAGGATTTCCCAGGAGGCTTTGAAAGTGTTCTGTTTTTTGTTGTTGTTGTTTTGTTTTTGTTTTGTTTTGATACCAGAACAGTTTCTCCTGCAGACCTGCAGTAATGGTCTTCATCTTCTCCTGCTTTTTATTGTTGTTGTTTTGTTGTTTTGTTTTTGTTTTGTTTTGATACCAGAACAATTTCTCCTGCAGACCTGCAGTAATGATCTTCATCTTCTCCTGCTGTCAGGGGAAGAAAATCCTTCATTAATGCTAAGTAGGCAGGATATTAATGAAATTATTGAGCCTTGAATTCCAAAATTACTTTCTGATCACCAGTTCCTGAAAATGTTAAACGATGCTGTGGACATAAATGCAAAACATATGTGCTTACTTTCCATTTCTCTTTCACTGGTTTGAGTCAATTTGATTGAAAGTTTGTAGAATATTATGGTTCATATCTTATGAGTGTTGGCAAATTTAGAGAAGTAACCTGTATAAACAATTTGCTAAGTGTTTGAAGTTGCCTTCCTTTTAGACAAAAAGTTTCCTCCGTCTTGTGGTCAAACTTAAAGAAAGCACTAGTATATAAGGAATGTGTTTCTTACAGCTGCTTTTAGAGCATTTGGTTTAATAAACACCAAAAGAGTAGCAAACAGAAGCCAACCCTTCAGATAAGAAGACATGCTTCCTCTGCCTCTAGGAAGATAGTGCATCTGCTCTCAATGGCTTAGCTGGCATCTACCCTGAAAGCATTTCAACAACCATAGAATTTTTTTTGACATGTTCAAGTATTGATGCCAGTACCTGCTTTTATAATGCTGAATATGTACCATATTGGCTGGTCCAGGAACTGGGAGAGGACGTGTAAGAGTAAGCTAAGACTGTGCACAAGAGTAAATTTTTGGCTGGCCACTCCAAGGAAATGAACTAGTAATGATTTAGACATGCCAGCTGGCATTTACTCTGGTTTAACATTTTACTATACTGGAATAATGAGAAGACTTAAAGGCAGACAACGTTGCAGATAGAAGGTCTTTGGAGAAAATTCAGCACACTCTGCTTCCCATATTTACACTAATTAATTTTTTGGGGGGGGAGTCTAATTTTCCATGATCTCTGGTGACATGTCTGATCCAGCATATTCTTTCCCCAAGTGGAGAGGGAAATGAAAAATTAGGGAAAATATATACTTGCCCAGAATTAATGTTTTACTTCAGTCTCATATGAAATAGAATGCTAATGCTCCCCAAATACTTAAAACTTAACTTCCTTAGGAAAATGCCATCTCAGTGCCTCAATGAGCAGTTTAATAATTACCATTCTGACACATCTTAGGTCTTTGAAGACTTAATTATTGTGCATGATTTCCCTGGTCAATCAAAACCAACATCTTGGCACACAAGCACAAGACAGGCAAATGTCACAGTTCAAATGGAAAAAGCTACCCACAAATTATCTTCAGCACACATCTATACAATCTCACTCAGAAGCTCTTGAATACTCCACAAACGCCCACATCCTTATACTTCCTGTGAAGACAGAATGGCAGAATAGAAATGGCAAGGTTCTCGAAGTTAGACAGAAATTGTCCTGGGTCCATCACTTATAAGTATGTAACTTTATACAAGTTTCTTGATTTCTTTGAGTTATTCTCTTCATCTATGAAGAATTAATAAGACCTACCTTGCTGAGTTATTGTGAAGATTACATAAGATGGCAAATCTTATCATCATTGTTATTAGTATTACCAGTATTCTTACTGCATGCCACTTAATTTCCTTACAGTGTCTTATGTGTTGGAAATGTTGGTGGGTACCACTGTAATCAGTGTTGTCCTTCTCCACATCACTGGAAATTTCTATTGTTTGGGGACAAGGGAGATAGGACAGTACAGTGGCTACCAATTTGTGTTCAACCAAAAAAAGCTCTCAAAGCTTATCGAACAATCACAGTAACTCTAAAATACAGAGGACATTCATATTAGAGTATCAAGTAGTGATTCCTAAATGAGGTAGATGGCAGTGTGGACTGTTATAATAATAAACACTTAAATAAAACGTATTCTATGATAGGCTTTGTTCCAAGTTCTTTATTCAAATTAGTTCATTTAACCCTCATAACAACCCTATGGAGTAAGTACAACCCTTCATCCTGTTGTAACACGCGAGGAAACGAGCAGAAGTAACTCATTGGCAGTTTACAGCAAATCAGTGGTAGACCTTGTGGTTAGAACTGAGGTTGCCTGGAGGCAGAATCTGTGTTAAGACACTACTGCCTCTTCATCAGATATATAAAGGACGGGTCAGTATTTTCTGCTCTAGATGTTCTTTAAGATCACAGAAAAGAGATGATAATATGTGTTCAGGTGATTTTATTTTTATTTTCTGATAATAATTCCTAAAACATTGGTATGATTTTTGCCAGGGAAAGTTAAGGGAGTTTGGTCTGTGCTCAGCCTCTGCAGGTACTTCCTGCCCAGTCAGGCTGACTCTGAACATGATATGCAAAGACCGAAGTCTACTCTGCACACTACATGACTTGAGGAGCATAAAGGACCTAACAGGGTGCCTGGTATTACACAAAAACAATAAATATTTTCTGGAAAAGCAATTAAAAATTAAGAAAACCAAGTCCCCACAAAATAAGTCTCCCCTATGTGAGAGAAGTACGAGGGAGAGTAACAAATACATACTAGGTGTATCATGTGCCCTGGGAGGAGTACTGAACATCACTCTGAATCCTCACCAGTCCATGAAGGAGAGAGGCATTAGGATGGAGATGTATACGGATAAAGAAAATAAGTGCCAGATTCCAGTTTCAAGGCCCAATCTACTGTAGTCCAAAGCTTAGATTTGTTATTTTCTCTTTCATTCTTACACCTATTTTTTAAAATTTGTATTAACATATAATGTATTATTAGCCCCAGGGGTACAGATCTGTGAATCGCCAGGTTTACACACTTCACAGCACTCACCATAGCACATACCTTCCCCAATGTCCATAACCCAACCACCTTCCCCCTATATTCATTCCCCTCCCTGCGGCAACCCTCAGTTTGTTTAATACGTAAAATATATTTCATACTTGCAATGTGCAGTTATTATTTAATTGAACCCTCACAACTCTGTGACGTAGGTAGTGCCACAATACTAGCTCACTGGCTTCTTGGGGTCATACCCTGCTCCCCGCACTAACTGTTCTGTAATAGTTTCCCTCATAGGGTTCTTGTGTTAAACCTAAGGTTAAAGGGGGGTGCAGGTGTCTGTGAAAAATTTCCTCACATTCAGATGTGTTGAGGACACTAAGACACCTGATCAGTTCTCTGTAAGGATGGAGAAGTGGGATGAGAAGCTCCTACTTCCCCCAGTGTCTTCTCACCAGCGTCCCTCCTGCTGTGGCGTGATAAGGGATAATATACCATGGTTTTGATCTTACCAACTAGAAAAAGCAAAAGAAGGATGACCTCTCCTGTGAGGATTGTACCTCCAGTCCAGAGAAACTGTGAGCATTTTCCCTCTTATCCTACTACTACCTACTTTTACCACTCACAATCAATAGAAAAAGAATAGAGAAATATGTTATATTAAATAGATATCATTATAACTAGTTGTATTATTTAAAAGCATAGCTGATATACAGAAAGCTTTATTTACAGCTATAAAAATTTAAACCCGGTGTGTTCTGGACCTCATAAAGTTAAGAATATGATATATAGGAAGCCACTATAAAAGCAAAAAGAAGAAAATATGCTTGTGTTCGAAGAGAAAAGATATAGATAGAACATAACAATGAGCTAATAAACTAAGCATATAATACCATCCAACTCAATGCATTGAAACCACATGCATTTTGCTCCTCTTCATTAAAAAGCAAATTATGCTAAGGCTTCATATTCATTCAGCCATGACTTTTGTTTTATTTTTAGTTCCCAGCACATTCCATTTTAACACCTAGATATGATTTTAATTCAATTATACAGCTTTAAGGTAGGAGCCCAAGAATATCATGAAAAGTGAAATCATATCCAGAGTCACTCTTGGTCCCATCTGTCTGGTCTTAATAAGGCAAATAAGATGAGGCCCCAAAGGAAAGGATGGCCTACCTATATCCTCCAAACCTTATTTGTATTGGCTGAGTAAAAATGAAAGCCTATGAAAAGGAAAAAAGAAAAAAAAAAACAAAGCCATATGATTCTTTTCTCAATACAGCTTGATATATTACTGTTTAGTATATTCTTAGGGGGAAAAAAATGATGTTTTAAGAACTATTCCCGTGAATCATGATCAAAATATAACACGAACAAAAATATCCAAGAAATGAATGGCACTTACCGAATACAGTCCTAGCTGGAACTGATTCCTTGTTTATCCAGAACGAAACTTGAGAAAGAATCACTGTCATTATACACGGAATGTATGTTTGAATCATAAAGTAACCCATCTTCCGTCTGAGGTGGAAATAAACTGTCATAACAACATATTCACCTACAAATGAAACACAAGGAAAATGTATTATTGGTTACGCAGGCAATCAGTCAATGACTTCATAATCATATTTCAGACTAACAAATAGTATTTTAGACAAAGAATGATCTGTAGTGCAGAGCAAGCAAACTGAGAAATATATAGTTCCTAACTAGGGAGGAAATGATATTGAACATCCTTACACAGAAAAACACTTTTGTTCTATATAATGGTTAAGTGATTTAATAAATTAAGCTACAACTATTAAAAAAAAACATTTGCAGCACTTTCTATTTTAAAGGCCTGGTACTGTGAAAGCAGTTAGCCTTCAATTTCAGCATTTTCTAAGAGCAGAATTTAGACCTCACTTTTATGGAAAATCACTACAAAAAATGGAAATACGCACTTGAAAATCTAAAGCTTAATTTTGGAAAGAATCGAAATACACAGATTTACGTTATATATACATACTTGCTTTGGAAGAGGCTGTCTTAATGTCTCAGTTTTAGGAAAGAGATGTGTTTCTGAATGTTACACATATGAAGAAAACTACAAAGAGAAACGTGTAACATCGAGCCATATATAACATCTCTGAGTTCAAGCATCTTTTATGGGCATTTAGACAAAAATCTAAAAAGCTAATTAGGGAAACAAATTATAAGATTTCTGGTAGCTGTTGGTAAGTATTTATAATGTGACAGCTGAAAGTGACATATTAAAGTGACTTAGGAAAGCCGTGGCCTTATTCTGACTGTGAGGCCCGATATTCAGAAGACTCAAATCCCAAAATGTGTTTTTCAATCCCTCTTGCAGACTGGAAAATTAATGCCAAGTAGCATACTGACTTTAATCATTAAGCATCTCACCCGTAATGGACTTGATAGTTTCACTTGATACAGTTTGCCCAACCAAGTCATATTGGACTAAGCTCGAAGACTCCTTTGGAACTTCCACTGATTTCTCAGGACCTTTTGTCCAGGTATAAATCATCTCACTCTTTGGATATGCATCTGAATGAGAGCCCAGAATGTGATTAGAGTCAGTGGTCCTTTTTCAGCAGGACTGATGGTCAACACTTAAGAATATTACACATGTTCAAGAAAGATGGAATAAAAGGAAACAATAATCATTGTGATTTATTCAAACATGCTTAAGATTTAGAAAACCTTAGAGATTAAATGAACACACTTGCAACTCAGCATATTTCTTGTTTTTATATCAAAGAATTGGAGAAGGAGCGACTAAAACTAAGCATCTTCAACATTATATATGCATCAATGCACTTGGATGTGCTTCCATACTGCTAGGATAAGCAGTTGAAAAACAGAAATAATGCTCCTCCACCGAAAAAGTACTTCTTCCATTCCAACTCACTTCCAGTGCTCAACTGAGACTGACTCCTTCCATTCTAAGGCAGTTCTGCCAATTAGAAATGTACCAGATGCTGCCTATAATAATACAACAACAACAACAACAAAACAAAACCTACTGTTGGGAGAACTCTCCAGGGGTCACCTATTCCAGACCGCCTCTGGGCAACACCCATGCTGTTTGGGAACCATCCCGCAGTGACAACCGGCTCTGCGGTTTGTAAAGCCCACCAGGGAAAATAATTACACAACTGGTTCCGCTACCTTTAAACTACAATCAGGACATTTTCCCTCCTGTCTTCAACAAATCCCTCCCAGCGGCAATTTAAGCCCATTTTCTATTATTCGGTGTTCAATGGGAATGGAAACCAGCTGCTAGCTTTACCAGTCTACCCACAACAGATAGCTTGGCTCACACACAAAGCTCACAAAGCTCAAAAGAACCATGATGAGTTGGTTCCCTCCACAAACCTTCCTAAAATGGCTAGAGCACAGTAGGTCTCTGTGAAATCGCTTAATTCTACAAAGGAGTTAATACCTAGGGAGACTATTTTTTACAAATGATTTTTTTGATTTCACAAAACAAATTCTGAGGCTTGTGTCGCCAGTTAGCAGTAGATAGCTAATGTGTCAACATTTCTCTCCTGAAGTACATTCATGCTACATCATACATTTAAAAGACACCAAATACTATATTCCTGTCCTTGATATTCTAAAGCAGGTATCCTTCTCTTGACTCTCTTACCTTGATGGAATAACCTTTCTCTTAATGATTCAACATTTCAGGCAGGACCTACGGATGTGGGCAAAATGGGTGCAGGCAATCAAAAGGTTACTCTCTTTTTAATTGCTACTCCAAAAAAAACAACTTCCAAAGAGTGATTTCTTTATTTAGTACGAACCCTGATTGAATATCAACGATGTTTAAGTCACTCCAAAGAGTGCTGTGTATGGGAACTAGAGGGAGCTGCATGGGAAAGAACTTCCCATAGATAAGAACTATCTTGGGGGGAAATTTAAGATTTGGTAATACCAATGGGTTTTAATTCTGCTCCCAGGGAGATGGTGCTTTTCTTTTCTTCATCTTCTCTCATTAAGTCACTGGTCAGGGAGCAAATGACTCTCTCTAGCATTAACTTAGCTCACTGAATACTGGAATACTGTGGTTACTAGGGCTTGTAAAAGAAGGCTGACGGCCAGTTCTCATTATTAAGCAATGAGCATGGTAATAGTGGGCAACAGTTTCACAATCAGTGCACTAAGGATCTGAAGCAATAATAAAAGCCAGCGCCTATTTGTGGTAGATTCTGACTGAATCAAATATTTGTGGCAGACATTAGGAAAGGCAATCTCATTTTTCTGCCATCTCAGAGAAGGAAGCTTGGGGGAAAGAATTCCCTATTCTTTTTTACCCACTCTTTTTACCTTCTTGCCTTCCCCTCCTCAAAGTATGCCCAAGTCATCTACCTCACAGATTCTCCTCTAGCGCCATCCTTGTCTAAGCCACCGCCATCTTTGATGGTACTAGAGCAATAGCCTCCAACTTATATCTGCTTCTACTCTAATCTCCCTACAATCCATTCTCCATAAAAAAGCTGAAATGAAATTGTAAAATGTCAAAGAATGCCAAATCCCCTAGTAAAATCTTCCAAGGGCTTTCCATAGCATTTCCAATAGAATTCAAACTCCTTAACGTGGTCTATAAAGGGGTATATTACCTGGTTCTGTCTATATATCAGACCACACCTCCTACTATGCTTTCATTATGCTTCAGCCTCTTTGATACTAACAGCATTGTTGATATTATTCTCACCCTTGTCGTTTCAAGAAACCCTGAATCTTCTCTGGCCCTTTTTCAAATCTGCCATAAAGAAGTCTTCTTATAACAGGCACTGTTCATTTTCTCCCCTCCCCACTAAAAACCCTTTGTACTTTCTTCGTTACACCACCAACACATAAATTTCAGAGGTCCCTAAATTTCACCACTGATTACCAAACTATTATTGTGAGTCAGTCTGCCTAGGCCATCTGTACAAACAGTTTTTGGGTTTTGGATATGAGGTTGAAATAGTCTCCTAAAAGTCAAATTTTAGAGAGTTATCATGAACAATGAGTGAAATGGATTATGGGAAATCATGCACATATATAAGTATCAGCTTGCATTCGATAAAAATGAATTCTAACAATATTTGTATTGTAACTTACAACTTCCAAATTTCAAAGGGCATGCATGACCATCCATGGGGAAATCCACCAATCTCATGGGACACTCTGCACTTATGGTGAGTCTATAGTGGAAAAATGCAATTAAAATTAACTCTTACTTTACAAATGATTTTATGACACCTAAAATGAGAAGGATGGAAAGAAGGAAGGAAGAACAGAAAAAGGGGGAAAGGGAAGGAGGAAAGAGTACGAAAAAAGCATAAAAAAGGAAGAAGGAAGAAGAAAAAAAATGACTACCTCATTGTGTATAAAATAGTGCCATTTCTCATAATTCTAAAAAGCTTATTTGGAGCTGTCATATTATGTGAAACCGATTTCTTTCCATTCCTGAAGAAAGTATCAGGGGTCCATACTTTTGTTACCATCATATTGTTCAATCTCAAAATTTCAATGGGGCCATCATATTTTAGTCTTTTGTCAATCCATGTCTGTCTGAAGAACACATCCATTGTGTATTCCTAGGGAAATTAGTTTTTGACATATTCAAATCACAGATGACTACACATAAATATGCATTAAATTCTAGCCTCCTTTTTTTTTCATTAAAAAAAAACTACCCAAATAAAAACTAAATTAATAGGAACAGAAATTTTCTTAAGTCAATGGAGCTAAAAGATCCTCAGCAATTAAAGCATGTTATGTCTACCTTGATAACTTAATCTTCTACTTTATTAGATAAGTAAATTACCATAAACATGAGTCATTCAAGATTAATTACCGTAATTTAATAGAACCACCAGCACCAAATAATTACAGTTGTACTTTAGACCAGGTAGCAAAATTAGTAAAAGTGTAACAAATATCATGGCATAATCCATCATAAAATTGTAGGCATCTCTAAGACAAAATAAAATTTTTAAAAAACCAATTATATATTAACAGAATTTTTAAAAGTTAACCTAAGAGCTTCAGGTCAAGGAAGAAAGGTCAAGCTCGCTCTCTGACCTTTAAACTGCATATATTTACTATTAGAGGCACAACTGAATGGATGAATTCATCCTGATCAGTGTTTGGTGTTCTAACTTCTTGAAGCATGAGAGAGAGGCAGGAGGAGAAGGGGTTGGGGTGGGTACAGAAAGTGAGAAATTGGGCCAACATGTAATACTAAACATGATTAGGGGAACAGTATAGCTTCATACAAAAACTAATTACACTCTTCAATTGTCTCCTCCTCAATAATTTTCTAAAGGGAAAAAATTACTACATAAAAGGTTGTGCCATGGAGACTAGTAATAGGAAAGTTTTCCTTGTGAGAATAACTCTAAACCAAAAAATAGTTAAATGTTAGAGCCAAAATGCAAATTAAATGACTTACTCCTTTTAAACTTTTGAAACTAGGCGCTTCTTTGACTTGCTAGCTGTGTGTAATTAATGACAAAATAAATATTAAAATATAAATGGCCCTCTCTTCTGAATGTTTTCTTCAAACCTCAAGAGGTACATTAAATTTCCTAAGTACCTACCATTTCAACATCAGAGACGGGTCCAAAGCTGGTGACATATATATCAGTTTTTACTTCTGTAACAGGACCTAGTAGGTATAAAGTAAATGAGTGAAAAAAAATTACCAATTTTATAGGCAAGGAGGATAAAGAATAAATATAGATATGATATATCATGTTTTTATAGGGATCTTAAATTTTCAGTGAGATGATGCATCTCTCCAAAAATGGAAAAAAAAAAATGTAGACAAAAGAACAACAGAACCAGAAAGCAGTGTTTATTTATAGGCAAAACAAACAAGCAAACAAACAAAAAATACCACCCTAGTTACTTAGGGGAACCTTGCTTCTTCAAAAACACATTACCTCCGGGCACTGTCATGACAGGCAGTGCAGGGGGAAAAAAGCTTTCAGCCTTTGTAATTTTTTATAGTCCATCATCTGATCAGCCATTGAGCTGTTAAAAAGAGGAAATGTAGCTACAAGAGTGAGGAGACAAACCCTAAGAGTTGTAAGGGATGCATCTTTGGAGAGCTGACAATTCTGGGAAATAACTTAAGCCCAGAAATGATTCAAGTCACCTTTAACAATCAGCAGACCATCCACTGGTGACTGAGATCAAAGATAAACTCTCCTACAAGTCAGACCTATTCACTTCTTGCCACCTACTAGCCATTTCATCTTGGGCAGGCTATTGAACCTCTCAGAAGCAGCAACCTCAGATATAAGCAAGACTGTTGATAGGGATCAAATGAAATTTTTCATACAAAACCCTGAACACAGTGACTCTCTTACAAGAGTACGTATTAAGTAGTAGTTTCTCTTTGCTTCTGATAATGGCCACTACTGAGATTCTTTCCCAGGCCTAAATAAGACTGGTTCAGAAACAAACACATAGGTGTGTTTGGCAGAAGAAAAAGGTGGGGGCATCTGGACCATGGGGGTGACACAGGTTTTAGACAAAGGAAGATTTCCACAATCTGGGTTTAGCATGGTGCTTAAAATCAGGAACTATGGAATTTAAATTTGGCTCAAACACTTTTTAAATATAATTTTAGTCAAGCCATGAATCCTGAGAGGTAAAGGTTTTAATGAGTATTAACTGAAATTATAAATGTAAATGACTTGTCCCAATCTCTAGAATATAATGCACTCAGTAATGATAGTAGTTATTATATATACCTTTTTTATTACTAATAAAAATAAAAAAAAATTGTTGCCCTCTTGGATACCATTTAAATGATAGTTTATAACATTGTTTGGCCAGAAGCTAGATAATCCATACTGGAAAGAATAACATCTGTTATCAAGATGGGTTATTTCCTTTGGATACTGGTTGGGCAATTGGATTTATGCCAAGGGGCGGGGGGGGGGGGAGAGAAAGGAAGGGTAGTTGGTATAGCTTAATGCCCTAGGTTTAAAGTTGTCTTCATAAAAATGAATCAGAATATTTCTCACTGTATAGAACAAAGAATGAGCCGCAGGAAGAAAAATAATTTGAAGAAGAATGAGAAAATTCTTTCTTAAATAAGTATCCTAAGTAAAATATATCCTTTGTAAGTATACTGAAAGAAAAGTCATAGATTAAATTGATCCATCATGAGCTTTCATTAAAAAACACCTTTGGAAAACAGAGAAAATAAGTTACTTAAAATAATTAAGTTTGCATATGTCCTGAAATGATTTGACAACTGAACCATTTGTTTGATAAGATTCTTGAGAATTCAAAAGTTACTTTATGTATATATATATATATGTATATATACATATATATATATTTAAATTTTTTGTTAACATACAATGTATTACTGTTTTCAGGGGTACAGGTCTGTGAATCATCAGTCTTACACAATTCTCAGCTTTCACCATAGCACATACCCTCCCCAATGTCTGTCACCCAGCCACCCTATCCCTCCTACCTCCCTCTCCAACAAGCCTCAGTTTGTTTTCTGAGATTAAGAGACTCTTATGGGGAGGGGGGTTGGGAGAAGGGGGTGGGATTATGGACATTGGGGAGGGTATGTGCTTTGGTGAGTGCTGTGAAGTATGTAAACCTGGTGATTCACAGACCTGTACCCCTGGGGATAAAAATATATGTTTATAAAAAATAAAAAATTTAAAAAATTAAAAAAAAAAAAGAGAGACTCTTATGGTTTGTCTCCTTCTCTGCTTTCCTCTTGTTTCAATTTTTCCTCTCCTCTTTCAAGATCTTCTGCTTTATTTGGAATTTGAGAATCAAAAATTTCTTTAAAGATCAATTTAGGGCAGTAGTTTTCAAACTTTCATGGATCAGAATCACCCAAAGGTTTGTTAAAGCAGCAATGCTGGGCCCCCACACTAGCCCTGCTGATTGAGTAGGTCTAAGGTGGAGCCTGGCAATTTGCATTTCTAGCAACTCCTTAGGTGATGCAGTTCATTTTATTCTAGTTTACAGACTGTGTTCATCTGATTTCTAGAATAGTATTTACCCAACTATGTCCTGTAAAATATTATTACTGTGTATTAAGTGTTCAATGGGAGTAAGGGAAGTATATAAGAGGAATTAGGCCAATGATATTTTTACTTACAAATTTACTTTAAGGTGTGTGGGGTTATGCTAAGTCTTGTAGTTACAGTGATTCCATGATAATAATGGGTATTTTCCAATTCTTATATAATACTTTCTTAATGATTCTTGGAAAAATATTTATGTCTGGAATTACAATCTTCGTATTGTTTAGTTTGTTTGTGACATTGTTCAGTATTTGTTTTACATGATCGTAAAACATGAGATTAAGTGAGATTCTAAAAATATGTGATTGGAAGAGAGATTTCATTTGGACACCCACTCAATAAACATTCACTGAGTGAGCACCTGCTGAGTATCAGGTTCTGTACTAGGCCCTGGAGCTAGAGTGGTAACCAAGACTTAGGAGTTCCCTGTCTCACTGGGTGTTATATGTAGGTAATGAATCACTAAATTCTACTCCTGAAACCAATATTACACTACACATTAACTAACTAGAATTTAAATAAAAATTTGAAAAATAAAATAAATTTAAACACAATATATAAATAAATAAATTCCCTGCTTCAGGGAGTTAACATGCTATTAGAAGAGTCTGAGTGTAAATAATAAAGAAATAAATTGGATGGAAGAATCTTTTTATTCATAAGAGGTACAAATCAGGCTGGTAATGGAGTAAGAGGCTGGGAAAGCCTAGATTTTTGAGCCACTCTTCAAAGTGAAAACTTTTAACTGAGACCTGGAGGGTAAACATGAGCCACTGGAATAACAGAGAGAATTGTCATTCCAAGAATAAAGTACTGCAGGATAAAAGCTCAGAGTCAGGAGAGACCTTACTGTGTTCGGGGAATAAAAAAGAGGCCAGTGAGGCTGGCACAAAGCAGGTAAGGAAGAGAATGATAAGAAATGAAAGTCACATAAACAGAATGAAAACCAGTCGGTGGGCAGAGACCTACTCCTGAGTCCATATTCTAAAAGGGCATTTTTAAAAAAAGATTTTATTTATTTATTTGACTGAGAGAGAGAGAGAGAGAGATCACAAATAGGCAGAGAGGCAGGGAGAGAGAGGGGAGAAAGCAGGCTCTCTGCAAAGCAGAGAGCTGGATGGGGGACTCGATCCCAGGACCCTGAGATCATGGCCTGAGCCGAAGGCAGAGGCTTAACCCACCGAGCCACCCAGGTGTCCCCTAAAGGGGCATCTTTTAAGCAACATACTTAAAATACACGTTCTAGTGACAGTTGTTAAAACTACATGGAAAAAAACTTATAGAATCCTGGTGACAGATGGACCACACATGGAGAGGTTGTTATGTGCTGAATTATGTTCTTCCCAAATTCATGTGTTGAAGTCCTAACGCCCAGTACCTCAGAATATGACTGTATTTAGAATTAGGGTCTTTAAAAAAAGAAATTAGGTTACAATGAGGTCTTTAGGATGGACTCAAATCCAATGTGACTGATGCCCTTAAAAGAAGAGGAGATTAGGACACAAAATCACACAGTAGAAAGACCATGTGAAGACAGAGAGGATAACCATCTACAACAAAGGAGAGGACTTAGAGGAAACCAAGCCTGCTGACACTTTGATATTGCTATTGTTTAAGCTACTCTGTCTGTAGCATTTTATAATGGCCTCCCAAGCAAAAGCATACAGAAATACAAAAGAAACAATTTTCTTCTGTTCTTTCCTAAAGTTTTCTCCCTCTGATACTCAGTTCAGCTCTGCCTTGGGCTATAAGGAAGTTTGATTTTTATCCCTTAATCATTGGAAGGCCATCAAGAGTTTGAAGTAAGGAAATTATATGATTTGAATTATATTCTTTATAAAATCACTCTGGCAGTTGTTAACAGTAAATTATAGAGGAACAAGTGTAGAGGAAGGGCTCTTGTAAAAGGCTGTCTTACCAGCCTAGTTGAGAAATGATGATGGCTTACACTAGGAATGCAGCAACAAGGATGGAGGTTAACAGATCACGGGGTGTGCTGGTGTGTCACTGCTCACAGGGAAAAAGATTTTTCCCCAAAGAGAAAAGAGCAGAGATATAATAATTCTATTTATTGAAGGCCTACCCATGTGCCAGGAGGGCTACTAGCCTCTTTCCATACACTATTTCATTTAATTCTCACAACACACTCCAAGGGTGATATTATCATGAGAATTTTTTGAATCTGGAAACTGAGCTCACAGAGTTTAAATATCATATGCCAGAGCCAGAATTCTAACCCCTTGGATTGATTTCCAAGTACATTCTAGCTTCACTATGGTAATGATATAATTAAATAATAAATCAGTAGTTAATTGCTTATGTAATGGCCTATTACATAATACGCCATATCCAAATTTCCTAAATTTTATTTATGCCTAATTTCTGAGCTATGTTCTTGCAGCTCTTTCTATGCCTTTGTTCTTATCTTAGTATAGCCTGTTTGGGTCTGTCTTTCTTCCCTTAACAGCAAAGACGAAATCTTAATCCTCTTTTGAACTTCTCAACTAGCATAATGCTTTGCACATACTAGGTGGTGAATATCTACATGTCTGTGTTCTTAATATCATCCCACCAGTGATTTAAAACTTCCCAAAAAGAAAAATTACTTGGATTCATTTGTTATACCAGTTAAGCTAAAAATATTTCCTGATTAAAGCAGAAAATGTGTCTTATTTATATTTGTATCCTTTCCCAGAACTAATCTCAGGCCACAATGTAATGGGTTTCCAATAAATCAGTTTTCTATGAATAATGGTCGCTATGTAATTAAGAATAATTCTTAGAGACGCTTCCCCTAACACTACTGTTTAGGATGTTCAAATCAACCTTACTAAGAGCATAATTACATAGAAACCAGATAATTTGGGGCTTGGAAGGACTTCTCATAAATGTATAACATCAAAGACATATTTTATTTTAAAAATCCTACTTCTTTGGTAATGGAGGAATGTTTTTTAATCCCCAAAATATAGTTGGCATTTTATAAGGCAAACAAAGTGATCTTCCGTAGGGTCTGAAAGAAAGAGCCAAATACCAAGATGAAATGCAGAGGAATATTCCCAACTTATTAATGAGTTGAACTTAAGTGGACAGTAGAGAAACAATTCACAACGTGTCAGATGATTTTCCACTGCTAACTTTACTTCAGTTGTATGGACTTGGTCAAAGGATATAACAATTTAATTTTTTCCACCATTAACAGTATCCAATTTGCTGTAACACCAGGAGAAAGACCTCAGATGTTTTGCTAATACTGAAACATGTCGATCCTTATTCCTAGTGTGTCCCCAGTTACCCACTTGAGGACATATTTCTGGTTTTTCAGCCACCTAAGATCATGCATCCAGCTATGGCTTACAAAACACAGCTGATGTGTTTCTAAAAATCAAGTACTTAGGACATATAATAACAACAAGGAATCTTGAGTGATATATTTAAAGAAATATCTAATTTTGTTTCTCACTAAAAATACAGAAATGCTAGCCTTCTTACAGAATAGACAAAGAAGAGATATCCATTGATAACACAGGAAAAACAGAGCTATCAAGTTTTACTTAGATGATATTAATAGTGTTTCCTATGTCCTATGATCCTTCTATCAATCCAGGTCAACTTTTTAAATGACTAAAGTACTTAAATACATAAGAAGAACATTTTAAAAAATAATGAAATATGAGCAAAAGACAAAAATGCTCCTCACAGAAGGAAAATTCTTATAGGCAATAAAGGTTTGAAAGATGTTTGACCATATTAAAAATCAGAAAATTCTAATTACTTCACAATCCAATGCCATTTCAAGTATATATATACATACATATGTATATATATGCACACACACATACATATATATGTATGTATATGTATGTATATGTATATGGTTGAAGGTTTTGTGGATCCTGAATCTCATATTCATTGTAAATGAGAGTTTGAATTTGTAAAACCACCAAAGAAAACAGTTTGGCATTATCTCATCAAGTTGAACTCCCACTTACATGAAGATCCAGAAAAATCCATTCCTGGATATATATGCAAAAGAAACTTTTGCACATTTACAGCAGGAAATTTGGGCCAGAATATTCACAGCAACACAATCTTGGAAATAAGCAAAATGCCTACTGCCAACAGAGAAGATGAATAAACTGGTTCCTATGAAGTGGAAATATCACACAGCAGTCCAATGAATGATCTATAGCAATATGCAACAGCGAGAATGAATCTTAGCGATACACGATTAAGTGGGGGACCAAAAAAAACAAACACACACCTAAAGTTAATATAGAACATGTTCAAAACCACTAAATTTTTGTAATTGAAATTTAAATAAAAGTTGAGTTAAAGTAATATTCAAAGGAAAACTATGAAATAATTTAAAAAGGACTCAGAATGGGGGTAAGTGTGGTTGGGGCAGACAGGAGGAGAGCATGAGGGAGACTCCCTAGCAGACTAAAAGTTGTCACCGTTGTGCAGTTCAATGACTTAACTGTTGTGGTTATGACAGTTCAATGGATGGGTGGGCAGATCAAAAGAAAATCACATATGGACCAATAATGAGAGTAATTGTTAAACAAGTATTCTTAATTCAGAATCCAGTTCTGTATACAAGAAGCTTTTAAAAAGAAACACAATAAAAGGGCCTAGAAAATAATATAATGAACGTTGATGTATTTTTCACCTAAAAGAAAACAAACAGCCCAGTGAAATATTATTTACATCTCCATAAAGTTACGAATAGCCGATATCTAGATTTTACAGTGCCTTTTTGGGGAAACACCAAATATCCTTGCCCTAAAGAAAATGCAACGATACGACAGTGGTGGTACATCTTTTTTGCTATACCAAGTAAATAAAAAATAAATTTCTGTTCTGGATTCTGTAGTCTCTTATCATCTCAAGGGCATCTTTCTTTCAGCTATCCCTTCCCTCCACTGTGATATTACATTATCCCCTACTAGATTATTCCAGTAGTACACAGATGTATTCTGATATTTCTAATCTTAAAAGAAGGCAACCTTCCCTCTTTCTCTTCCCCTTCACATTTTGAATTTCCGGGGGGGGTGGGAATCCATACACACTGCCTCGAGTTCTTCCCTTTCTTTTCACTCTATCATCTATTGTAACCTGTTTTTCATGCTCCGGAGTCACTTAACTTCCTTCCATCAGTATCTAGTTTTCCCTATCTACAGCATTTTTTCCATGGACTTTAAAAAATAATTTAATTTCTCCCATTTGTAAAGAAGCTCTCTTGATCCAACTTCTCCCTCCACGTAACCACCCATTTCTCTGCTCCCCTGTACAAAAATCCAGAGGCTCCTCCCATCCCCCCCCAATCAGATTTTTACATTCACCACACCACCAAAGCTGCTCTGTCAAAATCAGCGAAGAGGTAGATATTGCTAAAAGTAGTAAACAACTTTATGCAATTTTATGTCCTGTTCTTTCTCAATCTATCAGGAGCATTAAGAAGTGAATGATCAAAAAAAAAAAAAAGAAGAAGAAGAAGAAGAAGAAGTGAATGATTAATCACACCTCCTCTTTTTACTCACCATCCAGTGTGCATACTCTGAGATTTTTCCTCCTATGTCAAAGGCCCCCCTCCTCAGTCTTCTTGGGACAGAGATTCTTGTGAACTCCCCACCTCTTAACACTGGAAACTTCAGAATTCTATACCTGTGCCTCTTCCATATCATCCTTAATCTCTCTTTTTTATTTTTTAAGATTTATTTGACAGACAGATCACAAGTAGGCAGAGAGGCAGGCAGAGAGCGAGGAAGGAAAGCAGGCTCCCAGCTGAGCAGAGAACCCAATGCAGGGCTTGATCTCAGGACTCTGGGATCATGACCTGAGTTGACAGCAGAGGCTTTAACCCACTGAGCCACCCAGGCACCCCTCATCCTTAATCTCTTATGGTCCCTGTAGTCTTATGGCTTTAAGTACCATATATATTGACATACCAATCATCCTGCTTTCCAGATTCATCTTCACTTAATGTCCAATAGGCATCTTGACTTAACATATCCACATACAAATTGTCCATTCACACCCCTCATCTGCTTATGCCACAGTGTTGGCAACTCTATTTTTTAGGTGTTCAAGTCAAAAACTTTTGGTGTCAGACACCTTTTTTTCTCACATTCCTCATTCTAGCTGTCATTAGTGGACCAACTCTTTGAAACCTAGCCAGAACCAGATCATTTCTTCCCACTTCACAAGCTCCATGCCTCTGGCTTGGTCAATACATCCATCATCTCTCACCTAGTTAATTATGAAAACTTCTATGCATTTGCCCTTGACCCCTAAGTGGCTTTTGTCACTACAACAACCAACGTGAGTCTTTGAAAATTGGGCAGTTTAGGACTTGCCCCTGTTGGAATCCCTCTAATCACTTGTGATCTGACTCAAAGTAACACTAAAGTATTTATCAGCTTGCAAAGCTTTACACAACCTCATTTTTGTATCATACCAACCCCTTCTTACTCCTCAGTCCTGCTAAACTTGACTACAGCAACTCTAACTTGCATGCTTTGCAGTTTCACACATAGTGTTTCTTCTAACCCAAACGTGGCTTCTCCTTTTACCCACTTAAGATCATTGTTCAAAATATCACCTTCTCATTGAAGTTTTTCCTACTACTTTCATTAAAACTACAGCCCCTCTCCTGCTTTTTAATATTCCATAGCAGTTATCGACTTCGGACAGTATATTTTACTTATTTTCTGTTGCTCATTTTCTGTCTCTTTCACTAAATTGTCAGCTCATGAAGGCAGGGAACTGCATTTCTTTTGTTTACTAATGCATTTCTCGGTGCCATCCTAGAACAGTGCCTGACCCATATCACATGATTAATAAGGAGTTGATGAAAAGTGAATGAAATGAAATATCTCCATGTGTTTAGCCTTATCTTACTTAATCTTAAAAGAATTTGAGAGGATTCTCATCCTTCCTTCCTAAGACATTCCATTCTCTTTACTTCTAGAATTCCACAGGCTCTGAGTGCCTATATCACATTCATCCTCCTCTGACAATTCCAGGTTTTCTGCCCTTCCTCAATTGTTAGTGTTCTTTGAGGCTTGGTGCTGGTCTCCTTGCCCTTTCTATACTCAATTTTAGGGATCTATTCTCATAGTGTTGTATGTTGGTGAGACTCTTGTGTATCTGCAGTTAAAACTCTTTTGTGATATCCAAATATGTACAACCACTAGGACCTCACATATTTATTCTAACATTCTTCACATATCCACACCTGATTTCTTGATTTCACCCCATCTCTCTTCTCCCTCCTTCCCTCCTTCCTAATTTAAAAAGCACCATCCTCTACCCACTTTCTCAAAATAAAAATCTAGAAGTCATTTTTTTACTTCTCCCTCTCCTTTACCACCCATATGAAATCCATCTCCAATTATCTGTTGAATTACACCTCCAAAATGTACCTCAGTTTTTCCACTTAAATCTATCTAACTTCTTTGCTGGTCTCCTTGTTCCAATATTGCCCAGCCTCTGTATCTAAGTTTTTCTTTTTATTATGCAGCAACCAAAGGGATCACATTATAATCTGAGTCATATCAGGTCATTCCCTCCACCGAAAAAACTCCAGTGGCTTCCAGGTTCACTAAAAAAGGATCAAAACTCTTTTACAAAGGGCCTTGCCTGCTCTGGCCTCTGCTTACCACAAGGAGCTGGACCTGTGAAATTCTTTTTCTTGTTTTGATACTACCCTCCCGGAATGCTTTTCACCAAATTCCCTTCACTGTCTGAATCACACTAACTTGTCATCTACCTTAGAATCCTTACTCTTTCTTCCTTCCTTCCTTTCTTTCTTCCTTCCTTCCTTCCTTCCTTCCTTTCCTGCCTGAGAACAGCTTTTGCTTACCTTTTCCATATCCATCACCTTCAGGGCTCAACTTACAAGATATTCTTCACCATTTGAAAATTTATCTGAAATAGATCTCTTACCCAGTTAATTCTCTATCTTAGCATGCTTTTAGACTGTTCCACAGCATTATTTTTAATATTTTGTTATTTGTTTCTTTGTTATTTTTATCTCTCTACACTGTTCAGCTCTAAAGTTCACAAGAGCCTGTGTCTGATTCAGAATAATACCTTTATAACCTCACATTGTTCCTGATACATAGTGATCTCAATATCTATTGGTTCAACAAATGGATGTTAAATGACAGTGACAAATCAAAAGAGAATGAAGCTTTATTTTTCTGTTGCCCTGGGGATTTGAGGTGTTCTTTTTGTCTACATATTTATTTTTTGTAGACATTCAATTAATAAAGCTAGCACACGGTTAGTGCATTTTGGCTAGGATATAGATCATTTGAAAACATTGCAAGAATATTTTTATTTGTGTGGGGAACTTATTCCAAATTTACCTAAGTATATATACTTCTCCATATTTGCTTTTCCATTTTAAAATGTTATTTGAGCTTTAGAATAAAAGTTTTCATTTCGCTCCTTTGGGGGAAATGCAGTTTTGCTTATTTTAATAACCTACTTAGGAACAAGAAGGTATGTTAATGAAAATTTCACTCTTGGTAAACAGAAGGATGTAAGAAAGCTTTAGAAGTGGATGTCGCAATAGACCAGCTGCCTGGTCTATTGGTGGTCTATTAGTTTTAGGGTTCTAGAGCAATTCATTGGAACTTTTCCCAGCCTCCCCTCTAAAATAGGGATGATGCCCGCCGTGCTTATCTCTTTGTGTTGTTATGAGAATCTTATTAAAATTGTATGTATAAAGGTTTCCAAACTGTATAGGACCTCACTAACGTGAAGTCCCACTAGGCTAGTGAGCAACCTCGCAAAACTGACCTGATGGTCTGTTCCCATTTCAGGGAAGTTGTGGAAGATGATCCAAGGCAATTATCATTAGTTGAAGTATCTATTACTCCAGATCATGTGCCTCAAAAGACTGAAATGTACAAGGGTTGTGTGATCCTTCAGTATATGTAGGGGTTAAGGGCTGGCTTCCTAAGCTATCTCCTAGAGGTTAATACCTTAGCTATGCATTTTTAAGATGGCGTAGAACAGTGTTGAAAGCAACTAAGAGCATAGGGGAATGATTTTCTAGCTCCTTTATGGAAGGGTACACTTGCATGCCACTTCTAAGCGGGTGCAAGCTACTTCAAGATGACAGCAGACTGATTCGTCAGAGGCCAAAAGAACGACACCCCTTCAAAAGTCCCAGTCTGGCTTCTCTCACCATGCCTCCTTCTCACCTTTTCCCCTTTTCTTCTCCAATGGGAGAACATGGGAGACAAGGGAGAGGAGACCCTGGAGGGATGAAAAGAAGAGAATGATTTCAGTTCCTTTTACTTCCCTGTTGCAAGCTGTGCCGCTGAGTTAAAAATATGTAATTTAGTTTCCAAATCTATTCCAACCCCTGCCGTCCTACTGAACAATCACAAACCATCCAATTTCAATTCAAATCTTTGCTTTTAGCTTTATTTTAAATGGAACACAGCTAAGTTGTATAAACAGATATAAAGTAAATGCTCTACAAAGAGCAAAGTAGGATTAAAGGGACCAGGAAGTAAATCTGTATTTATAGCAAACTGACCAAAGTCTGAATTGTTTTCATTTTATTTTTAAAGTGCCAAACTTTCCACAAAGCATTGAAATGTCAAAGAAGGGACCAAACTTGTGGTATCCAAGAGTCTGTGCTAAGAATGAGTATTTTTCTTATTATTTTCAGTGATGCTCATTTACAACATCTTGTAAACAGATTACATGGTTTGGGCAGGTGAAAATTACGATTCCCCTGCCACATTTGGGATGCTATGCCTTTACAGAGAATGACCCATTTCCAAAAAAATTAATCACGTTTACCCAAATATTTATGAACACAGCCAAAAACATTGTGTAAATTTTTAATGATTAAGTAACTGCTAACACTTGAAGTAAGGTGAATCCAACCTCTTCCCATAAAGCTATGAAAGTATCTCCAGGTAGGTAATGCAGATCACTTGGCAGTGACAAGTAAGATGACTAATAATGCCCTTGAGACAGTTCAGCAATCCTGTAGCTAGCCAGAATCTAGTCATGGCTTACATAGATTGACTTCATTCATTTTATTGTCTACACAATATTATGGGACAAGGTAGTTGGTGTAAGGGACGCATCTACGATGGGTTCCTTCTTCTTTTTGAGTTATACTTGTATTATAACCAATTGGGCAGATATTATTTCAACTTCTGCCATTTGATAATAAAACCATATCACTTCAGTTATAATTTTTCACTTTATGTTTAGGCACATCAATTCTCTAATAAATACTTAAACTCATGTGATCTGGTATTTCTGTTATTTTTCTTTTTCTGTACTTAAAATGTCATGTTTAAAACCTTTATGGGAGGATAAAACTTCTTTTATTGATATAATATAGTTTTCAGTGATAAAACATCATCTGAAATATTCTCCACAAAATTCTTTTTTTGAATATAAAGTGATAATTTCCCAGTCACTTGTGAAAGATTTTGCATTGATAAATGATTCACTTCTGCAAGGAAGGCTCTTTTCAGATTTGCATGATGGCAAATGCAGGGCTGAATATCCTACTCCTGGAGAGGCAATGTGAGAAGAACTAGGAGAATCTTTCATCCTTCTTATCCAGATTTATCACTGTCAACATGCAAAAACTCAATTAATACCCTCAACGACCCCCTATAACCTTCTCAATAAAATCCAGAAAAAGTTTGGGATCAGAAGATCTGATTCCAGCCAACCATTATGTTCTCTGTCCCTGTATAAATCACTTTCCATTTCTAATCTTCAGTGTCCTCATTTGTTTAATGAGAAGAACCAGACTCATCAGACTCCAAAAAATCATCCAGCTCTGCTCTCTCCAATTCTATTTTACTCCTGATAATTCTTTCAAACCTGAGACCATATCTAATTCTGTCCTCTATCACGGGAATGTCCTGCTCCCTTTCACTTTCTCCACATACTCAAGTCGGGAAGCTTAATGTGCTCTGCACTGCTAATACCATGTGATGCTTGCCACATACCATCTGATATCCCCTCAGTCTTCATGGGTTTGTCTCTTAAATATACAACCTGTCCTGGCTTCACATCCTACCCATGCCACTTACCAGCTGTGAACTTGAACTGGTTACTTAACTTCCCAAGCCTCAATTTCTTCATCTGTAAAATGGGGATAGTAAGAACTTACTCTCAGTAATGCCTATAAAATGCCTGGTATATATGAAAATTCAAATAAATAAATACAATATTAGTAGTTATTACTGTTATTACTGCTACTACTACTAAGAGGTTCCTTTAAGATAGAGCTTGTTTCTTCTTCAGCTCACTTCCCAGTGCACAACTAGCTTCGTGTAATTGGAAAGAACAGGGACTTGGTGGTCAGAAGACCTGAGCTGACACTTGGAGTAAAGTCATATGTTCTCTCTGAACTGGACTGAGCGACTGAACGGGTGTTTGGGTGTCAGAATTATATCTTGAGATTCTGCGAACACAGTGCCTAGCACAATGCTTGCCACATAGATTCTCATTATATAAGCGAACAGAATATGAGCATGCAAGAGAGCAGCAGTACAGTTAATAGATGTGCCTCTGTTATAGTCATTATAAATACTTAAGGAAGAAATAAAGCTGAAACAGCTCCGACTCCAAAGTCTTAGAAGGGAAGTAAATGCCATCTCCCCAAATAAAGTAAAAATTCATCCCACTGTGGAGGAGAACAGCAAAGGACTGGGTTCTCTAGCAGAGCGGGCAGCTTCGTGCCCCAGATTCATGTCCTAGGTAGAACACGGTGGCGAGGTTTTGGCAGAGGGACAGATACCACGTGGGAGGACAAGGGACTTGGGATCAGTTGCCTCAAGTGCAACCTGCTCTGAGCAAATTGGCCAGGTGCAGGGGAAGTCCATTCTCAGGGTGCAGCGCAGCTGGGCAACCGAGCCCCAAGTTCCCATTTTTGACTCTTTCCCTCCAACCTCCCCCACCCAGCAGTTAGGTCCCGGAAGGTAATTAGTGTGGGGGAGAGGCAAAGCTTCTGAGGCGGCTGGGAGATGGGAAAGTACTGGTGGGGGCGGTCTTCTTGTCAGAGGTCTCATCAAGGGGAAGGGGGGTGGGGAGGGAGGGAGAGACAGAGAGACTGAGAGAGAGATTTTTCATTTTTCCACTCGAAGCATACCTAATGATACACAGACAGGCAGACCGAGAGAGGGACAGACAGGACACACGTGAGCGTTTGAAATCGTTCATACCCCCAAATCCAGGACGCAGCCTGTTGTCATAACCATCGAGTAAGCTGTCCAGGATGCGGGTAAAATTTTCCGGGCATAATTTCTCCTCCTTTTGGTTCTGTCCTGGGGATTCGTTTAAACTGCAAACGCAATGGGGGGGAAAAGGGAAGAAGAAGAAGAAAAGAAAGAAAAAAAAAAAAAAAACGGGAGAAGGGGTTGTTTTAAGAATCGATCACAGAACAGGTGGAAACAGGTTTATCTTCTAGGGAAAGAGTCTCTTGCCCCAAGCTGAAGGAGGCAGGTCTGAAGGATGGGGGACAGAGAAATGGTCAAGAAAGGCGCACCCAGTGCACACGCACCCCAAAACCCACACTCTTCTTGCATCCGGTGCCCCTTCTGCTTTCTGCGTCTACTTGGGCACAGAAAAGCCCAGCTGCGGCCCCTGACCTTACAGTCGAGACCCGAGGGTCTGCTCTGCCCTGGGAGGGGCGGCGGCCAGCGGGGGCCCGGAGCTGGCCACCTCTCCACCCCTGTGCCTCAGGACCCCAGGGAACTCACCAAGCCGCCAGGCACAGGAAGTGCAGGAGGGCGAAACTGACCCGGGAGGACGTAGCGATCGCGGGTACCTTCTTGGCAGAAACCATCTTTGCAACATGCCATACTTTAAGCCTGTTCACGTTTCCAGGCTCTCAAGATGCCCTGAGCAGGGTGCGAGGCGAGGGCAGAGGCTCTCCGCGGCGTGCGCACACTCGCGCTCACACTCGCCCGCGCTCACACTCGCCCGCGCTCAGCCAGCCCGAGCCGCGGTGGGCGCGTGTGTGCACGCGGGCCAGGGGGAGGCGGAACCTGCCTGCCATCGCCCCCTCCTTTTCTCGCTGAGCTCCCAATGTGTATGGAGAGCTATGTATACCGCTCAGCACCCTTTCGTGCCCGCACCGGGAAGCTTCGGAGGTTGACATTGGCGCGCTTGCACCGAAAGGCTGAGCAAGTTCTTTCCAACCTTTAACTCCGGTTTTCCGCCCCTCCTCACGACTGCCATCCCCATCCCCAAGTGGGTCCCTGCCCGCAACATTGCTTTGCCTCCACTTTTTCCCTCCTGACTGTCCCCCCTCCCTTCCTGCTGGGATTTGGATTTCACCAATGAAGCTTCTCTCTCCTTAGGCTGGTTGTTCCAGGCCCTGCTTTGTACCCATTTTCGAGGCTGGAGGTGGAGAAGGAGCTGGATGACTGGAATGGCTGGGCATGAGGATGGGAGACCATGGTGAGGACCAGGGATCAAGTAGGGACAGAAACAAACTTTGGGACTCTCCCTTTCAGGTAATTTGGGGAGGGGGAACTTTGGGGAGGGGCAGGAAAACCAAGAGGATTCTTCCTAGTAAGAGGGGTTGCAATTCACTGGGCAGACGCTTCCCAAACTGAGAAAGTGGCCTTGAGCTTCATTCTGGGCTCAACACATCTGCCAAGCTGTTGCTGTAAAGATACCAAATTCCTGGGATGCCTGGGTGGCTCAGTGGGTTAAGCTGCTGCCTTAGGCTCAGGTCATGATCCCAGCGTCCTGGGATCCAGTCCCACATTGGGCTCCTTGCTCTGCAGGGAACCTGCTTCTCCCTCTGACTCTGCTTGCCTCTCTGTCTGCCTGTGCTCGCTCTCGCTTGCTCTCTCTCTAACAAATAAATAAATAAAATCTTAAAAAAAAAAAAAGATACCAAATTCCTTTACTGTGGGTGCTCCTACCTGGCTTACACACTCACAGCTTTGCTGCTGCATCCATTGCTGGAGAAGAAAAGAAAGGTGAAGACAAGGGACATCTGGTCAAAATCACTTTTTTTGTGACACTTGATGCTCTTCTTTTATAATGGAGCGCACTGATTTCCAAAGATTGACCACTTTGGGAAGGAGGAAAGGATGGCTGGGGAGGGAGAGACAGGAGAAAGACAAAATGTGAGGTGTGTTTGGGGTAGGGGAGGGTTGGGAAGATAAAATGGAGGGGAATACCTCTTAGTTCACTAATGACTTGAAAGGGGCACTAAGCACTACATCTTTAGTGTTTTGTTGAACAGATAAAAGCACTTTCAACAGACCTTTTTAAAATGTTAATTATTGGTTCCCAGGGGGAAAGGTGTCTTTCACATTAATAGTGATGCACTTGGAAAGTTGCACACAATGGACTAATGACCTAAGTAATCAAGTTAGTTCCCTGGAAACTATCACCACCAATAACTATTTCTGTTTGGAACTTTCATGGTTTTTCAAATTTTGTTGACTGGTGTGCTGGTTTGATATGAGAACAATCAAACCAGGGGAATTTTAGGACTTTATTTATTTTTGTTTGTTTCAATATTCTGATTAAAATTTTCTTCACAAAAGGGAAGCTTTTCTGATTGTCAAAAGTATGTAATAGGAGAGGTATGCACTTCCATGATATTCTGTATGGTTTCCTTCATAGTGTCTGTTACACTTCTTCTTAATTCCATACGTATCATTCTTCTCTAAACGATCCTTTGAGGGTCTGGACTGGGTAATTATTATTTATCAGTATTTATTTTTTCTCTTATTAAACTACATGGCACATAGTACAAAGATAATGAATATTTATTGAATGAGCAATTAAACAAATTAATGAATTGCTTACTTCCAAATCCACCCTAATTAATTTGGATGAAATTCAAGCTTACTCTCTTGGGGAAAAAAAAGTGAAAAAATTAGTGTACTCCCATATAGGCCAGGAGAGCATTTGGTTCCATAGAGTCTCTATGGAAAGGCTGATAATACATCGTATTATTATGATTATATCACATTATATTATTTCCCCATTATTAATGCTTTCCTATACTTTCTAAAACCCAAACCAGAATTTTCTATTTTTCTTACAATATCCATTTAAAATATTATATATGTATATGTAATATATACATCTAAATATATATGTATAGATAATATATACATCCAAATATGTGTGTGTGTATCTGTATCTGTATCTCAAAATATTAATGGCTTTGGGAAAAGAGGTTTTATATTGTCAAAGATAAGTTATTTTTTAAATTCTAATTTTAAATATGTGAAACTAATACCTTCAAAGTTATAAAAAGAAGATTCCACCCTTCAATGTAGCTACTTCCAATTATATTTTTGTTAACTGGTGTATAGTACTTAAGGTCAACTGAAGATAATAGTAAAGCTATATCAATTTACTTTATTTCACAGCTTTTCAATGATGTTATCCTTCATATTACTTAAAGAAGTTATATGTTGGGTGTTACTGTCTGAAATCTTTAACAAAAATGTATTTTTGTAACTATGAATGTAACATAACTCCAAAACAAAAAAATTACAACTTACTGAGGTTACAAATGTTATTAAGTTATACTATTATTTTTTGTATAAACTTCCATCCATTATGACTCAGATTGTCAGTGAATTCTTCTGATTGCCTATATATAACTTTACAGAAATATGAATGTATTAAATTATACCTATTGCTTCCTTAAAGTTAATAAAAGTCTTTTGTTGCTATGTTTAATAGACTTTGAACTGGTTCAAGTGCACATCCCCCAAACATCATTATGTTAAGCCAGCCACATATTCTAAATGCATCATGAAGCCTTATCTCTGTTATGGTGAGAAGCAAGTAACATAGATTTCCCTGCTCCTAAAGTCTTAGGGTGGGCACTTCAGAGTTCACATGCCTATGAAATGCCCTAAAAATTAATATAAAACTTTATATTCAGGGAACAATGCACACTTTTCTGTGAGGCTTTTCATAACTTTCATCAGATTTTCAAAGGCTATGGACAACTGTAATACACACTAATTGTTAATATAAAAGATGACATAGATAATAGCACAATCAATCAAACAGGTGAAAAACATTTGTAATTAAAGTGTAAAGAAACTCTATCTCGTTTGATAAACTTATTCATTGCCAGTTTCCATAGATGATTACATAGATCTTGAGTCTTCCATCAAGACACTTATTGAAGGCATTTATTGTCAATTTATCAAACATCCAGCTAGCTTGATACACAAAAGTTTGGGGTGGCAATAAAATGAATTTGAAATAATTCAACCTGTTTTTCTTTGTTTCTAGTAATTATTTCCCTTAATTGTATTTGTGTATATGTGTGTAATTTCTTTTTTTTATACGTTTATTTTATTTTATTTTATTTTTTCAGTGTTCCAAGATTCATTGTTTATGCACCACATCCGGTGCTCCATGCAATACGTGCCCTCCTTAATACCCACCACCAGGCTCACTCAACCCCCTACCCGCTCCCCTCCAAAACCCTCAGTTTGTTGCTCAGAGTCCACAGTCTCTCATGGTTTGCCTCCCCCTCCAATTTACCCCAATTCACTTTTCCTCTCCTTCTCCTAATGTCCTCCATGTTATTCCCTAAGCTCCAGAAGTAAGTGAATACTACCATCGAGTGACAGATTTTTTTTTTCAGCATCTATTAGTAATGCTTAGGAAGGGAAATTTATGGTTACCAATAGTGCTCCAAATTAAACTTGTTAAATTTGCTACCAAGTGTTTATCTTATGATAAATATAAATATATATATACACACATATATATTTTCTCCCTTAAATATAAATATAAATAAATATATGTGTGTGTATACACACACACACACACACACACACACACACATTTTTTCCCCCTTAAATACCCTAAGTTAATTTTCTCACACTGGAGGCTTGAAGTCCAGGATCAAGGTGTCAGCTGGGTTGCTTTTTCTGAGGCCTATCTCCTAGGCTAATTGATGGCCATCTTCTCACTCTGCCTTCTCATGGTCTTTTCTCTGTATGCATGCATGATTGTGTTCAAGTTTCCTCATAAGAACAGCGGTCATGTGGGTCAGGGTTCATCCTAAAAACCTCATTTTAACTTAATGACATTTTAAAAATCCCTTTTCCCAAATACAGTCACATTCTAAGTTTCAGGGAGTTATGACTTCAACTTAAGGTTTTGGTTGGGAGGGGAGGCACAATTTCGGTCATAACTATGATGATCTTCCTTTAGCCATATTTAAAACAAAATTAAAGTAATATACATGCAATGAGTTTTAAAATTCCTTAAACCGTAAAGGCATTTTTGACATGCTTCTATCAATAGTAATAATGATGATGATGATGATAATCTTTAGTATAATATTAGCAATTATCCTTTATTAATATCTATTTTCATTTGAATCTTCAGAAAAAATATTTATGGTTAGATATTATTTTTCTCTTTTTATAAATAAACTGAAGATTAAATATGTTAAGTGATTTGTTCATGATGGACCAAAAATTAAGGAGGAAAAGATTTTATTCTATTTCCCTGGAGAATTATTTGAATAAAATGTAATTTTGTTGTTGTTGTTGTTTTATTTGACATATGCCTACATTCTGAAATGATCACCACAGTAATATTAGTTAATACACCAATCACCTCACATGGTTACCTTCTTTTGTATGTGTGGTGAAAACATTTAAGAGCTACTTTCTTGGGGCACCTAGTTGGCTCAGTCTCCACATTAATCTTTTGTCTTTGGCTCAGGCCCTGATCGCAGGGTCCTGTGATCGAGCCCATCCCCCTACCACGGGCTCCCTGCTCAGTGGGGAGCCTGCTTCTCTCTCTCCTGCTCCCCCTGCTTGTGCGTGCTCTCTCTCTCTCTGTGTGTGTGTCATATAAATAAATAAGAACAAATAACAACAAAAAAGATTTACTTTTTTTAGCAAAATTCAAGTACATAATACAGAATTGTTGATTATAGCCAACATGCTATACTTTAAATCCCTGGAACTTATTCATCTTACAAACAATTGACAGTTTATACCCTTTGGTCAACATCACCCCATTTCTCCCACCCTCAGCCCCTGGCTAAAGCCTATCTATTCTGTTTCTATGAGTTCAACTTTTTTAGATTCCATGTATCAGTGAATTCATTCAGTATTTATCTTTATCTATGTTGTTTTGTTTCAAGAGTTATACAGGACTTGTAAAACTAGCTTGGAAAGCCATTTGGCAATTATTAAAGTTGAACCTGATTATGCCCTATGATCAAGCCATCTCATTCCTGTATTATAGCCCCTTAAACATATTTGCAAGGAGGTAATTGAAAATTAGCATATTATTTGTAATAGTGGAAAACAACAACAAATTATATGTTCTTTAACAGGGAAATAGATATATTGTATTAGGGCATAAAAGGGGTACTATGAAGTAATTAAAATTAAAGAAATCAAGTATATGTCAAGAATGTAAGACAAAATAAGCAAAGTACAGAATAATAGTTCCAGTAAAATATTATCCATATAAAATTTAAAACATGAAAAATATTGTACATTGTTTATGGGTATATATGCAGTGATACATAACCCACATGAAAAAATAAACACCAAATTAAAGGTAATGGAATAGTATTGCTGGAGAGGAAGCAAGAGGAATGGAATAGGGAGAGGGAATTGGCTACTTCAATTATTTAAGTAATAAGTTAAAAGTTTTCTTGCCTTTCAAATGCCATTGAATTCTTCTGAAAAAAGTGGTATGAAAGTATAATAGAATCCTGAATCATATGTTACAACTTATTGTCATTATTGCTTTTAGGATGCTTTTTAGATTTTTGTGACACAAGTAAAGACTCATGACATGAGAGCATTTATAAATGTTGAACATAGATGAGCCATAATTTCAGTTCTAAATTAATCACTGTATTAAATCTTATTGTTTTGATTTTTTAACCAGCCAAATAATGCATGCTTATTATAGAAATTTTGGAGACAGCAAAATATGGCAAAAAAAAAAACCCCACAACAAATTATATGCAGTATAATTATTAAAATAAAACACTTTTAAACTCTTTTTAAAAAGGCTAAGCCTTTGAAGAAATATCACCATTTGCCTTAAAAGTGTGGGAAAAAATAATAGTGAGTTAACATATTTAGCAATTAAAGAAGCCCGAAAGGCAAAGATGTGAAACATATTGCATATTTCATGCAATTTTGTTGCATATATTTACATTGGACACTTTAATTTTATCAATTTTTTTTTACTAGTGATATAAAGAGAGTCTTACTTCAAATCTGTTAATAAACAGAAGAAAAAAGTAAACCTGAAAATATATTAATTTTCACTAATTGTAGACACAAATATTTTAAATTTTTTAAATAACAGAACCATTTAAAGAAAAGCATAAACTAAAACAAAAAGCTTTAAAGAAAAGTATATAATGTATCTACATGTCTTTTTTAGTACTTTAAAATCCTTAATACAGAACTTGACATACAAATAATGTTCCCACAAAGTAAATTGTCAAAATATCACAGATTTACAGTGGCCTGCTATCAGACCAACACAATGTTTGGAACTGAATTTTCCATACAAACCTGTGAAGCCTCAGTGGGACACAGTGGTGATATATTTGGTCCTCAGAAGACTGTGAAGCCAGACTGCTCTTCATTACCATCTGGTGGCTACTGTATGGAGTGGCATTAAATGTAACTTTAAAAGAAAGTCAAAGGAACTGAGTATCATCCTTAAAGAATAGAGAGAAGAACCTCAGTATCATTGATGAATATTAAAAATGCATGAGGATAAAGACCAAAGAAGGATCTGAGACTTCTCGTATAATAAAAAAGTATATCATAAAAAGTTGTTTTGTAAACAAGTTACAGTGGAGAAAAGTTGAATATCTGGTGAAAATGACTTATGAATAGCATGAGACTTTCAAATCACACCTATTTGCTGTATGACAGAAAATGCGGTATTTTCTTCTAGTGATATATTAGATGTAACCATTTTTTCTGTTCTTACTGAATCTTCAGTCATCCATGTATATTCATAGGACACCTGTCAAAGAAATTCTCTTTTCCATTTTATCGACCTGACAAACATTTATATACCTTTAAAATTTTAGCTTAAATGGTGCCTCTCTTGAGAAGTCTTGTCTGTGGTCTC
Source organism: Mustela nivalis (assembly GCF_964662115.1). Lineage (NCBI taxonomy): Eukaryota > Metazoa > Chordata > Mammalia > Carnivora > Mustelidae > Mustela > Mustela nivalis. The sequence continues at coordinate 28,593,095 of NC_139023.1, read as the reverse complement.
CTGACTAAGGGTTCTTCTAACTATCTCTGAAGACTGTTAATGCCTGTCTGCTGATCATTTGTGGAATGGCTTCTTTTCATGCCTCTCTGAGTTTCTTAAGTGTAGAGGTGGTGCCTTATGTATTCTTGTAAGACCCAAGTTCTAAGCATTTAATTTATATTTATGTAAGGAATTAGCCTATGAAATTCATTGTTATTTAAGAAATTTAAACTAAAGGAAACCTCTGACATTTCAAGCTTAACAGACAGTAAAGCAAGGACAGAGTTAGACTTTAGAGAAAGTAAATGTCCATATTGACCTTTTAAATTTCCCACTTCCATCACAGAATTGCAAAGCCAAAATAGAACCGGGGAAATCATCTAGTTCTGCCACATAATTTTATGTATGAGACTGAGGCTCAAACAGAATACATGACTTTCCCAAGTTTCTGCAATTAATTACTAGACTCGGGATTTGAATCCCTGTCTTCCGATTCTCCATCACTGAGATTTTTATTCTCCTGGCTAAGCCCCAACTACCCTTAGGAGAAAACTGAAGTGCAGGCAATGGACTTGAAGTCTAAAAATTAAAAGCCTTGATCCTTGACCCAGCCTACGTATAGTTACAGGCAAGTTAGGAAATCACTAGTTATGTTATCAGGCAATAGATTTAAAAATTTTAAGTGCTTAAATTTTATGTCTATGGGTCTAGGAATTTACCTTAAAAAATAATAAGGCATACATGCCAAGATTATGAGCACAATGGGCAACAAGGCAGCATTATTAATACTTTTGACAAAAAAGATAGACTCCTGGATATAATTTCTGGAACGTTTTGCTATTATGAAATATACTCTAGGCCTGAGTAGAAGGTTTTTGAGATGCTCCAAACACACTTTGTTTTTTAACAGCCTACTCTAAGTTGAGGCCAAACCCATGTGATACCCCTGTAAGAACAGATGACACAGTATCTTAGAATGTCTTTTTAATAAGATATGCTGGCCAACATCCAGAACCAGTTTTTTTCTGGGAATGTGTATTTGATCCCGTATCATCCAGCTTTTTCAGCATTAGAAATTATACTTCTAGGAGAAAAAAGGCTTTGGGCATTTACAGTCTGAACATTTATAGATTTATCATTTTGGCAATGCCACAGGTCTCTGGCATGTCGTGTTTGTAATTTCTGCTAGGGCATAAATATACAGAGTACGTGCTGGGCAGTCACCAAACTAGAGGGTGTGTAAGCTAAGGGCGTGCCTGGTCTGAGGTCAAACCCAACCAGGCTTTGTGGGTCCCAGGGTTAATGTCCCACATGCAGAAACTCTCCTGAGAATGAATGAATGAATGAATGAATGAATGAATGAATGTGGTTCTTGGTGAAGAAACCATCCAGTAAGATTTTAACTTTCAGGGAATGCTGAAAAATGCAGCAAACTTGTGGTTCAAGTACAATATCTCAAAAGGAATCCTTTGATACTAAAAGAAATAGGAATTGAAGAGAAGGGAAGCCTGGTGGCTCAGTCAGTTAAGGGCTGCCTTCAGCTCAGGTTGTGATCTTAGGGTTCTGGGATTGAGCCCCAGGTCATGCTTTCTGCTCAGGGGTGAGCCTGCTTTTCTCTCTCCCTGTGCCCCTCTCCCTCTCTCTCAAACAAATAAATTTTTTTTTAAAAAAGAAGGAATTCAAAAGATAATAGTGAAGCAGTGAAAACTTTTCTGTATTCAAAGAGACTGCCAGTAGTTTATCCTAGAGTCAAATTTGTAATAGCTTTCTGAAGCTATAGGCACCGAAGATGTCCTTTTCATTTATTTATTTTTTTCACTCACTGAGAACATTACTTTGCCCTCTTCAAGCTTTTCAAAACTAGAAACCAATGGCTCTGCAATAAACTACCAAACCTCTTTACCTAAGCAGGCTGTCTGCTACACATGGTGCTTAGTTACATGTCATTTATTAGCCCTCCCCTCTAAGGAATTGACAGCCAACTCTCCGCATTTTAACACCTTTCTATGAATACAGAGGTTCTCTTCTTTCACTCTTCTTTTCTTTCATCCCACCCTTTTTAAAAAGTTTACTAGCAATCTGGATCACCTGATTTGGGGATACATTTGATGCGTTTCTTTCAGGCCATCTAATAAAGATGCAATGATTGCCTTTTGCTTTCCCTTCTGCTTTATATCGTCCAACTACTTTTCTGTCTCATTTTGATGTTCTTTGAGAATGGAATCTTCTTCAGTTGAATTCTTTACAACAAAATTACAATGATCAATGTGTTTTTCCTTTCTCCTTCCCTATCAAATTATGACCATAGACTCTGGCTTTAGGTTAGGGTTGGCTTTTAGAAATTTTATAAAACTGCCTACTATTCACAGACAGACCCCTCATTATATTGTACTGAGAAAGTCTGGCTCTTGGGAAATAATGTTATTTCATTATTCCAAAGTGTATATTCCCACAAAGTTCTTAGTAACAAAAAAAATGAAAGACGTAAAAAACATACCCTATAATAATCATAAAGATAGAACTCTTTCCTTTTGTGAGTCTGGTATATCTATTATATCTATAATTTGTCTCATATCATGAATAGAAAATTACTCTAAAATCAAATTGCTTCACTTGCTTTTGATTACAATGACTTGAATTACGACAAAGTATCTATCTTCTAAGCAAACCATTTCTAAAATAAGGGATTATAGAAGCTAAGCATTGAAACACATTTTATGTGGGTTTGGCATAAGATTCAATAACTAACATGTTTTCAACATATTTTGCTTTGCTTGTAACACAAAATTCTGCCATATGTGAACCCAAGCAGGAACACAGAATAAGTGGGACAAATAGAAAATGTAGTAAGATGATAGATTTAAACCCAAATATTCCCATATTTACATTAAATATGAAAGCAAATATTGCAATTGAAAGATAATATTGCCAGACTGAATAACAAAATAAAGTTCCAGTTTATATCACTTAAAAGAGACTAACTTTAAATATAAGGACACAGATAATTTTAAGAAAAATTATACCCGATGTTATAAGATAAAGTAATTTTAGGTGCAAGAATCATTATTACAGATAAAGGTGACTGTTTCACATTGAAAAAGATGCAAACTTACCAGAATAATATAAAAATTCTGAGTTTGTTTGCATCTCAATACATAGCTTTAAAAAAACAGTACAGAGGGGCACCTGGTTTGGCTCAGGTCATGACCTCAGGGTCCTGGGATTGAGCTCGGCATCAGGCTCTTTGCTCAGCAGGGGAAAAAAAAAAAACCAAAACACTGTAGGAAACATTGACAGAACTATAGAATATGAATTCTTTTCAAATGATATGAAACATTACTCCTAAGTGACCATGTGCTGGGGTTTTAAAGCAGATCCAAACAAATGTGAAGGGATTGAAATCATACCAGTCGATCATTGTAAAATTCATAGAAGTTAAAAACAAATAGATAACCAGAATACTCTTCCAGAGAATGGAGAGAAGTAGAGAGAGATGGAACAAGTGGCCGGATCTGTAGGTGGGGTTCAGGGCATGGAGAGGCTTAAGCTGTACTACTGAAGCATTTTTATCCTAACCAAGCAATGGAAGAACATTAAAAGATATATATTTCAGGACTGATAGGATCAAGTTTGCATTTTTAAAAGGTCATTCTGGCTGGAACTGTGGTGATGGGGTTGAAGGGAGTGAGACGGGGTAAAGAATGGTTTAGAGTGCTGTAAGAGACTCACTCATAGGAAACATACTGGCGGGGGTAACTGAGTGATGGACATTAAGGAGGACACATGATGTAATGAGCACTGGGTGTTACATGCAACTGATGAATAAATGAACTCTACATTAGAGACTCATGATACACTATATGTTAACTAATGGAATTTAAATAAAATAAGTTAAAAAAAAAAGGAATGGTTTGGAGTAAGGAAGAATCTAGAGGCAGGGAGGACAGTTCAGGAATGCTTACAATATTATAGGTGAGGATGGTTGCCTGAACTGGAATAGTAGCAGGGAAATGGGGGTTGGAAATAAATGGAAAGACTAGAGAGATATGCAGTTGAAAAGATAGGCATTGTTTGCATTTGATGACAAAAAAAAAAAATGACATCCAGATTTTTGGGTGACAACTCAGCTCGATGCTGGGTTGTGGTATCATTCATTTACACACAGTTCCTCCATGGGGGCAAAGGGAATTGGAGATAGTGACCAGGAGATATTCAAGGGGATTATATAGTCACACTGGTTCTTAATAGTGTTCTGAACATGAAATGTACATTTGAACATTTGAGATTATAAATTGTAAAACCATGAAATTGTACCAAAAAAAAAAAAAAAAAAAGGGAGAGAGAGAAAGAAAGAAAGAAAAGAAAAGAAGAATGAGTAGAAAGCTTATGGTAGAATCTAAAAAATCACTTTTTAAACATCTGATATTGACTATCACTTGGGACAAAATAGAAATATTTTATCTTTTTTTTTAGAATTTTATTTATTCATTTGTCAGAGAAAGAGAGCACAAGCTGGGAGCAAAGCAAGCAGAGGAAGAAGGAGGCTTCCTGCTGAGCAAGGAGCCCAGTGTGGGACTAGATCCCAGGATCAGGGGATCATGACCTGAGCTGAAGGCAGATGCCTAACCAACGTAGTCACCCAGCCATACCAAAATATTTTTTCTTACACCTGGACTTTTAAAATACCACTATAATAAAATATTTTCTCAATAGGTTTATTCATATAATTTTAAGAAATAATAGCTAAAATTAAAAAATTAATGCACTCGACACTATTAATCAACACCATTTACTAAGCCTAACATGTTCAAAATAGTATCAATTTTGACTTTTTTAAGGAGAAGAAAAAAATAGAACCTGAAGAGTTAATGAGTCTGATTATACAAATCATGCTTAAGATAATTGACAAGAGACACACAACAGTACAAAAGGGGGGCCCCAGGGATCCTGATGGTTAAAGGTTAGAGGTTGTATTCCTGTAAGCATACCAACCCATGTAACTGAGGATTGTCATCAATAGTGCTCTGGAATTAAAATTTAGAAGTGAAGTTTCAGGGCTAGTCCAATAGACAAGAACAAATGAACCAAGACCCTCATATATTGGCCACAGAGTGGTTGATGTAGCATAGGATGGGTGGTCTCTAGACTGGACCAAAAAGAAAGTAAAACCAAGAGAGGGCGATGGCCCCCATTTAGAAAGCAACTGCAGATTTTATCCAAAGTCAGTAGATTTCTAAAAATGGATGTGTATACTTTAAAAGCTTTCTTTTGAAAAACTCTGCCAAGCAGTTTTCAAAACAAGGCATTTAGATGGGCTGCCCAAGCCCTTGCAGATAAACTAAGAATTCCTTTCTGCCACAGTTGACATTTTAACCAGGCTTCTGCTCATCTCTGGATAAATGTGACTGTGCTGTTCCACATTCTCAGCCAAGCTAAGCTTTGGTACATATTCAAGGAAGCTTTCTCAATGAGTGGAACACACTGTCTTGACCCCCCCTTTGGTAATAACAAGGCAATGTAGCAGGAACCACATTGGCATTTCCCTTCCCGGAACCCCACAAGCATCGGGTTCATATCTCTGCCTCTGACATAATGGCTGCAACAAAAATCGGTTCTTGCCAGTGTCTCAAATGATGACCAGGAAGAAAGAGAAGTGTCAAGGTCTGGAAGTATTGATGATGTCACGAATCTCTCATTTGGAAGCATCCGAGGCAAGACCATTTAAGCAGCATCATCAGAACACTCTGGGGCTAGACTTCAGCTTACTCTTGCAGTTTATATAGTTTGGCACATATAGTTTTGAACGTCCTCTCCAGTTGGGACTTAACTCCCTGAAACACAGCCTCTCTCTCTGGTAACTTAGATTTGAGTCCTATTGTTCTTCTCTTTACCTAGGACTGGTGGAATCCTCCTATGCAAAACTTCCAGATTCCTGGGTTGCACCTTTTCCCTGTTTATGATCCCTGGGTTGCACTTTCCCATAGATTTCCATGGTAAAACCCTCCATATGTCATCTTGGGTGTCTAATTGCTGCCGATTCTTCAGTCTCACAGGGTCATGCCCTGATCAACTGCCTGAGCGTGCTGTTCTTGGTTGTTAGATTTCAGGAAGATGGTTGGTATCGGTCCTCACAGATATTCATTTGTTACACTTCCTGATTACAATGTAATTATAATCACTTCCTGATGTCCATCTCCTCCGCCCCATATCTGGGTTGATTCTCTTTTTGTTTTTGTTTTTTCTGTCCATGTCTGCCCCAAAGCCTGTTTCCACTACCAGTGTCTTCTAGGATTTGCCAACTCATTGTTGCCTACTACGCTGTTATTTTTAGCCCTTTCCACTTGACCCCAGCAGAGTACCATCTGAATAGCATACTATTGTTTCCAGAACTGAATTAGCAATGAAGTCTGAAATGGAATGACTATTTCAACGAGCGTCAGGACTCACAACTGAATTCACAATCAGTTGAAAGGGGCTCAAAATTAAGACCCTGAACAGTGGACCTTAGGAATTAAGTCTTTCTTTTCTTTCCTTTTTTTTTTTCTTTTTCAAATGTTTAGGATGTGATTAGATGACCATGTTCCTGGAGCAACAAACTATAATAAGATGAAGCCAAAAAACTAACTAGATCCTTTTATAGAGTATTAGAGCAGAAAGAACTTTAAAATTACCTGGATCAATTCCTTGTTTCCTATTCTGGTGTTCCCTTAATGATTGCATCGCAATTGTGGTGTTGCATACTAATGAAGGAAATATGGTAAGCAATGCTGAGAAAACTTTGTTAGTGCCAGTAACTATAATCAGTTGAAATATTGGCTCATTTACCTGACACCATTTATTGTGGTAAAATGACCATGCTATTATCATATTTTATTTTATTTTATTTTATTTTATTTTATAAAGAGAGCATATATGTACACACATGAGGCAGGGTGCAGAGCAAGAGAGAGAAGCAGACTCCCTGTTTAGCAGAATCCCAGGACCCCAGGATCATGACCTGAGCTGAAAGCAGACGCTAAACCAACTGAGTCATCCAGGAGCCGCCATGTCATCCTCACATTATCCTTAATATGTAGCAAAGTTCTTCTATCTTCTTCCCCAAAGCTGGATAGTATTGGCTCTGACCTCTTCCAAAACCTAGCCACCCCATTTCTTAGCTATTTGCCCTTGGAAACATCTTTTTATTACTCTGGACTTCATTGTCATCATTTGCAAAATAAGGACAACGGTAGTGCCTATTTTATAGAATTGTTAATGAGGATTAAATGTGTTAATACATGTTAAAACAATTCAAAGAGTCCCTGGAACACAGCGAACACTAATGAAGTGTTAGCTATATTAATAACTAACGCATTAAATTTTTGAACCTGACACTTTTTAACTCATTGCCACTGGTGAGGAGAAAGTCTTTCCACAGCTGGAGGCAAAAAGCTTAAAAGTGTTACAACATTAGGAAGTTAACCCATTCGTGAGAATAAGTTTTAGTCAAAGTAAAAATGAGAGCATTATAGACAATTTGCAGTTCAAGGGTGGATGAAGTTCAAAGGTCAAGGTACCTAAAAAATGAAATGCAACCCAGTGGGGGCAGTTAGCAAAAGAGGATGTGGGAGGCCCAGAGACAAATTTGAAAGACTTTCTAGTTTGTTGGGGCGGTCATCAAGAAGACATGGCCGCCAACTGACCTATGAAATGGACCAAGGCCATCAGAGGTTCCTCACTCCACCCCTGTCTTGGAATTACTTTCCATGCACCATGCTCACACGATGAGCCACTAACCTTAAGAGAGCAAGGCATTGTGGGGACCCTCTGTACTCAATACTGACTGAATCCAGGTAAGGCTTCTGTATAATCTTTTAAAATTCTGGCCAGTGGCTGGGGAGTTCTGTTTATCTTTCTGCTACCCAGGAAGGGAGCCAGCTTGTGAACCAACACAGTTTTGCCCAAGACCTCCCTTTATCATCGCTGCTGCAGGAATGTATTGAGAGATGCAATCAGGGTACTTCTTTCCTGCATGACTGTGCAGACGCACATGAGCCTGCAGCTAGACGGAGGGGGCTGCGATAGGCACGGAGCCCAGCTACGAACTGCCTAGGCAGCAAATACTGAGAAAACTGGCAAGAAGACGGAGGTGGGGACAAGCCAAGGAAGTCTGCATTGTGTTCTGCTTGCCTAGGGCTGAAAACTAGGTGCGGGAATCCTGAGAGCAAGGTCAGAGGTTGGGCCAACTGGCCATGCTTGCCTGGAAAGCAGAGACATTAACAGATGCAGGGACCAGACTGTTTCCAGGGAGATCTGTTTGTGGGCTCGCGTACCTGTGCTCCATGGTGAATACGTTCCAGCTTGCGGGGGTTTATGAATTTGACCAATCCCTGCTTCACTTTGTATTTTCCCAACCATTCTAACTCTGGGGCAGCCCATAAGTTTATACCCTCCAAGTAAGATGCATTTCTTGGCAAAGGAGAAAGACTTCTATTTTTCAGGTTTTATGATTTGTGCTTCATCTAATTCTAGGAGTTTGATGAATATACACAAATTTGATGAATATACATAAACTACTCACAATTTATTAACTTCTACCTAACCTCCTCCTAGTCATTTTAAGTTGACTTTAAAATTTTTAATTTCTTTTCAGTGTTCCAGAATTCATTGTTTATGCACCACACCCAGTGCTCCCTGCAATTCGTGCCCTCCATAATACCCACAACCAGGCTCACCCAGCCTCCCACCCCCAGCCCCTCCAAAACCCTCTAATTGTTTTTCAGAGTCCACAGTCTCTCATGGTTCGCCTCCCTATCCAATTTCCCCCAACTCACTTTTCCTCTCCATCTCCCCATGTCCTCCATGTTATTCCTTATGCTCCACAAATAAGTGAGACCATGTGATAATTGACTCTCTGCTTGACTTAAGGGGGAAGAAAACCTAACAGCCAAGAGTGACTTAACATCCAGGAGCTTCACACTCCACTCAATTTAATTCTAACATTTTGTCAAAATTGATTCAGAATTTAATAAAAACAGAGCATTACGGATACAGTTGAAACTTCCAGAGTACTCCACCACAACGCAGAGTACTTTAAAAGTAGCCATCACATTGAATTTTGTAGCTCTCTTTTCCTGCACATTTATGTGTTTTTGTTACATAACTATACAAAGTAAATAACATTATTTATCATGCTTTTAGTATTTTCATATATAGTATCATCATGCAATTTGCTTTTTTATATTATACATTGTTCTTAAGATTGTATTTTATTAATTTTTTAAATTTTTAATTAATCAATCAATTAATTAATTATTTGACAGAGAGAGGGAGAGAGAGATTACAAGTAAGCAGAGAGGCAGGCAGAGAGAGAGTGGGAAGCAGGCTGCCCGCCGAGCAGAGAGCCTGATGCGGGGCTCGATCCCAGGACCCTGAGACCATGACCTGAGCTAAAGGCAGAGGCTTTAACCCACTGAGCCACACAGATGCCTGGAGATTATTCGTTTTTATACACTGTCATGGTAATTAACTCTCACTCCCATAACAAACAACAAACAGCTTAGTGAGATAAAGGTTTATTCTCCCTCCTGTAAAGTCCAATGTTGTTTATTCATATAAAATCCTGAGTAGATTTCCTCCAACTGCTGACTCAGGGATCTGAGATTCTTCCATCACCTAGTTCTCTGTCTTAGCTTTCTGTCTGTCTTAGCCTCACTGAAGTAGGAAAAAGAGAAAAGGGAAAACACAGTAGATATTTAACCATCTTGGCCAAAAAAATGACCCATAATATTTCTTTTGACATTTGTTTGCTTGGAACATGTCATGCAGACACTCTAACTGCAAGGGAGTTACTGAGATGCAAAATTGACACCAATTGGTTTCAGAGCATTAATTAGAATGTGTTGCCATTAATTGCCTGCTTTCCTTTGTTGAGATTTATCCATATACCACTGTATATCCATATACCACTACATAAACAGTGAATAGGTACGAGCTAGTTTTGCAATATGTGTTCTCTTTCTATTAATAAGAATATATATTGAATTTTTTCTGTCCATTCATACAGCCCTTGTATATCTTAATTCATTCCATTCTTCATTTATTTAGGACATAGGTTTGATCTACAGTGTACCAGGATTTTTGGTATTTTCTATTACAGATTATCATTCTTAACGGACACAGTCTAGCAGGGAAAATACACATCCAGCTAACTATAGAACTATGGAGAGAGTGTTTGAATAGAGGTTTTAACTAAATGCTGCAGCAGTAGGAGTATTAGGAAGAATTAGACTTTGAAATTCTTAGGGATGAAATGGGCAGAGAAGTACCGCGCGGAAACAGAATTCAGCATTTAAAAGGGTTGTTCCTGATTACACAGAAAATGGAAGTAGTTCAGCATTTTAAATATCAAGGACATGGTAATAGGGGAGGGGTTCAATGAAGAAAAAAATAACAGAAATAATCTAAGAGATAGGGTCATGGTTCCCTATGTCCCTAAGTATAGCATATTACCTTCAAAAAAATATGAACCAGGCTATAAAACCAAAGATTCTTTAAAAATGCTTCATATTTTGCCTTATAAAAATTCATATTCTTGGTTGGTTAGTGAAAATCTAAGCTTGTTATTTCAATTATTTTTTCTTTCCCATCATTAAAAATGTTCAAGCTCTTTTAAAAATGATTTAATAGAAATTTCTGGAAAACCATAATCATTCGAGTTGATCACTTAAGTGACATACTGACACTTCAGTGAATTACAAAATTGCTTAATAATTTTCTGAAAAAAAGGAAAATCAAATCCAGAAATGTTCTTCATCTTCCCTAGATGACAAACTTTCTATTATGCAGACAATTTAATGAACAAAATGATGTTCATTGGTTGAAATGAGAGTAGAATCAATTTTTGAGCTGGGGGCTGAAATATCCAACCTATTATTATTATAAAATTAAGTTTTTAGTAAATTGCATGGACTGCTTTGAAAGCAGAATTTGAGAATGTGTGGATTAATACTGTTTTTTTTGACTGGAGAAAGGGATAATGAGTTGTTTGGAAAGAATGATGTTTTGGTTAACTGACCTAGAAGTAATTCAAGGTCTGTAATTTTCTAGATGTGTAACTTTCTGCATATCATAAGGTTTCTATGTATCTCACTATTTCTCACTTTAAAAAGAGAGTTTTGGGCCAGATTGTTAAATTCCTTGCTAGTGGTAAGATTTAGTGAGTGTTTGGCATCATGCTTTTGATATGACATAACTATCTGAGAAAAGAATTATGACTGTGGCAACTATGTGACATTAAGCACACCTTCAATGATACTTTCGTATAATACTTGGCTGATGGTCCCATTCTTCATGTATTTAATCAAACTCCTAAGCAAATTAAAAGTGGTTATTTTCTTTTATTTTTAAAATAACATATACTATATTATTTGCTTCAGGGCCACAGGTCTGTGAATTATCAGTCTTACACAATTCACAGCACTCACCATAGCACACACCCTCTTCAACAAAATATTTTCTTTTCTTAAAAAAAGATTTTATTTATTTATTTGACAGACTGAGATCACAAGTAGGCAGAGAGGCAGACAGAGAGAGAGGGAGAAGCAGGCCCCCACTGAACAGAGAGCCCGATGTGGAGCTCGATCCCAGGACCCTGGGATCATGACCTGAGCTGATGGCAGAGGCTTTAACCCACTGAGCCACCCAGGTGCCCCACAGAATATTTTCTTAACTGAGTACTGCATGCAGTATAACCAGAGAAATATTGAGAAAAGATGAAACAGACTTCCAGGTGAATTATGCTGTGACAAATACTGTAGGAAGACTGCTAAGGGTGAAGCCCAAAGAAACAGTAAGAAACAAGTGAAAACAAATAGGAATACGTAAAATAGGAAATAATGGTTTTAAACAGCAAATAATGATAATCATTATCTTCACAATCTAACTATTTATTACACACACACACACACACACACACACATAGGCTTCTTTTTAACCACTTACTGTGGAATATTGGCAAGATACTTAACTTTTCAAGGCTTAATATTTTCATCATGATTGTTTTTTGACTAACACATGACTAATCTCTCAATCAAAATTTTGCACACTGCTAATTAACACTGTTTTGGAGCCCTGTGTGTATTTATCTACAGATTGCTAAGGAAGTTCAACATTGGTTGAAATAACTGATTATTTTCTCTGACAACTCAAATAATTAATTTGTTGTTGAGCCCTGATTTCAATTATTGGCTTTTCCAAACTTGAGTCTCTTACCAATTTTTTTAATGTTTGCCCATATTTTTATTTAATTTTTCCTTTTTATAAATATTTGTTGCCTTTTCTTCTTTATTTTTTTATGTTATGTTAGTCACCATATAGTACTTCATTAGTTTTTGTAGTATTTCATGATTCATTGTTTCTGTGTGACACCCAGTGCTCCATGCATTAAATGCCCTCATTAATACCCCTCACTGGGCTAAACCATCCCCCACACCCATCCCCTCTAAAACCCTAAGTTTGTTTCTCAGAGTCTGTAGTCTTGCATGGTTTTTCTCCCCCTCACATCCCCCCGCTTCATTTTCCCCTTCCTTCTCCTTATGTCCTCCATGCTATTCTTTATGTTCCACAAGTAAGTGAAACCATATGATAATTGACTTTCTCAGCTTGACTTCTTACACTCAGCATAATCTCCTCCAATCCCATCCATGTTGATACAGAAGTTGGATATTCATCCTTTCTGATGGCTGAGTAATATTCCATTGTATATATGGACCACATCTTCTTTATCCATTTGTCTGCTGAAGGGCATCTCGGCTCTTTCCGGAGTTCAGTTATTGTGGACATTGCTCTATGAACATCGGGGTACAGATGGCCTTTCTTTTCACTACATCTGTATCTTTGGGTAAATACCCAATTTACCCCTAGCAATTACTAGGCCCCTAGCAATTATTTTTAATTTTTTGAGGAACCTCCACACTCTTTTCCAGAGTGGTTATACCAACTTGTTTTCCCACCAATTGTGTAAGAGGGTTCCCCTTTCTCCACAGCCTCTCCAACATTTTTTGTTTCTCGCTTTGTCAATTTTTGCCATTCTAACTGGTATAAATGGTATGTCAATGTGGTTTTGATTTGAATTTCCCTGATGGTTAGTGATGATGAACATTTTTTTATGTGTCTGTTAGCCATTTGTATGTCTTTTCACCTACTTAATCAATGAATTTTAATGTTTGTGGCTCTTGACAATAAAATAAATGCCCCCCAAAATAATGTGATAATACTGAAATTTTACAATGTATTTGTTTTCATCTTTTGACTTATTCCTGATAATTTATGAAATTTTTATATATATATATATATATATCACTAACCATTAAAAAGGAAAACTGATTTTCTCTGAAAATAAGCTTTTAAGATCTTCCATTCTGTTATTAGTTTAACTTAAAAATCTTAATGAAATTGAATCACAGTCACTTAAAACTGAAACACCCAAAATTCATGAATTTGGGAAAAAATAATGCATTTCTCATCTGCCTAATGGAAGTTTCTCTGTGTCCTCATATTGGTTGACCTATCTGAGGTAACTGCTACCATAATTGTTCATTTCCTTTTCCTTGACATACTTTCTTCCCCTAGCTTTCAGGAAACTACCCTCTCCTGGTTTTCTTCCTATCTGCTATTTTTCTTAGCTTCATTTTCTAGTTCCTTTCTATCTACTCCAACCTCAAAAGACTGAAAAACCCCAGGGCACCTTGGATTTCTTCTTTTCTACCTATACCCACAATATTGGTGAAATTATGTAGTCCATAGCATTAAATACTGTTAGTAGCATGGCTGCCATAACGAAATATCACAGATCAGGGGGCTTAAACAGAAATTGAGTTTCTCATGGTTCTGAAAGCTGGAAGCCCAAGATCCAGGTGGGGGCAGATTTGATTTCTCCTGTGGCCTCTCTCCTTGGCTTACAAGTGGCCTCATTCTTGCTCTGTCCTCACATGGCCATTCCTCTGTGTTCAGATACTCCTGGTGTCTCTTCTTCTTCTAGGATATCAGTCATATTGGAAGTTCCACATTCTTACAACCTCATTTAACTTTAATTATCTCTTTAAAGGGTCTATCTCCAAATGAAGTCATTGAGGGTAGGGCTTCAACATATTTGGGAGGACATGAAATTAAGGCTGATAGTTTTCAAATTTTTTAATCTCTAGTCAAGAATTCTCCTTTTACATGGGGTTATCCATTATTGTTGACCTTTGAGGAACATGGGTTTGGACTGCAGAGATCAATTTGTAAGCAGATTTATGTTGATAAATATGTTACAGTACTACAAATATATTTCCTTTCCCTTATGATTTTCTTAATAAAATATTCTTTTATCCAGCTTACCCTATTGTAAGAACATAGTATGTAATACACATACAAAATATGTATTAATCGGCTTTATGTTATCAATAAGATTTTGGTTAATAGTAGGCTATTAGTAATTAAGTTTTAAAGGAGTCAAAGTTACATGTGGATTTTGACCATATGGGAGTCTGAGCCCCTAATCTTTGTGCAAGGGGCAACTCTATATCCAATTTAGCTTATCCAGAACCGACTCCGGTCACAAACACCCTTTCCCAAACTATTTCTCCACATCTTCCCCAACTCTGCCATCTGCTCAGCTCAAAGACTTTGGAGTCACTCTAAATTCCTCTTCCTTGACACACCAGTCCTCAGAACCTGATGACTTTGGCTTCAAAAATATATACTGAATACGACCACTTCTCACTATTACTTCTACTCTAGTTTTTCCACCTGGATTAGTGACAGAACTCCCTCTACCCTTGCCCTCTAGCAGGCTATATTCTAGAACCTAGAGTGATTCTGTTAAAAAGCAAGTCTGATCAAATCCTGAATTGTCCACATCAAATCCTTCTGCTAGCTTTCCCTCTTACTCAGAGCAAATCTGTTAATTCTAACTCATCTCCTGTTGCTTTTTCTGCCTCTCCCTCTGCTCTAGCAGCACTGGCTTCCTTAAACACACCAACACCTTCCCACTTCAGTATCTTTACACTTGTTCTACCCTGTTGGCAATGTTCTTCCTCCCTCTATCTACATGGCTCACTCCGTCACCATCTCTAGCCTCTTACTCAAATGTCAACGAGGCCTTCCCTGATCATCATTTCTCAAGTTTCAACAAACACATCCCTCCCCAGATTCTTATTTCTATTCCCTGGTTTGCTTTCCCCCCCCTCTTATCACTGTCCAAATATACAGTACACTTTATATATTTACTTTGCTTATGATCCATCTCCCTCCCTGGAATATAAACTCCATGATGGCAAGGATAGATTTCCTTCTGGTTTGTTCACAGCTGTGTACTCAGTATTTAGAACAGTACCTGGCTCGTATTAAACAGTCAATAAATATTGCTAGATTTGTTTATGTATTATTTATTTATAAATAATTATTGTTTATTATTGTTTATTTGTCATTCATTCATTCATTCATTCATTCAACAAATGTTTATTGCATATCTGTTCTGAGCCAGACATAGTTCTGGATAAGTTCTGGGTGAGTTAAAGAAAATGTTTCTTTTCCTCACAGAGCTGCAGTTTAGTAGTTTTATAAGAATACATGTGATAGTAGAGAACAAAGAAATCTTAGCCACAGTACTTGGCCATGTAAGAACACAGGAAATCCTTACCAGTAGGAACAGCCGTTATCACGATGGACTTGGAAATGGACATGGAAGGCATTCCTGGCAGCTCACAGCATGGCTGTAATTTTGACTTCTCTGAAAGTGTGTAGATCTTCAATCATGTGTGGTCTTTTCTCAAGAGTTTCACTCTTATTGTTACTCAACTCATCTCGTGAAATGACTTCTTATTTTCTGAGAGGATTCTCCATAATCTGTTCATCAGCATTTGGGTATTTGACTCTCTGTACTCCACCTTTTCTCCAAGGAGCAGTATACATACTAGTTGATAATAGTGGCTTTAGATTTTGACTTTGTGAGCTTGAGAACAGGCTCCGTCACATCTCAGCTATGTTACCAACAGCAGTTTCCTTCATTCATCTCTTTTTCCTTTAAAAAATTTTTGAAAAACGAAAAAAATATTTTTGAAAAATGAAGGCACTATTGCTATAATCTTAGAAAAGTTAGATATACATAGCATAATGTATTTTAAAAGACTTAATATAGATAGTGCTTGGCATGTAGTAAGCATTAAAATAAACACTAGCTTTTGTTTTTAATTCATCACTTCTACTTAGGAAATACAGCTTATGCAAAATACCTGTTCCTTCCTGTTTCATTACAACCCATCAACTTTACGGTATCTTCTCTAACTCATAAATGTATAACTTCTATACCTTTTGCCTATAGATTCAGAATAATTTCTCAACATTTGTTTTTGATCTCACTGCATTTAACTTAAAAATTAAATAACTTCTTACCCATTTATTTGCTTCACACTTCCATTTTATGTCTTAATTTTCTCTTTCTTGTATTAATGTTTTGTTTTCCTATAGCTACCCCTAAGAAATTCTTGCTGAAAGAATTTGTGAGGCAAAACTCTCAGTCATTTTATGCCTAAAAATGACTTTAAATTACCAACACAACTCAATGCTAATTTGTAACAGTAAAGAATTAGCACTTCAAAGTCATATTCACTCAGAATTTTTAAAACATTGCTTCCTTGATTTCTGGTACTAAATTTGTTGATAAGAATTTCTGATGCATGTGTTTATAAATTTCTTTTTGCTTTTCTCTTGTTTATAAGAAAGAATTTCTGGTACTAAATTTACTGATAAGAATAACAAATTAGGGCACCTGGGTGGCTCAGTGGGTTAGAGCCTCTGCCTTCGGCTCAGGTCATGATCCCAGGGAGCCTGCTTCCTCTTCTCTCTCTCTCTCTGCCTGCCTCTCTGCCTGCTTGTGATCTCTGTCTGTCAAATAAATAAATAAAATATTAAAAAAGAGAATGACAAATTATTCTCTTTTCTATGTAGGTAATACGATCTTTCGCCCCTCAGGAGAATTCTAGATTTTTTTTTATTCAAGTTGTTCTGAAAATTCACCAGAATATGACTAATTAATGCTGTTTAACAATTCAGTGAACTTGTTCAATCATAGAACGAATAACTTTTGTCATTTCTGGGACATAGCTATTTCTTTTCTTATTTGCGCCTCTCTTTTTCTTCCATTCTTTCCTTATGTAACTTCTGCATCTCTTTTCAATGACATTTTATTTGTCATTTGCAATGTAATCTTGATAATTATTTGATTCTATTATTTGGCTCACTAACAAAATCATCAACTGTGTCATTCAATTCATCTGTTGAATTTTTTTTTAAAGATTTATTGATTTATTTATTTAAAAGAGAAAGAGAGTGCGTGTGAGTGGGGGTGGGGGTAAGGGGCACAGGTGGAAGAGAGGAAAGGCCAAGGAAGAGAGAATCTCCAGCAGATTTCTCCAGGCAGAGCCTGAGGTACAACTCAATCCCAGGATCCTAAGATCTCAACCTGAATGGGAATCAAGAATTGGCTGGTTAACCAACTGAGCCACATAGGTGCCCCTTGAATTTTTCTTTTAAAATTTGTGATTAGATTTTAATTTCCTAGAACTCCAGTTTTGTTTCATTTTGTCTTTTTAAGATTTTATTTATCTATTTGACAGAGAGAGAGCACAAGCAGGGGGAGCAGTAGGCAGAGGGAGAGGGAGAAGCAGGCTCTCCTTACAGCCCGGAGTGGGATGTGGGGCTCCATCCCAAGACCCTGGGATCATGACCTGAGCCAAAGGCAGATTATTAACAGATTGAGCCACCCAGGTGCCCTAGAATCCCAGTTTTTAATTTGTGTCCTTGTCAACATTTGTTTTTGCCCAACAGTTTGTTCTTTTTGTTGGACATTATGCCCCTACTTAACTCTTTCTCAAACTATTATACTTGCTCCAAAATAGTTCTGTTTCCCAAAAGGACTTTTTTTTCTCCTTGTGGAATTCAGTCCTCTTCTTCAAGAGGTTGATTTTCTTTAAGATTTGCTGAGTTTTGATTATCTGTCTATATTTATGTATGAGGGTTCGTACTATAGTATTTCATTTTTAAAACCAAATTAGAACCTTCCCATGCCTATGGTTAATTCATTTCTGATTCCATGAAGTAAAGGAGGCCTGCAACTTCAAAAATATTTTTACCCCATATTTATTCAGCATTAGTGTATAATAGAAGCTACTTGTGACCGAAGAATTTTTTTGTTTTTTGTTTTTTGTTTTTTAACTTAAAATGTGAGATGAGGGGCGCCTGGGTGGCACAGTTGTTAAGTGTCTGCCTTCAGCTCAAGTCATGATCCCAGGGTCCTGGGATCAAGCCCCACATTGGACTCTCTGCTGGGCAGGAAGCCTGCTTCTTCCTTTCCCAGTCCCACTTCTTGTGTTTGCTTTCTTGCTGTCTGTCTGTCTGTCTGCCTCTCTCTCTCTCTGTCAAGTAAATAAATAAATCTTTAGAAAAATGTGAGATGATTTAGGTTTTAACTTTAAGAGGGAGGATGGCTTTATAAGTTTGATTGCTTTACTCAGAAAATGATTACAGTAATTTTGAAATTAATGAATTACTTTGTCACCATACCATTTCAGTGCAAATCTCTAGGTTTTTCAAATTTTCTTTAGAAACCCTCTTAAAAAAATCGGAAGATTTTGAAATGACCATGAAATAAAAATGATAAGTTAGTCATGTTTTGATCTCCATTAAGTATTAGTCAGTATGTATTTAATATATGGCAAAGAAAGAAAAAATAGCTTTATTTGCAACCAGATCTTCTATTTTCTTCTTCTAGTCTGGTTCTGGGTTAGCTGAAAGTTGGAACATCTCCCTCTCCTTGTCCTGCTCCCTTCCTTTGCTCCTCATATCCCTCTCATGTCCCATCGCCAAAGGAAGCTGAGGTAATCTACCTCATAAGACCCCCTCTCTGTCCCCAAGGGAAGGTGATTTTTCCTGAAGCAATCTTTACTTTTCCTTTGCTAATAGAAGTCTCACACATCTCCTTCCTATAAAAAAATCATTTTGTACAACTTCTGGAGCTCCCTCTCCTTGCTAGATTAGATGTTCCCTGATTTATGGATGGCTTAATGAGATCAATTAAGTCTTCAAATTTATTCAGTTAAATTTAATTTTTAACAATAAGATGGAATATTCTTTTCTCACCTCTAGTATTTTTTTTTTTTGCATTATACAATGGTTATTTGGATATATTTACCCTGATAAATAAAAGCTGAACAATATTTTATTGTTGCAAAGCTCTAAAAATATTTTTGAGTAAATAAATAAATAAACCCCAGGGCTATATGTTTGGAGAGAAAAGTGTTCACCTGGATAATCACTTGAGTGTTTGTAACACTTTTGTTATTTAGCTAATTTCAGATACTGAAAATTCAGCCCATGAAACAAATAAAATGAAAAGTAGAAATAGTTTCTACTAAAAGAATAACAGTGATATCTCTACACATTAACAGAGTGATGAGTGACACTACTTTTAAACAATGGTTTATAGCAATAGTTCACTGGTAAGCTTAATAGACATTCTTTTTGATTTTGTGTGTGCCCAGAGCATACACTGGTGAGCCACGGCTCACAACCCCATGCACTTCCAGTTTTCAGTTACCCTTTATAAGATTCCACTTAGGGAGCATAGGTCTGCTGTGTTTCAAGAAAAAAATTCTCATTCTGGCTTGTTCTAAAAATGCAAGTCACTCATAACATAGGATAAACTCTAAATGCATGTAATTACATAGGAGAAATTGCAAAAATCATATAATTATCTCAATAGAGCTTTAACAAGTGTTTTATGGTGGCAACATTTTTTCACAATTAATAGTATACTGGTAAAGAGTATAGTCTGTCATTAGACCACCCAAATTTAAATTCTGTCTCTATCATTTCATTGTGTAACCTTGGATAAATGAATAAACTTTCTGTGTCTCAGTTACTTCATTTGTAAAACAGAACTAATTATATTACCACCACCCCAGAAAGTATTGTCAAACATTTAAAATTGTCAAGCATTTAAATTTGTATTGGTATGTCAAGCATTTAAAATTGTATTGGTAGGGGCGCCTGGGTGTCTGGGTGGCTCAGTGGGTTAAAGCTTCTGCCTTTGGCTCAGGTCATAATCTCAGGGTCCTGGGATTAAGCCCCGCATCGGGCTCTCTGCTCTGCAGGGAGCCTGCTTCCTCCCTTTCTCTCTGCCTGCCTCTCTGCCTACTTGTGGTCTCTGTCTGTCAAATAAATAAATAAAAAATCTTAAAAAAAATTGTATTGGTAAATAATAAGCTTATAAAAATATTAACTATTCTTACTAATATAAATTACTTTTTAAAAAGATTTTTATTTATTTATTTGACAGAGATCAGAAGTAGGCAGAGAGGCAGGCAGAGAGAGTAGAGGAAGCAGACTCCCTGCTGAGCGGAGAGCCCTATGCTGGGCTCACTTCCAGGACCCTGGGATCCTGACCTGAGCCAAAGGCAGAAGCTTTAACCCACTGAGCCACCCAGGCACCCCAAATTACTATTTTTAATATAATCAACAATTTGGAATGTCTTTATTAATAAGATAGAGTATAAATTGTTGTATGTAAGTGTTGAATCAGTAAATTGTTTACCTGAAACGAACATCACACTGTATATTAACTAATTGGAATTTAAATAAGACAAAAAACATGAAATCATTTATTTGTGTAGAATTCTTAAAACAAAAAAGAGTATTCTTATAATCACTCTAAACACTGTAAATAGTAAAAATACTGGAAATAGTAATTTCAGGAGAAACTCAAAACAAGTAAAAGTACAGGGAAAGAATAAAATGTGAATTTATTTAGTTATTTACATAAGATAATTTGTAAAATTGTTATAGCATGAAGTTTAATTATATAAGAGTAAAAAGAGGTAGAAATGTACTTGGATCTGTTACATGACTTAATTTTTGTCCTCAAAAGTCCATGCTATAATATTTGAATAAGAAAAACTGAAAAATACAAAATAAAATAACATTTTTTTAGAGGTGACTAGGTGGCTCAGTGGGTTAAGCATCCAATTCCTGGTTTTGGCTCAGGTCATGATCTCATGGTCTTGCGACAAAGCCCACACCTGCTTAGGACTCTGTTCTCAGTGCAGAGTCAGCTTCAGATTCTCATTCCCTTCCCCTCTGCTCCCCACCCCAGCCACTTGTTCACACATGTGTTCTTTTCCTCTCTAAAATAAATAAATAAACTATTTATTAAAAAAAGAAAAAGACATTTTTTCATATTAGCAACTGAAAATCAGTTAAAAACCTGGATGTCAATATTGCCTGAAGCATAAGACATTTCTTTTCTAAGAAAATAATAAACTTTTAGGGAATAAATTCATATGCAAAAAATAGAATAAGGCTATTTCCATAAGTACAGATAAAAGTGCTACTTAAGTTACTGGTAGATTTACTATAATATCAAAGTTATATAAGAGTTTATAATTTTAATAAATAAATACAGAGCTTAAGCTATTAAAAAAGGGGCATAACAAAGACTGTATAAATATTTTAAAAGTAGTAATAGTGAGCTACTTTACTGAAATTCAAGGTGAGTTGATTTGAAGTGATTTAATAAAGATAAAAATATCATACTACAAATGAAAGTTTGTACTCTTTGACCAGTTATGAGATGAGTAAATTCTGGGGAATTTTAATGTACAGCATAGTGATTATAGTTAATCATATTACTGTATACTTGAGATTTGCTGAAAGAGTAGATCTTAAGTATTCTCATCACACACCAAAAATGGGAACTCTGCGATAGTGGATGTGTTACTTAATTTGGTTGTTTTAAGCATGCGACAGTGTATAACTATATTAAATCTTAAGTCATCATTAAATATATATATATAGAATATATGTTAATTAAAATCAGAAAACCTGATCAATTAAAAAGAATGCCAATCTACAGATAGATTCAGAAAATAACATATTGTATGGCTATTAGTACTATAAATTTCTTTAAGATAGGTTGTGGTAACTTATACTGCCCCAAAAGTATATAAAGTTATATTTATTTATAGCACTCATGATATTTGACGTTAAACCTTTTTAAAATAGCCAACTAAGTAAAAATGGTACTTCATATTTTATTCATTTTGTTACGTTGAAGATTGAAAAATTTTAATAAATTTATCAGTCACTTTCTTTCATGAAATGCCTAATATAGTCACTTTCTTATTTATTTCTTAGGTTTATTTATTTCTCTTATTGATATGTATCAACATTTCAAAAATATTAATTTCAAATATATATTCCCAGTTTGTCAATTATTAGTTTTAATTAGTTTTTGCAAAATATTTCAAACACTGAAAATACATAAAGAGTAGAATAATAAACACCCACATATCATGTTTTGATTAATTTGCTTGAGATTTTTTTCTTGGATAAAGTATTATAGATTCAGTTGAAGTATGTTTTATATCTTAAAATTTAGTATCCTTCTTATCTTTGCTTATTTTTATAATAGATAGCTATCCATCTAAAATCTATTTATCTCTCTCTATAATAATATATATTCTGAGTTTTGTGCTTAAATGTGCTTTTTTAAGATTTACTTATTTATTTGAGAGAGAGAGAGAGAGAGAGAAAGAGCAGGGGGGAGGGGCAGAGGGAAAAAGAGAGAAAGAATCCTCAACAGATTCTGTTGGAGCCTGTTGGGAGTCTTGATTCCAGGACCCTGAGATCATGACCTGAGCTGTAACCAAGAGTTGGATGCCCAACTGACTGAGCCACCCAAGCACCCTGTACTTAACTGTTTTTAACTTTACTAAATGTTATCACACTCATATAATTTTGCACCTAGCTCTTTTTATTTTGTTTTGTTTGTTTTTGCTTAGTATTTTGTGATTTATCTATGTAAAGCATGTAGATACTTATATATTTTTACTGTTGGATTCCATTGTGTATATATTCCCAATACATTAGCATTTAGATTGTTGTTGATTTTACACCATTAAAAGCAACACTGCAATGAATATTTTTAGACTGTGTGAGTGTCCTCAAAGGCATATTCCAAGCGGTGGAGATTCTGGGCAAAAGGGCATATGTTTCTTCAGCTTTCCCAGATATGCCCAAATTGTTTTACAAAGTATTCAGATCAATTCGTATGCCTACTGAAAGTATATCAGGCTTTCTAACCAATATTTGGCATTCTTAAGTTCTGCCTATCTAATAGGTCTGAAATGGTCTATCATTGTTTAAATTTGCGATTCTTCATTTTGAGTGTTTCTTTGTCTTTTTTCTTCCTTATTTACTTGTGGGAAAATTTTCCTTTTTGGTAAATACTTCATACTAATCTGTTCACAGATTCACAGTTAAATTTGCTGAATGGATGATCATTTTTGAATCCCCTAGGAGTTATCAGTAGAAGATAATAAGAGTAGGGATGATTAAGTATACATTGGTTTTCAAGAGCAGCTTAAATAAAAAAAAAAAAAAATTGAGTTGAATCTTGAAGGGGAAGGTCTTAAGTAAGAGGATTAGTTTGAAAAAGAAACAAACAACTTCACAGAAGAACTGTTGATGTTTTTAAGCCATGGGATGGGGGGTACTCACAGTGCATCTAGGTTTGATGACTTTTAGCATGTTTCAATTATTTACTTTTTTTATTATTTTGAATTTATTTCCCAGTTAGTTCTAAAAATTATTCAAGACAGCTTACACGCTATATTTATTCAGTGCAACATATCTGTTTTTAAGTTAGTAAAGTGTGACAAAGGAAAATTAAATTTAGGATTCGAGGGCATCAGGGAGAAATGTAACAACAAAATGCAGGTCATGAAGACCTTACATAATGATTAAAGCTGAACTATACCTGTAACTCCGAGATTCCCAGTGGCCAAAGCAAATAAAGAAATTAATGAATTTGAGGATTCCAACCGCCTTTCCCAGACTAGGGTCTGGGAAAAAATTTCTCCCACAGGTCCTTATAAGTAAGACAGTGATTGATACAGTGGGCTCCATCCCCAATATCATCCCAGTATTAGATGACATTATAAATATCTAATTAGACTCTTTGTAGTGTTCTTCCATATAAATGGAGGCATAATTTAAAAGCCAAATTTGGTGAAATTTATCCAAATTGTAGAGTACTAAACATTAGGATTCAAGAATTTGAAATCACTCACAGTTTTCCTCACTTCTAGGATTAAAATCTTGACTCTTTTATAGACACAAACATAATCCTGGTTGTAATTCAAAAAGAATTTGTAGGGGTTTATGACAAACTGGAAAACATATATCCCAATGAAAGCTATGTAAGTTGAACAGACAGTGACCTCCTAACTAAATATTTCTTTTATGAATTGAATTTGGCTAGCAAAGCTATAATTTGCAACCTCCAAAAGATGGCTCAATTGACAAATTTCATATGGAAAGGGATTCTGTATGCTGTCTTTTTCAATGTTGGGCCACCAGGTCTTAGCATAGTGGCTGTCACCTACCAAATGTTCAATAGATATTTGAGAAATAAATGAATAAATGAAGGAAGTAAACCTCTGCAAGTTTTGTTCTTTACAATGCAGACTTGTGCCATGTAGAGAGGTTCTATGCTTCAGCAAGGACTTGAAGAATAAATAAAACTTTTCATTTACTCATTAAAAGCAGATCCATATGAATTAAAAAGAGGTAGACTTGACACATTTTTCAGAAAATTAAGAAACCTGATTAAGCGTTATCATCGTCCCCAGAAGAAATGACCTCAGTGTTTAAGGTTGTTATGAGGCTCAAATGAGAAAATAAAGTTAATATATGTAGAATGTCAAGATCTACACATGTGTAAATGTTTGTACAATTCTTTGGTTACCTTCCAAAAGTCCTCACAGGCTGACCTTTCCAGCTATTTGATGTCTCCATTATTCTTCTGAGAACCTGTACTGCTCTATCACCTCCTCTCCATGCTAAACACTATCTGATTTTAGTTCCTGTTTCCTGGGGCACTGTAATAACCCTTCTCCCTTCTCATTGTTTTCCCTGTCTCCGGTTTCTCCCTTTGGGGTCCACACTTCATAGCGTAGAGTAGTCAGGTCCATGGATTCTGGGTTGACATGCCTGTTCCATGACTTATTAGCTATTTGATTTTGAACCAGTTACACTGCCCTGATTTGTTCCCAGTACCATTATCTATAATTTGAGAATAATAGTAATATCTACCACATTTGGATTATTATGAAGGCTTAAATAAGATTATCTACATAAGTGCGTGATGACCAGCAAATAGTCAGCAAGTGATAAATTCTAATTATTCAGATCATATAAACTATATAAACTATCTAGAGACAAAATGAATTTCCTTATATTTGTGTCCATCTTCCTGACAGGGAGCCTGTGAATTTCTCTAGGTCAGTAACCCTCTTTAAGTCGTCTCTAAGTTCCAGAATGCCTAGAACATAGTAAATATTTAATATATACCGTTAAACAAATGAACATATTCCTAGCCCAGGGCCTCCCGCCTGCCATGTGCTCAATGACATTTACTGAATTGTATTGACTAACTTTAATGTAATTCAAACACCTCTTGCATCCACGGAACCCCAGTCTATTTGCGAAAACAGAGATTAGACCCTCTGGGTGCTTCACGGTTGTGTTCGGGGCTGCTAGTGCCGGTTAACACACCGGCAATTTTAAGGAAGAGGTTTTCCTTACCAAAACCTAGAAAAAAGTGGGACTTGCTGCAGATGGCACTAGAAAAAGGGTTGCCTGCCCAGAGATGCTACCTCATCGCTTGTTTCCCTTAAATCTCGTGCCTGGAGAGACAAGAGAGGGGGAAGGAAGAAAAGTGGGGGAGAGAGTGATAAAAGTTGGCTCCTTTCTCCTCCTTCCCCTCCCACAGAGAAGGATTACACTAAGGCAGATGTCCTAGGATGCTTCCTAAGGGGACCTGATTCTTGGAGTCCTCAAATACTTGCTGAGTTACCCCTGTCCCTCCCTTCTTCTCTGGCTCTCCTCCATTCACGCCCGCCACCCCCGCCGTGCTCCCATCAGGAATACAGGCACACCCCGGAGCTCGGAGAACCGCCCCGCCGCCACACTCTCAGTTCTAGGACCACCGTGGCTGCCAACGAAGGATGCCAATCACCGGCAGCCTTAGCCAGATCCCCGGGAGTGGAGTAAAAAAATCAGGTTGAGGACAGAAAGGAAATGAACATAGCAACCTCTAAAGCTCGAAGAAATCCCAGTATGCAAATGAATACAGGATCCGGAGCAAGGAAAGAGCAGGACATCTCCGGCTACTCAGAGGACATGGAACACCACAAACAGGAACTTTAAAGGGATTGAAATCTGTTGCCTGTTCCACTAGGAATATTGTTTGCTAGGCACAAGGTGTCTTTTGGTAGTGAGCACCCTCTGCGCATGCGCAGGTCCTTTCGGGAATTACTGCCCTGCCGCCGACTAAGTTGCATTCCTTGAATCTTCGCAGGAAAGACAATTCTTTAATCAGAGTTAGTAATGTGGACAGTACAAAATCGAGAGAGTTTGGGGCTTCTCTCTTTCCCTGTGATGATTGCCATGGTCTGTTGTGCACACAGGTGAGCTGCCGTTGTTGAACGTCTCTCTCTCTCTCTCTCTTTTTTTTTCTTTTGATTTTTTTTTTTTTTTCTTTTTACATGCCTGCTGGATCATGTAGATTGTTATTTGGGGGTAAGGTGTGCTTGTCTGTATTTATGTCTGCTCGCAGTTTGTGTTCATTTTGAATTCGGTCCCTACTTCTTCCCTTCAGCGCCAATGAGCCCAGCAACATGTCATACGTGAAAGAGACAGTGGACAGATTGCTCAAAGGATATGACATTCGCTTGCGGCCGGACTTTGGAGGTAATGCTTCATCTTTTTTCAACCTGTAACCCATACATATCTAGTTCTCCTTTCCTGTCAAAGATAAATGTCAAAAAAAAAAAAAAAAAAAAAAAGCATGTCATTTCCGCAAGTGTGCACTACGCCCTACGCCCTGCACACACACACACACACACACACACACACACACACATACACACACACACACCCCGGACCGTCATCGCAGGTGGATGACACCCCAGGCAGAGCCGACCTTCCCCCCGCCCGACACACCCTCTGCATAGTCACTGCATCACGCGTGTGCCCACACCTGTTTTCCCAGGCTGTCCCCTGCAAGCGGGGTGGGGGATGGAGGAAGCCCATTCAAAATGTAGTAAGCGCAGGGAAGCCCCCTGGCTCTCCCCATCCTGTCCCCGCTCTAAGAATATGTCCATAATGTGTCCCACCTCCCCGCAGGGCCCCCTGTGGACGTAGGGATGCGGATCGATGTCGCCAGCATAGACATGGTCTCCGAAGTGAACATGGTGAGTGGCCTCCCGACGGGCCCGCGGCCGGGCTTACGCAGATGGGAAATGGACGGGTCCCCTCGCCCTCTGCGTTTCATTGGCGGTCACTTCGCCCCGGCCCGGGAGTCCCACTCCGCGTGCTCCCCACACTGACACACACCCTCTGTTCCCCCTGGTTTGTATTTTCAACACACACACACACGCACACGCACTCACACACACGCTACTGCAGTGTTCCAGAGGAAACGTGCTCGGCACTGTTTGGGGAAGGACGGAGACAGCGGCGCGGGAGGATCGGGTGGGGCGGAGTCTGACGGTACTTGAGCCGGGTTCCCTCGGCTGTTCGGAGGAGGAGGGCACCATCTGCCGGCGGCCGCGCGGCCTGCATCGGGGTCCCCGGACTGTGGTCCGTAGTCGCCTAACCCGAGTGGTCGCTGAACCCGAGACCCAGCACAGGTCCCGCCGCCAGGCGCCCAAGCACGCAGACACGTTTCAGAGTGCGCGCTCCTTCTCTCCGGGCTCGAACACGCCGTGTGGCCGGAGCAACAGGCGGAGACTACAGTCCGTGCTGACTAATGCGAAAGGGTTCGAGTCAGCATCTGGGGAGGCTTGTACTGGTCCCGTGTGGGGGTTGAGGACTTTGTCTTCTAGCATCTTGCACATTTACGTTGAAATAGAATGGGTCGGAGTTATTGCTTTGCTTTACCCTAGAAACCTAAGCTTGCCAGAAAAGCCTGATGATTAAAGGGACGGCGGAGGGGGTAGGGTGCGGTAGTAACATAAAGCAGCCCCTTCTAAAGGTTAACATTCTTTTATTTCCCTTTTTCCTTCTCCCTTTCTGAAGCGGTTGCACAGTAGATGGAAATCATAGCTATCATCTTCTCTGTTGGCTGTTTCCAACCACTGTGGGGTAGCAGTTTTCTAGTTGTTAGAGTTTCTAACTGTTGCTTCTTGTAAGGCAGGGGGAAAAGCCTGTTGCTTTTCTAGAACCAACCTCCCAGGCAACAGCTAGATCTACGGGAGCAAAATGCCATTTTTATTCCATTTGCGAAAAAAAAAAAAAAATACTGTGGCAGCAGAGATTTAGACAGCCTGAATAATTTAAAAACTAAAACCCTCTGGGATTTTGTCACTCTATAGCTGTAAAGTCTACTGAATTGTCATTTCGTTTCATTACTAGTGTGCTGTTTTAACATGCTAAGGTTTAAGAATTCCTTTTTTTTAGGTTATGTCAAGGAAAAAATAAATATGTTTATAGTTTATTGAGTACGATTAGAAGAAAAAGTATATTAAATTTCTATATTTTATAGTTGTAACTTTCCCTGCTTTAATACCTTATTTAATTATTTAATTATTTAATGTCACTGATGGTTGTATTGGAAAAAGAAAAATAATTTTTTAAAATGAATGCACAGTGAATATTTTCTGACTCAAGAAAGATTTTTTAACAAACTGACTTATTTATAGTATTCTGTTCATATATATCTCACTACTACAAAGCAACCCAAAACACACTACTTACAAACACTGGAGAATGTAATAACATGTGCACATTTACAAATCATACCTACTCCATGCCATTCCAACTGGATAAATTAGATAATGAATTAAAAACTAGTCTGTATCATGTAGTTAAATGATGATAATATTTTCCTTTTCAGTCACTTATTTTGGCACCTTGTAAGTACCCACGTAGATAATTTATAAAATGGGAAAGGATTCAGACAGCTCAAAAGACAAGCAGTGCTTTTGCCAGTGGTTCATTTTCTATATAGGTTAGTATGCTTTTCAGAATTTTAAAAAATGTATAATTCTGTTGACTGCATTTACAGACAACTTTTGAGTTACAATGAGAAACTGAATTGAACAGGGAAGTTGCTATTAACCAAAATAACCACCACCACAGCAAAAAATCTCTGTATAACCTGTTGTTCAATTGAATTCATACACAGCCCAGACAAAAAGGATTGTATTTAATTTCAGTACCACTAGAAAGTGTTCCCAGTGATGGAATAATACAGACTATTTACGTAATTTACTGCACCATGCGTATATGTGCCTGATTTTTAAAAAATATTCCCCCAACAGATAAGCCTTTGAAAAATACATTGTACTGAAATACCAAATGCCTTTCCACAGTGGTATTAGAAACATTATGGGAAAATAGAAACCACTAAACAGTGGTTTAATAAATAATAATAAATAATAAACCTTGATTTACTTACTGTTCCTTGTTTTAATAAGAGTTACCAATAGGATCCAAGGTCTGTTTTACCTTTCTCATCTATGACAAAGCATTGAGATAAAGAGATTAGAAATAAATCCAAGAAAAATGGAAACAAAAAGGAATTTCAAGATCAGGGACTATCAACACAATCTCAATATTTAGCCCTAGTTAAGAACATTACAAAATGTTTTGAATTTTAGATAATATTAGTAGGGCTGAAATATCAATGGGAAATAAGATTCATTTATTTTTATATTAAGCATGTTACAGTATCCTGATAGGCAGTAACTTTTGAGGTTATTTAAAAGGAAATTTTAAAGTTACTGATAGGCAGTAACTTTTGAGGTTATTTAAAAGGAAATTTTAAAGTTACTGATAGGCAGTAACTTTTGAGGTTATTTAAAAGGAAATTTTTATCAAAATTGATGAAAAGGAAGAATGGACAATGAATATAATAAAAACATAGTTCTAAAGAAAATCTTGACCAAAATCCACTACTAAAACACTGTTAATTTTTATATTTTCATTCATTACCATTATTATCCACCCATTCCATGGCTGGAAAAAATGACATGATAATTGTACATTACACTAATGGGTTTGAGAACTAGGCTCTGTTATTTTTTGTTCTTTTCTTATGCTACCCTAAGTGCAATATAATTCCACACTGGTTTATTGCACTATCTGTTTTAAAGACTAACCTAACATCGAGTATTTTCTGATTCATGTTCTTCAGAATATAGAATGTTTTTCCCAAACTAAGAAAATAAAAGAGAGCTTTTGTATTCAGGAACCTGTACAATCAGCAATTGTTGGTTCTGAGCAGTGAATTCTGAGTGGTATTCCTCTGATGAATAATTCTGATGGAGAAAAAAATTATACTTAAGAGCAAGACTTTTCTTTTCAAGAATTCATATTATTGATTAAATTAAGAAGGATTTCTTTCCTCTAACATTATAGGATATACTATGCAGGTGAGGGTGATTATATACTGTTATTTTTCTGAACAATTATCTTTAAAAAGCTACTATGATTTCCATTTATTGTTATATTAAACCCTTCAAACCTTCCCTTAGTTCCTGCCAAGCCATGTACCTACTGTCTCTCTCTCTCTCTATCTAGACTAAAGCTGAACAGAAGGCAGTTGGGGCAAAAAAAAGACAGTAGCCCCCATACATTGCCTTAACGTAACCACCAACATCTGTCATAGTAACATCTGTTACTATAAACCCAGTAAAACACAGGTATTACTAAGCAGGTCTTCTCTTTGAGCAGAAGATTAGAGAAGCATAGAATTAACTCCCTGCAAACAAGTGGTTGAATTCTTGCATTTCAGATGCCAATAACTAGCCGTGTCTTCTTATTTAGGAGGCGCCTTCTGATGATCAATTAAGAGTTCCGAGTATAAAACTCTCTGTCCCTGACCTAAAGACCAATGAATGATCCAAGTGGTCACTCCCAGAAGACTTTGTATCTATTGAGTCCAAATCCAAGTAGCCACTCTCAGTAATGGATAACTACCATGCATTCATTGTTTCCCTTCTTCCTTCATGCATGGGTGGATGCAATAGTGAACAGTCTTCTATGCATTGCAATTAACAATGAAAAAAGTAAAAACAAAAACAAAACAACAACAACAACAAAAAACCCACAAAAGCCTAAAATGAGCCAATTGTGTAAATCATACCTAAAAGAAAAACAAATATAATCTACCGAATATCCACTGTTGTTCGGTTGTTATTTTAATATTTGATTCCAGAGGATTCTGGTACATACTATAGTTATGTCTAATTACTTGATCTTGGTGACACAGAATAGTAACCACTTTCAGAATCCACCCTACCCATTTCTTTAAGTTAGTGTTTCTCAGTCTGCTGTGTGTCCTTGAATCACTCTGAGATCTTCAAACGTCAAAATGCAAATTCTGAATCAGAGATCAGGATGGGGTTCACATTCTGCCTGTTGCTGATGGGTGGACGGCACTCTGAGCAGCAAGGTTGTAATACATTATTCTAAGATCATGCTTTATTAAGAAATGAACGCTTTTCCTCTTGAATTTCTCTAAGAATGTTATTACTTCAAGGCTCCAAATTAAATTTGAAATTAATTTCTAGATAAACAGGTAACTGTGTTCAAAGGGGCCATTGGTTTAGTAATTGAGGATAAGCAACAGGACAAAGGCAAGAGGCAGGATGAGGAGGCTTGAGTTCACTAATCAGCAGTCCTCCTCACTGTGTCAATACTTATGAGTCAGCCAACCTGAAACGATGGCTATGAAAATATTTCCAGGCACAGTAATTCCGACAATACTATCCTGCTGCTTTACAGAACACCAATGACTTTTCTTCTTTAGAAAAGAGAACACTGCAAACCGTTTTTGTCCCCACTGAGGAGCTTGCAATAGCTTTGTAAAATAGTCTAAACATACTCTTGTTGATGTCAGGAAATTCTCTGAGGTTATGATAAAATTCCTTTGCAAATAGAG
Organism: Mustela nivalis; assembly: GCF_964662115.1. Taxonomy (NCBI): domain Eukaryota; kingdom Metazoa; phylum Chordata; class Mammalia; order Carnivora; family Mustelidae; genus Mustela; species Mustela nivalis. The sequence goes on along the minus strand of NC_139023.1, from coordinate 28,561,087 downwards.
CAAATAGGTCAGTATCATTTAAAGGCAAGAACGGACATCTGCAGTTAAAAAATGTATAAGTATATTTTTCCTTATGTGAGTAATCAACGAGGTCTCACTTTTAGGTGCTGGGTTACAATATTGTACTGTCTTGAGAAGCTGAGAGAGGAAAAATTTCCCTTTGCCATTCTGTTTGGAGATAGCAACAACAACAACAACAAATCTCTTTGTACCCTAAGCCACAACAAAGCAAGCCTACCCAGAGTTTTTCAAGTTTGAATTCACATTTGAAAGCCCATGATCATGAGATTACAAGGCCAGACTGGATATTGATGTATATAATACATTGAAAATAAATAGTAACATTTATTGAACAAATCCTATGTATGAGGTGTATTTATCAAGTCCTTTATATTACTAGCTCATTTAATCCTAGATTTAAGGAAACCAGATTATTATCCTGTATTATAGATGGAGAAATTTAGGTTAGATTAAATAACATGCTCAGAAGTTACAGAGCTCATAAATGGCTCAGCCAGAATTTGAAGCCAGACAACCTGCCTCAAGGGTCTGGCTCCTATCTGCCAGGCAAGTGAAAACACACTCCCAGTATTTAGCATTGGGACCTTGAGTGAGTCATTTGACTTCTGGGCCTCAAGTTTCTCCTCTGTAAAATGAGGGTGGGTAAAAGGCACTATTGGCTAAACCTCTTTTTAGTTCAAATATTCTATGACATGAACTCAGATCTTTAAAGATTTTGGACTCTGCCAAAATCGAGATTCTTCCACTCCATCTTACCCCCTGCTGGTGTCCATCTTCATTCTGTTTTAGTCCCTTGTTAGATATGACAGTCAGCAAGCATTTGTTAAATTCCTACTGAGTGCAAACTATGGTGGTCTCCTGGGAACAATGCAGCAATGATTATGTGTGATCCGAGCCTCTTGAATCACCATTTTAATGGGTCATGGTATCACCATCCATTTTTTAAAAACACATTCCCAAACAGCAATAAGATACGTTGGATCAACAGTTTTCAAAATGAGACTTGACTCATCCCTCATTTATATCACACTGAACATTGGAACCAATATCGAACTGGAAATACTTCTATCTGACTCTGTCCACTGTATTCAAACTAGGAACATTTCTCTACAACTGTCAAACGGATAAATTTTTCAACATTTAATGTGAGACAGTAGAAAACCATTACTTTCCAGGATCTGGATATCCCAAAGGAATTTACCCAACCCATTTAAAATCTTTCCATCAGGTGGTATGGGAGAACCTTAAAGCTAAAGGGTTCCTTTCAGCTGGACATTACTTGGTATCAAACTTGGTGTTTGGTGTTTTTGTTTTGGCAGACCCCCAAAGTCTTGACAGCACCCTAAAAACAACACTTGAATGAAATCTTGTGATTATCAAGGAAGGTAAAACATTTCAAAAGAAAAACAATGGTAGTAAGTGTTTCCAGCTGACTTGAGTTTTAATAATGCCAATGACATTACCATACTTGAGGATACTTGAGGATAATAGGAAGATAAATGGATATATTTATAGTTGATTAAATGTTAGTGTGGAGTTTCTCCGTGAACTTTTCCAGAGTACTGAATTTTATGTTTTTAATAACACTAGGATCAGGTTTCTGCATTTTAGAATATTGTTTTCAGCAGATTGTACATTTCATGAAATCCCTTGACTATCCATTGAAGAAAGTTAATAGTCTGTGGCATATAACAACCTATTACCCAGCACTTAACAGAAACGTTTGAGAAAGGGTTTATAATTAATTCCTGTCACTGGTTATAACTTAGAGAAAAGGCTGACCACAAGAATGAAAGATGTGTGGGTTTTCTTTTATGAGCCCAGTTACCCCACTTTAGAATCTTTATTAGTGCTCATTGCTTTTCTGCTAACAGTTGTTCTTTCTGTTACCCTTCTATTAAGTACTTAACATATTTCCCCTCTTTCAATCCTAGGAAAACTTGTCATCATATTATATATTTAAGATCAAAAGGCATTTCCCAAGAACATTCATTCAATTATTCTGCTGGTCTCTGTCTTGTAGAGTTTACAGTCCTTAAAAAAAAAAGTACTTAAAATCTTAATTTCCTGAATGAAGATTTTTTCCCCTTTGGAAGATTTGGAAACATTTATATTTATCCTATTTGGGGGGTGTTTTGGTTCAACGCATATACACAGAAAAATTCTAATTTTTAATCATGTTTTGAAATGGGCACTAGGGAAGGAAATATAAGTTATGCTACATACCTTCAGATATTTTATAGTATACAAGTATACTGTATACAAGACAATGTACATATATATGTATACAGTATACAAGACAATGTACATATAAATCTACTTTTATTTTTATTTTTTATATTTTTTTAATTAAATCTACTTTTAAATGATGTGCTAGGTGCTATGACATGTATGTCCAAGATTCTATGAGAACATGGAGGAGTGGTTCTAAGGCACGGTGAAGGGTTAATCCTTGAGATGAATCTTAAGGAGGAATAGTAGGAAGTACCATGTATAGGGTACAAATGAAAAGAAGATCCAAGCAAAAAGAAGGGCGTAAGCATTGGCAAGTGTGCCTGAAAAAGAGCGCAGAGTGTTCCAGGAACCACAGGTAATTCACTCTTGTGAAAACTTAAAGGACACGGGGCACATTGTCAAGACATAAAGACAAAACTGAAAGCAAGGCGTAAGGCAGTGTTATTGAATGTTTTCACTTGTATAAAAAGAAGACTGTCTATAAACACATATATGTATGTATATATATTTGTATATGCACTGACCATTTCTGGAAGAATACAGGAGAAATGAATGGTTGTCTCTTGGAAGTGGAATTAGAACTAGGGGTATGACCGGAAGGGATACCTACTGTATTTCACATGTCATTTTGAGTTGCTTGATTTATTAAAAATCTTTTTTTTTTAAAGATTTTATTTATTTATTTGACAGAGAGAAATCACAAGTAGTCGGAGAGGCAGGCAGAGAGAGAGAGAGGGAAGCAGGCTCCCTGCTGAGCAGAGAGCCCGATGTGGGACTCGATCCCAGGACCCTGAGACCATGACCTGAGCCGAAGGCAGCAGCTTAACCACTGAGCCACCCAGGCGCCCGATTTATTAAAAATCTTATACATGTTTTATACTTTTGCTTTTAAAAGACACACACAGAGAGAGAGAGAGAGAGAGAGAGAGAGAGAGGGAGAGGGAAAAAATGATGCTGGAATATGTATGCTTAGGAAATGAATACTAATCTTGAAATACAGAAAACCTGCTAAAGGTTTTAACAAGTGCTATGTTTTGCATTTCAAATAGATCATTCTGGAAGTTATGGGAAAGATGAAGCAGAGAAGGCTGAAATTGGGGGCAGTATTCCTATTTAAGAAGCCAGGAAGGTGTTTCAAACTCCAGATGAGAGACAGTAAACACCTAAAGTAGAAAAAGCATGGACTTAGGAGTGGAAAGCAAAAAAAGAAGAATAGATAATCAAACAGAGGCAAATCAGATGAATTTTGTAACTGGTTAGATGATGGATGTTGGAGAGGAAATGATCCTAGGATGCCCTACAGGATTGCATGTTGAGTGATAGCTTCATGTGACACCATCTGCCCAGGGTGGAACACAGGAAAAGAAGTCCCAACCACCTTGCTCATCACTGAAGTGGATATGTTTTCAGAATTAAAAAAATAAATGCCAAAGCATGATGTTATAATGTACTTATAGGGACATTGGGGGAGAATACTGGAGATTGGAACTATCTTGAAAAAGACTAGTTCTTTGGTGAGTCTTCTAATTCTGTTCATATAGAAAGCAAGTTCTGTAGGGAGAAATCCTGGGACACACAAATATGGTGGCTGAAATGAGCTGGGTAGAGATGCAGAGAAAGGGTGCCGGCCAAAGACAGAGTAGAGTGCAGTCAACTTTAATCTCTAGAAATATTATTCTTTCTCTAGAAGAACCTGGACCCTGATAGGGTGTAGAACATACTTTTCAAATTTCCCCAGGGAAGCGATCTTTGTACTGTTTTCGTTGCCTTTATAAAACCAACTAGGTGGGGGGAAAAGATGTGTGGAGAGCTCACTTACACAGCATCTGCTCTCTCTCTACCACGTCCCTAAAATGATTCAGAGTCCTTCTGGAACACTGTGTTTTCATGTGAAGTCATGTGAAAGCACTGTGAGTTCTTGCAAAAAGTGTATTTGGTGATGACATGAGACTCGGTATAACAGAGCACAAGCGAGGCCAACAGCATGCCCTGAGAAATGAAGCTTAGCTGCCAGGAAATTAAAAAGTGACTCCCGGGAGCTTTGCTGAAGAACTGAAACATTTGAATGGCTCGGTGGGGATGATTTTAAAAAAGAACTCAACAGAGCTCTGTCCCTCGCAAATGTTCTCTTGGAAAGAGGATAACTATTTAAGCAAAATTATATTCATAGATCGGATTATTTAGTGTAGAGAAAGAAAGCAGAGACACAGCTAGAGGAATATACTCAAATAGAAGAAGGTTCTTAGGTAGCTAACAGCGATCCGCTATTCCATCCCTCCCTCCACTGAAAAAGATTACGGGCGAAGGTGCTTCGGATAGAACAGGAAAGTTAGAGGCTAGATGCCTTGCTCTTGCTGCTGAATGGATTAATCAGGGAAGTTGCTGGAAATGAATCCTGCTTGAATGAGAGAGCTATTTGGGATCCTTCCTGAAAGCGGGGGAATAGATTTGTTGAAAGCTCAGGTTCCCTGCCTACTCTAACCCTCTGTGACTCATGGGAAGATTTTTTTCTTTTTCTTTTCTTCTGATCTATTATTTTCAAGGGAAGATATACAATTCTCTAGTCAAGAGGAACAGCTTTGTAGTTTCCATAGAGACATTTCAATGACATTTAGTTGAAATCCTACCTGTGCCTAGAATATTTCTCATGTCCAAGGCCACTTGCAATCCCTCTCCCACCCAAATGCATATAGATCCCCTTTAAAACCCACAGGAAGTCATCTTTCTCCTATAGAGCCTTTTCTGTAGCCACAATAGAGAAAATTATGCTGGAGAAAGAGTATATAGGGCATGTAAACAAATCAAGGCTCCAAAAAGTCAAAAGACCTACTATAACATAATGATCATCTTTTAGTCCATATAAGGTTTTTATTGACCTTGTCTTTTCTGCCTGTACTATGTAAGCTCCAGGAGGATTATATTCTTTATGACAAATATGAGCTCCTAGTATCTTATAGGAACTTAATAACATTATTAGGATAATAAAATAATTTTTATGGTCATAAAGAAGTGTTAGTAATAATGGTATTTAAATTTATTAATTCAGAAATGAATAGTTTCTCTGTCAGTTCTACCTTATGCCTTCAACTGTAATTTTCTTTTATGTTGATCATGAATCAGGAGCCGTTTCTATAGAAACAAGTTTATCGCATGGCACAGCCAGTTTCATGGACACAAAATTACTTTATGACAAATATAAATGCATAAACATGTATGCACCCCCATAACTTTTCACTGGCTTTAAAAAAAATAATAACTGATTTTCATTTTTCAAAATGTCATTTCCATACTGGCACCTGGACTATCAATATTTCTGGAAACACTTAAGAAATTGTTAAAGAACAACTTGATTGATGAGTATAAAGGAAATGGCATTTAAAAAGAAGGAAAAGGGTTTCCTCAACCAATGTGGTGAGATCTTGAATGAGATAAATTAAGTTTCAAAAGATAACCAAAGAACTTTATTAGATTTGAAAATATAGTGTCTAATCCAAGAAATATATATATATATGCATATATATATGTTTAATATGTTTCTAATCTACCCAGCTACCTATCCAGTCGTTATTGCTATAATTGTGTCCTTGCTACTACATAAATGTCAAATTTTGTCTGAAACTTCTAGATCCACATGGTAATTTGTCATAAACAGTAAATGTGTTAAATCAACTACCATATTAAATCGTGGTAAAAGATTCTTTCCAATGACATCACCACCTCTCTGCCCACCCCTCAAACACACACACACACACACACACACATTTCTGCACATCCCAAAGAAACACTGAGAGAACACAGTCCCATTTCAAACTGACTGCCAAGCTGAGACAGAGATTGACTAGAAAGCTTAACTGAAACATAATTGAATATATTCAATTTGTAAATTCAGTATAATTGAAAACTTTTGACTTAATGTGATGAGGACTGATTTTTAGAAGTTTTGAAGTTAGACATTGGAGGAGGAAGACAGGTTGAAAGATTTGGAGAGTAGAAAGTACTGACAAAACTGAAAACTCATATTCAGTCCTTGGTGGGTTATCAGTGCATCTCTCCTACACCTATGCTAACACTAGCTTGGGAGATGCCCCTATGAACTGTGTTGTCAACAAATTAGAAGGGGAATCCATAACCAGGGTCTCTGCAATTGTGGAAGGACAGACATCACAGATGACACTTGCCCTACTGTGTTCAAAATCACTGTCATAAAACATAGGTATCTTGATGAACAGCTTTTCCACATTTTTTTTTAAGATTTTTATCTATTTATTTGACAGACAGAGAGAGATCACAAGTAGGCAGGCAGCGAGAGGGGGAAGCAGGCTCTCCGCTGAGCAGAGAGCCCGATGTGGGGCTCGATCCCAGGACCCTGAGATCATGACCCGAGCCGAAGGCAGAGACCTAAACCACTGAGCCACCCAGGCGCCCCACTTTCCACATTCTAAAGGATTCACACCTTTGGTTCTGCAAAATAGACAGAGATAGCTGAACCTAAACTCAGACAAAGCAACTGCTATTATTCTTTTCCAATAGTGCTCGATCTCACTAAGCAGAGGTTTGTTTTTGAGTCAAAATATGGGATTCTGTTGGTATGTCAGTAGGGAGCACCAGCTTAAAATGCTCTCATTAGATCCAGATACCCTCAGTTTTAATTCTGCTGAATTGCAAATAATCCCGAGAGAAACAACAATAATACTAGTTTTTACTTCCTGTACATACACCAGAGTGTGAAAGAATGGTTGAGTGAGAAATCAAGTTTGCTTAAGAGACAAAGATTAGAAAAGGATACAAAGAGAGAGGAAACAGGAGTTATTTCATACTTTTCTCCAGAATCAGCAGTTTCCTGACTTAGGGAGCCAATATGAAACAGCTAGACTGAGGTGTGCTGAGACAGCATTTGGGTTGTCCACACTGATCCTCTGCGCTCAGAATGCATGTTGCGTGATCTGACAGTGTGTTGTCCACACTGATCCTCTGCGCTCAGAATGCATGTTGCGTGATCTGACAGTGTGTTGTCCACACTGATCCTCTGCGCTCAGAATGCATGTTGCGTGATCTGACAGTGTGTTGTCCACGCTGATCCTCTGCGCTCAGAATGCATGTTGTGTGATCTGACAGTGTGTTGTCCACACTGATCCTCTGCGCTCAGAATGCATGTTGCGTGATCTGACAGCAATGCTCAATATTTTGTAATCCGAGATGTAAAATCAACAAACGTTCCTCCATTCTCTGGGGGTGTATCATCCACACTGGTGGGCAAAGTGATGATAACATCTTACGATTTTCATTACAAGAGAATATCTTGTAGTTTTAATAACTTTGTAGACAATGAATCTTATAGTTAAAATCAGTGCCTAGTGGGCAGCATACTGGCAACTTTTTAAGTCCAGACACTCCCCATCTGGTGTATATAATTTTGGTTTTTCTCCTGAAGTACATTCTCCTTGAATGTGCTTCTGTCAAGTTATATTTGAATAATTTTAAATCACTTTAAAATGTCAGGATGATGTTGTATCCTAATTTATACTCTCAAGCATAAATCTTATGACTTAAGCCCTTTGATGCTCAGTTCCATGTAAAATGGAAATAATTTCTGCTGTACCTATTTCAGAGAGCTGTGAGAACCAAGAGATAAATCATATACAAATGCATGCTGTCTGTATGTGATGTATAAATTGTAAATTACTATATAAACATTAAGTGCTGGTATTTTTATTATTTTACCATTATCTCAAAATCTTGTCATGAATTTCTCTCTCTTTAATGCCAGCACATCAGGAGTAACATGAATTCACATCATGCATAATCAAATGTAATAATATTTTTGTTTAATATTGGGATTTTCTTTATGCAGTTGAAATATATAGTATTTCTGATTGTGAAACTCTTCTGTGAGATCTGGAAGAAAGAAATGGGAAAAAAAAATTTAAGTTTCTCTTTGCTCTCCCTCTTAAGACTTCTCAAACTTAAAGTTTCAATCTGTGTATGGTCTTCCCATCCCTCTCTAAATTTCATATTTTATGTTACTCCCTGGTATCTGTAAAAAATAGACGCATGGCTTTCCATGGGTTTAGCCTAGAGATTAGAGTTCTGGAGTTGACTTCTTTAAATATAGTCCCTCCACCTACCGAATCTGTTACCTTGGCATTATCTCTACAGTAATCATATAGTTTATTGTCTAAACATGCGCTTTTGAGAATAAAAGGGAATGCTATCACTATTACTTGGGACAGGAAGTGTAAACCAACATTCTCCTGGGAAAGCCAAGATTTCTGATCATTCCATGATACTCAAAGCCTGAATGTTTTTCATCTTTAAAATGGGGATTAATGATATCTTCCTCTTAGGTCATTAGAGGCAAACTGAGATAATGTGTTACTTGGCCTGGGGAAAATACTGGTTATTTTTAAACTGATGCTTTTTCTTTACTGGGCACTTAATATGTGCCACGTGCTTTATGTATCAACACCAACAATAGAATTAGGTAGAATGGATGAGATAACCTAATAAGAGTTTTACACTAACGTTTGAGATAATCAAATAAAAACATCATATATCAGCTCACTTTTGCTTACCAAGAGCTTCTTAAGAATTGTCAAAGGTTATTAAAAATTGTAGGATTTACTCAATTCCTTTAAGGAACAGGAATCTCACTGAAAAGATAAGTTGAGAAATGGTAACGGTCTTCATGAGGTCATAAATGACCACAAGTAGCACTGAAAAAAAGGGTCTTGAAGATGAGATCATTCAGGACATCACAGAGAAGATGCAACCATGCTGAGAGGTTCAAGATGAGATAATCTAGGTAGGAAGGTTATGAATATTCTAGGCAGGGAAAATAGAACGAAGAAGATGTAGAAATAAGATTACCAAGAGTGCTCAGAAAGAGAGAAATTCATTAATATCATTTAAATTTTAAGGCTTGGAAAATCATTCTTGCATCTTAATAATGAAAATTAATACATATTGAACACATCTACAAAAGAGTTACCATTCTAAATACTTTGCAATTATTAACCCACTAAATACATAATGCAGCATATGAGACATTTATCATTATTATTCTATCTTACAGGTAAGGAAACTGAGACATAGAAAAACTAAGTAACTTGCCCAAGGTTATACAACTAGTAAGCAGTACAGCTGTGATTTGTACCCAGGTCTGTGATTTGCATGGCAGATCTAAAGATTTGCCTTCAGGGTAGTTAGGTCATTAATCAGCTAAATCATAAAGCATCATTATTTCTAATAGCATTTAAACATAGGTTTCAAAGTTAGAAAACATGATTAATAGTTAGCAAAATGTGTCCTACAATGAAATGCATTAGCAATTGCCATTACTTAGCTCAGAGTTACATCATGTAAAGATTAAGGAGTAGCTTGATTAACATCTTTAAGTTATGAAAATGTTTAATCCATTCACTGATTTAAATCACATTGGACTGTTTCATGCAAGGTGTCACTTAAAGTGCTGTGTAAGGTACTTAACTGGAAATAGAAAGAGAAAATGGATTTGACACTGCCTCTGAAAGAACTCAACTTGAAAAAAGAAGCAAAGTTTAGATTGGACATAAGGAAGAACATCTTGACTGTAATGAGTGAGAAGATGTTGGAAGGAGTTATGAAGAGTATCTGGGAAGTGTCCATCCTTAGAAAGCCTCAGAACAAGAAAAGATAATTATATCTGTCCCAGTTGGCGTATATGGCTTTTCTGTCTAAAGGCAAGAGGGTGACACAAGACAGAGCTTTTCTCTAAGACCCTTTCTGATTGAGAAATTTGAACTTTTGAGATTTTTACTTGATACCTACGTATAATATGTTGTGAGATCTTCAAATATTCCCACATTTTGATTATCATTAGAGTATATATAGTTAAGAGGATTAAAACCACACACTCAGAGGCAGTGACCAGGGCACTTGGCTTGAATGGCATTAATTTGGTGGCTCTTTCTGGAACAAGTAACTTATTGACCTTAGTGCAAACTACTCAGACTTATATCTGAGAAGTTGCCATGTCACTAACCTTCTAGATATTTAATGAAGAAGTCATGCAGGAGATACTACGTCCTCAAATGCCAAGGGTTTCTTTTAATGAGAACTTCTTAAAGATAGTGCCTAATAAGTGCCTTCTGCACAGGGCAGGCTGAATAAAATTATGTTGAATTAAATTGAAATATAATGCATTCAATTCAAATCTGTGTATATATTACATCAGTATTTAGCCCAGGAAAAAAAGGGCAACCCTTAATGTTAAGAATACAAAGTTACTAAAATATAATGAATACATACCATGTATTGGGTATCAGAATAAGTGTTCGAAATCAGTTTTTACAAGAGCCATCTGAGATGGGAATATTTAATAGCTCTCTTTCACAGAAAAAGAACTGGGAATAGGAAGGCTCGCAGACATTTGCGATGGAGTTGTGTTTAAACCTTATGCCTGTTTGACCTCTAACCCCTTCTTTTGGGTTCTGGAACCCAAATCCAGAACCCAAAAGAGGGCTATCTTGGAGCAGGGGGTGGTCCCCACACACACACACATACACAACAAACAATATTTTAGGAACTAGCTGGATGTCCTACAGTTTGACTCAATCCCAACACTATGTACCCAGAGATATCATCAGGTTAAGAATCCAATCCTACAAGACTGTCCCTGACACCACGTCAGATTGCTGGCACAAACCCAGGTAATTCTCTCTACTTCTGACTGACTTGCGTTAAATCAAAAGTTCCCATGACCTTCTTGGGTTTGATTATTTTTTGCTGGGAGAACGCAGAGAAATATTTTCCTTGGTAGATGACCAGTTTATTGTAAAGGGATAGAACTCAGGAACAACCAGATGAAAGACATACGTAAGACAAGGTGAGGAAAAGGTGCCAGGTTTCCCTGTCCGCTCCCGGAATGCCTTTGTCCCAGGCCCTCCAACGTGTTCATCATCAGCCCGGAAGCTCTCCAGACTCCATCCAAGGAGCTCTGCGGCAGAAAGTAGGGTAGGGCTGGGGAAAAGACCAAATACGCATTCTTATTCTAAATCACAATATCACACGCCCCCCTTCTCATTTTATCCAACCACCAATTCTTTTCAGTTTAGAGTTTAGTCTGAATTGTGTTACTAAAGGCAGAACTGTACTTCTCTACATGAAGAGTCAGGCAGAATCCCACTCAAAAGGATCAAGTTTTCGATTTCGGGGAGGAACTGGTATCCCTGCTCCAGTTCTATGGGGTTACAGATCTCTCCCGACTTAACGATGGAGGTACATCCGGATAGACCCATTTTAAGCTGAAAACATCTTTAGTCGAAAATGTATGTAATCTCCCTAACCCGCTGGACATCGTAGCTTAGGGTAGTGTACCCTACGCGACTCCCATCGCTCACATGAGCCTACGGTTGAGCAGAATCATCTAACGCAAAGCCTATTTTATAAGACAGGGTTGAGTATCTCACGTAACTTATGGAATATAGTCCTGACAGGGAGAAACAGAACGGCTGTCTGCCTACAGGGTGGTACTCAGCGAAGGAGTTGTTCGCTTTTGCTCCTCAGGTGGCTGACTAGAAGTCAGGGCCGCGCCGGGGGAGCATCGCGAGAGCAGCCTCCTGAGGGTAGCCTCGCGAGAGTAGCCTCGCGAGAGTAGCCTCGCGAGAGTATCCAGAGCCCCTCACTAGCCCTGGAAAGCATCCACCTTCGAGATTCCAAGTGTAGTTCCCACTGGAGTGCCTGTGGCGTTTGCTCCTTCCTAAAGTCAAAAAGCATTAAGTAGAACCATCATACGTAGGAAAATGTCTGTATTTCCTTGGACAGAGCCTTATCTCTTCATCTTCTGGGGCTGGAGACTTAAAAAAAAAATGACTCTCCCCAGAGGAGAGCGTTGTTTGGTGGGAGCCCAGGCTCTTGTTTCTCCCTCCCTGGACGTGCTTGCCATGGTCCATAAAACAGGCAACACAGCGTTTTTCCTGTCAGGTTTGCTTACAAGGGTGATTTCTTTGTTTGAGTCCAAGATGAAGACCCTTAAAATCTAAAATCTGTTGTTTTTCAATTCACAAGATTTCCTGCCAGTGGAAAGAAAGAATTGCTCTCCACTCCAAGATTCTCTAATGGGGGCAGGCGTCAACAGCAGAAGGGGGGAAGCATGCCAACGGTTTCTTGGTGGGGAGAGTAGGGAAGCTAATTAGACGACCCATTTCTGGGTAGAGAAGACAGAAAAGGCTCAGGTATATTTAGCTCTTCTTAGTTTTCCCACTGACACTGAGAGAGAAATCAAACAGGAATATGTAAAGGTCAGATCATTTCATCACTGTCCTTTCAGAAATGGGAAATTACATTATGAAATGCAGATGGCATCTTGAGGTTAAAATAGCGAGTTATTATTACCACACAGCTTACAGGGGATATTTTTCATTTTTCCGCCTCATGGAGGAATATACATTCAAAATACATTTATTTTAAAAATCAAATGCATCTATTAAAAAATGTGAAAACCTCTGTTTCTTTCGGCTTACTCCAAGTGATGGTAATGGAAATATAACAATCACTTAGCTCGCTCTACAGAAATAAAAATCAAAAGGATTTACTGCAGAACAGTGTATTTATAAAGTAGAAGACAGTCATGGAACACAGTTTAGGGGAAAACAACTTGCTTGAAATAAACTGTTGTTTCTGTATTTCAAAAATGCAGAGTTAGGCTATTCAAGAGACCACTAAATTCTGCTGAAGCCATTACAGGCTTTCATGTTTACTGTTTTTTTGGTACTAAATAAGGCATAGTACTGCTACTCACGAACATAGATCTTGCTGTATTTGTTGATTCCTCACAGCTGAAGAATAATATGTGCTCTTATGTCTCACTGGGGAATTCAGCAAGGACATGCTTAACTAGGCATGTGTTTTCACTGCAGACTGCAGTGTTCCACCCCGCGTAGGTTCAGGCACACACAGATCGGGTCAAGTCAGAAATCTCATCACCTTTGCTTGAAGGATATCACTCCGTTCCTCAGGTCCGAGAGTGGGTGCAACACAAAGTAGGTTTTGAAAAACGTTCTAATTTTAAGCATAATGCATGGGGGGTGTTATTGAAGTATGAAAATATGTAACTTCAGAATAACTTTCATAATTGACCTCATCAGACCAGTATGTTATTTTATATTTTTGAAATTCCTTTAACTTGTGATTTTATTGGAGAGTTACTAGGAAAGAAACACCCATGTATGAGTGTGTGTGTGTGTGTGTGTGTGTGTGTGTGTGTATTTAAAAGATGGCAGATGGGGCGCCTGGGTGGCTCAGTGGGTTAAGCCTCTGCCTTCGGCTCAGGTCATGATCTCAGGGTCCTGGGATCGAGCCCTGCATCAGGCTCTCTGCTCAGCGGGGAGCCTGCTCTCCCCTCCACCCTCCGCCTGCCTCTCTGCCTACTTGTGATCTCTGTCTGTGTCAAATAAATAAATAAAATCTTAAAAAAAAAAAAAAAAGATGGCAGCTAGAAGTTCTAAGGAAAGCTTTTATTTTTGGTATTTTGGGAAATTTCAGATACAAAGGCAAAGTAAAAGCCAGGGCAAAAGGTTTGGGGAAGCAAAAAATTATTTCAGTAGTGTTTATAGATACCTGCCTGTCATTTTTGTTGAATTTGCAAATGGCTTGCTATAAGCAGACATTCAGCACTGGGAAAAGGACTACTTTCCCTCTACTTGCCTCCTTTGCCTTGAGAAGAAAATTAACAAATGTTCAGTTTCATCTCCTGTCTCCTCACATTTTCCACTCCTTACTCTTTGTGAATGTAAAGAAAAACTTCAATCATAAACTCAATTCCAGTATCATTGATCATTCCTCTCTTTTCTTCCATCTTTCCTTCCTTTCCCTGATCTTTTCCCCTGTGTTTCCTTAATTTAGTAATTAATGGAGACTCATCTGACCACCATCTGTTCTGGAAAAGCAGCATGGTGAAAAACGTATGGGTTGTTATTAGGCCCACCCTGGGTTCTGGCTCTGTCTCTGTGAGTGCTCCGTTAATTTCCTTGTTCTGTGTGTTGGGGCAAAGAAAAAAATGCTATTCAGACTCACTGAGTCTGCGTCTCCTTTCCCAGGCAGGAAGGCACAGTAGGAAGATGCATCTTTAGGTCGCTCCTTCTGCTTGTTGAGAAAAGCAGGAAGAAAGGAAGAGAATACTAGGATTTCAAAAGCTCTGCCAGTTATTCTGTGGTGTTAAAGGGCAAGCCCCAGAATAACTGGCCCTTTGTATTAGGGAGATGTTAGTGAGCTTTGGGGAATACAAAATATGTCTAGAGGTAGGAGGGGGAAAAGAGCCAAAATTCTCTGAGTTATAATACAAGAGGAATTGAGGGCAGAGTAGGAAATGGAGGACCGGAATGAAAAGGAAGACGAGACAAAACGAGCTACAAAACTAGACAAGATGTTAAAATTCTCAACAAATAATTCCCAGTGCCAGAGTGGCTAAAGGACTTTAAAACAAGGATTTTGTTATTTGATGTTATGTTATTTTTCATTGCTGTGATATAAAGTACCATTGCTTCTCTAGTTTTTTTTTTTTTAAAGTCTATGATTTTACAAATGCTTTGTTGGCATGGTTTTGAGGAGCTGAGTTCCATTATGTGGGTCAGCTTGGAATACAGGGAACAGAACAGCTGTGTACTTAAGAGCAGAATGATAATAAGAATTCAGAAGAAACAGGAAATCAGAGTTAGAGAGGTGACTGTGACGTGTCTGAACATGCACAAAATCCCAGGGAAAACATGGGAGTTTTAATAGTACATGATGAAGGGCTGGAGTTAATTGATTTCATTCTCAGAGGATGCTGGCTGACATCTGGTTATCTATAAAATGTTACTAAAGCCACCATATAGGAAGCAGAAAACCTGGTGCCTAGTAGGTGCTGACTTGGTCTTGGGTCTCCCTCTTTTCACAAAAATAAAAATGGAGGCCACGGTGCCACTATATGAAGGGTTATGGGAGGACTTGAATTGAGTATACAGAAAGACAACAGCATGGTAATAAGTCATGATCATTGTTTTCTTCCCTGGTGTCCTACCGGACCTCCTGTGGAGGCTGCAGACTCATGGGTGCATACTGATGTGCATTTTCAGACATGGGCCCAAGGTATGGGGAGGGGATTTTCTTTAGTTCCCTGTAACACACGCACAATTACTTAAAAGCACATGGACCAAGAGTTTAAAGGTGTTTTGCACACAGACTCAGAAGCATGAAGCTACCATAAGCCCAGTCTGCTTTAAGACTCACAGTTGATGCTGTAGCCTTTTAAGTAACCAGAGGCAGTGAAACCCAGGAATTCTGAACCAGCACTTTAAACCCACCAGAGCTGCGTGCCCTATTCCTAGCCTCTTGTTGGCTCTGCTGATCTTTCTGTTTATACCCCATGCTTTCTAACTTCCTGTTCATTTCTCCCATTTTTCTCCCTGACTTTATCTTAATTATGATTCTTCCTGTCAAGGTATCTATTCCTTTGTTGATTAGCTTCCAAAGCATTCAGTGGACTTAAATACCAGGTGATTTAAACCATCTAACACAGCAGCTGCCCTGTGCCATCTTTGTTCCTGAGTGTTGAAGCCCTTAGCCGGTCATACTCTATTTGGCAAGCTTGAGGTTAAAACAACTGTGTAGTCCATAAGAGGATAGGCATGTTGACAGGAAGATTCATAATGTGTTAAGGTAGATGCAAGGAGGTAAATGAGAGAACCAGACAGAACACTTCCATATGTGAACTGAACTGAGATGCCTAGAGAAGAGAGAGAGAGGGCATGCTGGCTGAGGCCATGGTGACCTTAGTGAGTATAGTTAATTAGTGGAAATCGGAGAAGAAATTCAAATACGAGAAAAGAGAGAGGAGTAGGAAGGAACCTATCTCAGGTTGGGCTTTTCTGTTTATCAGGATGTGTTGGGGAATGCTTTCAGGAGCAACAGCTGTGGGGGCAGGAGAGCAGCAACACTGGGCAAGGAGGAGGGAAAATTTTAGACTTTGATAGTACATGACGAAATGAAATTGACTCAAGATGGGGTTGCTACAAATTCATCACTAACACCAATGGGGAATCTGGCAGTAGAATGACATTTCAGAATCATCTGAAATTGAGGCATGTGGCCTGGGTCTTTACACTCCCAACTCCACCTCTGACATCACCAGCTATATGACATGGACCGTCCCTGGAAAGGAGATGTGAGTGACTGTGATGGAACCATTCTCCAACCCTTGAGACAGACTCAGCTGAGAGACATCAGCCATCACTCCAAGCAGCTGGAGGAATGAGTGTTTCAATCCTGAAAGTGCTGTGAGATATGGGCTGGCCAGCACAGGACCTCCCTCACACCAGTAGAGTCAGAACATAGCTAAAAGTGCTGACTTGCTTATGGAGCATAAGGAATAACACAGGACATTGGGAGATGGAGAGGAGAAGGGAGCTGGTAGAAACTGGAGGGGAAGACAAACCATGAGAGACTGTGGACTCTGAGAAACAAACTGAGGGTTTTGGAGGGGCAAGGGGTGGAGGGTTGGGTCAGCCTAATGGTAGGTATTAAGGAGGGCACGTATTACAAGAAGCACTGGGTGTGGTACATAAACAATGAATGCCGGAATACTGAAAAGAAATAAAATAAAATAAGATGGAAAAAAATGCTTACTTAGAGTGAATTTCCCTGAGAAGCTCTATTGAATTTAGTCTTGCAGTATCCACATTAATTGTTTATGTGCCTCGGGCTTGCCTCTTACTAAACTCTAAACTCATTGAGTACCAGTATCTCAACGTCATATGTTTTACTATCTTGATAATTCCTTTAACAGATTAATTGGCCAAATCCAAAAATAAACAGAAAAACCAGCCCATTCATTGCCTGTGATACCAACATAATAAAAACTCTTTTCTCCATATTTTGAGAAGATATAAGTGATCTCTCATTCACCATTCATTTACCAAGTTTTTTCTTTCCTCTAATGCATGCATATAAATGGCTCCTGACTAAACAGGTTACAATGCTCTGTAGTAGTTACTGGAAGCTCTGGGTCTGGAAAACTCATAACAAAAGGGAAGGGAACCAGGAGAATGTGAAAGTGAGAATCTATGTACTTGAGTGGAAAGAACACTTGGCCAGGATCTGAAGACCAGCTTCTGTTTCTTGCTGACCTGTTACTTGTCACATGATCTAGAGAGAATCAACTCTACTCTCTGAGACTTTCTTCTTTTCTCCTGTAGTGATTAGGCACCGTGTTGTCTGCTTTACCTTCATGAGTACCAGTGGGTGTTGGGCTGAAGGACTGTGATGGATAAACAGATAATGTTGCCTAATATGTTTGAAGTCTAAAAAGCACTTCAAGAGTAGTTTTATTATTTTTTTACTAGTTTATGGATGGAATTTCTAAAATTTTTAATTTCGCAGGTTATACTAATATAGTAATAAAAAGGTAATTTGGACTTTTTCTTTAAATCAGTAAACATAATAGAAGAAATTAATTTCATTCATAATGGTAGGACCTGAATTGTAACATTAGCTTCTAGGGTCCTTGTTTTTGAAGTGAGCAGTGAGGTAAGTAAGATGATTTCTCGTGTGTGTGTGTGTGTGTGTGTGTGTGTATTCTAAACTTCATAAACATGCATATTCCACCCCAACATTCCCATCCACGAGGGGAAATGAGACATTGGTACTTCTTGTGTGTGTTTAACAAAGTTATTTGTTTGAGGGAAGAAAGGTACTATAGATGCATATGTAGCATAGAATCTGGAAGAGACATGGTTTGGAAGAATTTCAAAATACTCAGGGAGGAATGGTTAACCTCAAATAATTTTAGACTGCCAAACTTAATTATGGGTTGGAATTAAATGTTCTCCATTAATGCAGTTATCCATTGAGTTGAGATTGAAGGAGCTCAGTAGTGGGCTTTTTAATTACCTGTTTTGGGGTAGAAGGCACTCAAGTAGTAACTAAACAGGGACCATTTACATGGGCAAGCACTTTGTCTAAATATTGTTCAGAATGCTAATTACATTCCAAATGGAATGACTTATTTTTTTTTGCTGATCTTATGTTAAACAGCTGCCCGTATAGCCAAGGCAGAGATCCTGGGTGGAAGGTAAGATGGTGACAGAGCAGAGCATTATTATTAATACTCAAATAGACACTGTTTACCAAGGGTTGGGAGAGTACCGCCATAGATCAAGGGGCCCTTGAGCAAAATTCTTTTCTCACTCGTACTTTGTCTTATCTAAGCTTGGCCTTTCCCATCCTTCTGAAAGCACCTAATGCTTTCAGATTTTTTTATACCTAGTCCTCTATTGAAGAAAAAATACCTGTCTTCAAGATTGGGTATGACACTTATTTATGATCACATTCAATCCTTTGAAAAGGTTTATTCTATAAGCGTTCTTGGAGCATTTGGCCCTTCTAAAATACAAAGGGTTATGTTCATGAAGTGGTTTTTTTAGTGAAATTTCTAGCTTTGGTGAGTCCTAGGCTAAGATATTCAAATCGTCAATGAACACATATTAAAGTATCTTCCATGTGATGGCTCCAATCATATTCTATGGATACGTGTGGATTCCAACTCTCTGTATGATCCAGCCTGGGGAAAAATGATGGCATCCTTTCTATTCCACTTAATTCCTACCCTTATTTTAAAACTCAGCTTAAATTAATTAAGAACAAAGCCATGGAAGCATAGGAAGGACCATACTCTCAGAGGTCTTTAAATCTCTTTCCTTTTTCTTTAGCGAAGAAAATTTAAGATCAGTTATTTTCATTATGTTTTCTTGAGAAGGCATTTCTTAGCTTGTCAGAGATGGGTGAGGTAGGATGGGGAGTCTAGTCACGTATAAAGTAGACGTGCTTGGCAATCATTTTCTCTTCAGTTTTACCATCTAGGTCCAACAGGATTGAGGAGAAAAACCAGAACACATGTAAAAATGGACAAATTAGTTTTGATCATTGTCCTAGAAGACATAAGCCTGGGAATAAATTAATAGGAAGGAAGGTTGGTGTTCAATTAACTCGTAGAAGGATTGAAAAGAAAGAAAAAGTTTGAACTGACATTCTGATGCAGTCTTTGCTACCTCTACAGTGATGAAAATGAATGGGGGGAAAGGAGAAAGAGAGAGAGGGAAAGAGACTGAGAAATGATTTATAAGACCATAAAGCATAGTCCAACATACAGTTTGTTGTCCTACTTTTACACCACTGATAACTATAAGGAAGAGAAAAGTGAGCTAAGGAACCTAGGTCTCTAACATTTTTTTCTTTGATTGAGCTTTCAATCTGGTAAGAAAAAACACAATTCCCTTAATGATTCTGGCACCCTAAATTTTTCCTTAAATAGCAGTCATTTGTGAGGGCTTTTTTTAATATCATGTGATCCATTGAATTATTAAGATGATGATTATTATTTAAAAATAATTTCTCCAGAGTGTTGGGGTTAGATGCAAAGTAAAAGATTATATATGAAAATCTTATACGAATTAGAAACCACCAGAATAAAACATGGATACGACAATTCTAAGTACATTTAATGTTTAGAATAAAGATGAGTCACTTTACATGGTAACACAATTGGAATTGTCTTCTGAGAAAGTAGCTTATACAGTGCACATCTAGTACAATTGATATTCCATGAACAATAAGCTCAGTTCTGTAAAATGTCACCATCTCGCACATCCACCCTGGTTAACTACATCATAATAAGCTTTCCAGAACTGAATCACATTTTCTCCTAATCTCTTAAGATAAGATGTGAGTCTGAAACCACTCCTCTGAGGAGTGTGTATACTTGGTGCAAGTAGAGAGAACAGTTGTCCATTGGTCTGTCCCAGTAGCATATAATCACCGACATGGAATAGTCACTCATGTTGAAGCTGCACAAGGCTTTTTACCCCAGTATGCCACCTAAAGGAGATCCTACACAAAATATCCACAGACATGAGATTAAGTAGGTTCCTAATACAGACTGACTTTAGTTATGGTAAAGCAGAAAACCCTGAGCAAGAGATGGAGCCCGGAGAGCACACAGTGCATCGTGCAGATGTTCCATGAAAATACGCAATAGTAAAAACTACTGCCTGCAAAAGATGCATAGAGCTGTAGTTGTAACAGACAAATGATTCATTTGGAACATAGTTTTATATAGCCTGTGAGGTTAAAGAAGGCCAAGGATTCATGAGACGACGATAATACCTAGAATTTCTATTTAGAGAACAGAGCTTTCGTTTCTGTGCAGAAGAACCCATCATCATTCAAGACACTTACTAATCACTGACCTGTACGTAGAGGCAGGTCACTGAACAAGAAGCAAGTAGAATCTATTAGGGAAAAGTCTATATGGTTTCTATAAGTAGAAATCATGCCTGACTAACCAATCTGAATTCTCTCAGGCATAAATAGATCTTTTAAAAAATAAACAAATGTCTTGTAGACAAGGAATTACTCATGGAAGTAATTTAATTAGACATGCAGAAAAGCTTTGATAAGGTATACCCCATAAGATAGGCTACTCGAGGAAATTTTAGAACCCTGGATATTCATGCATCCACGTTTGGAGACATGATTCACATCCAAGGGGGAGCTGGATTACTCAGGAATGTTCAAACCATGCCCTTGAGACTTGCACAGATGTGCCTTAAGAACCAAGGGAGCTAGCTAATGGCAGACCTTACTTTCTTAGGGCAGTTCTAGATTTGTTTTATATATTGTAGTTCCTCATAAGGTTTTATCCAAAGGACTTGGAAACAATTATATTAGATTACCTTTGTAGTACCTTCTACTTTTATGAAGAACCTGTAATTGTTATTCTTGTCTACTCCAATAGATATAAATTTTCATTCTTGTCTACCACTTATTCACTAAGGTACTGGATAGTTTTTTTGAAACAGAAAACTGAATTTAAAGCAGGAAAAAGCGTAGTAATAAAGGGCACATGTTCTAGTTAGAAAATACAATGGCGGTACCTACTAAGGATCAGTGCTGAGGTTCATCTAATTAATTAATTAATCAATCAATGTGTATTTAGTGAAATTGCAATATCCAGTTTTGCAGCTGAGTCTATTTTATCTTGCAGAAAAATGTCAATTCAGTTGGCACAAATACCACTTTAATATTTATGCTAAGCAAAATTGAGGAGGAATGCTGTAAACTAAATCAATCTTAAAGAAATTTCCCTACACTATGGAAGATTTAGGACACTCCAAATAGATATCACTTCCTAGTCCTTCTACCGTCCAGTTTCACTCACCTATAGCTGACTGGGTTGAGAAGGACACTGTTCAGCCCTGGGTTTGCTTTGTGTTATGTGACATCCTATGTAAGACCAGGCCCTTTGACTTCTCTATTTCATATGATTATATATATGAAAATATATAGAAGTCAAAGGACCTGGTCTTACACAGGACGTCAAAAGAAAAATTCATAGATGTTACCTTTATTATGTAGTTTCCTGATGTTTGAGGAATAATAAATATTTTAGACCTAAAGGCTGATTAATAGCAGAGACTTTCATGAAGTTCTCAAAATATTTTCTTAGTGTTGGGGCACCTGGGTGGCTCAGATGGTTAAGCATAGGCCTTCAGCTCAGGTCATGATCTTTAAGTCCTGGGATCCAGCCCCATCTTGGGATCCCAGCTCAGTGGAGAGTCTGCTTCTCTCTCTCCATCTGCTTCTTCCCCTACTTGTGCGCTTTCTCTCTCCATGAACAAATAAAATCTTTTTAAAAAAGTTATTTTCTACCCCCTTAACCCCCCATGTTGCATCTCCACTTCCTCATATCAGGGAGATCATATCACAGACCTGTACCCTTGGAGATAAAAATATATGTTTATAAAAAATAAAAAATAAAAAAATTTATTTAAAAAAAAGTTATTTTCTTAGTATAATACAAAGACCTAAGAAAAAAATAGAAGAAATTCTATAGTAAATAAAATCTTTAATACATGGATCCCAGGATTCTCTCCCTGATAATAAAAGATTAGTTGGGAGAATCAACTAATTTTTAGAGATTACATCCAACTTTAGGACTTTCAAATATAACCTGTATGCTGTTGACTTCCAAATACATAGCTCTAGGGACGCCTGGATGGCTCAGTGGGTTAATCCTCTGCCTTCGGCTCAGGTCATGATCTCAGGGTCCTGGGATCGAGCCCCGCATTGGGCTCTCTGCTCAGCAGGGAGCCTGCTTCTCCCCCTCTCTGCCTGCTTCTCTGTCTACTTGTGATCCTCTCTCTCTGTCAAATAAATAAATAAAATATTAAAAAAAAAACAAGCAAATACATAGCTCTAGCCCTGACCTGTCCTCTATATATTTAGTCCCTTATTCAACTGCTTGCTAGTCTTATCATTTCCAATTATAAAAATGGCCAATTCTCAAATACAATATTCTCCAAATGGGCTTATTATAACTTTTCCCCCCAAATCAGCATTTCCAGTATTCTCAATTTCTGTTAATGGGTCTACACAAGCATCAAAATATGGAGTCATCTTTGCTCCTCAACTATATTCTTTCTACTATCTTACACTGTTCCCAAATAAATATGCTGAGTTCAGCCCTTTAGGAAAAGGTTCACAAATTCTTTCCATGTTTTAAAACTAATGTATTTTATTTGCCAGAACAGACTTCAAGTGGTGAACTTTCTGACATATATTCTACATAGATGACAAGCTATAACCCATAGACAATGTCATGCAGAAAGTAAGGGAACTAAAATACAAATACAGGTCTGCCAGACTGTAACTATAAGGCCACTCTAAGGTCACGTCCCCTGTTGAATCCCAGAGTAAGTAAACAATTGTTTTGTAATTTATAAGTGAGTGCCTTTGGAAGTCAGTAGAAAACATTCAGGAAATTTCTTCTTTGACTTTATATGTAATTTAAAAACCTTAGGGTGGTCTCTCCTCAAGCTAGTGGCATGCTAGGTACCTCTGACAGTTTACCACTTTAACACTTATCTCTTAAAAGGAGTAGATTGGGGCACCTGGGTGGCTCAGTGGGTTAAGCCGCTGCCTTCAGCTCAGGTCATGATCTCAGGGTCCTGGGATCGAGTCCCGCATCGTGCTCTCTGCTCAGCGGGGAGCCTGCTTCCTCCTCTCTCTCTCTCTGCCTGCCTCTCTGCCTACTTGTGATCTCTCTCTGTCAAATAAATAAATAAAATCTTAAAAAAAGGGGTGGGGTAGATTGGCAGGCCCCTCTTCGTGGATTCAGCAGCTTCAGTTAATTTCCCTTATAGAAATGGCCTTAGAATGAGTCATGGAAGCTGCCTAAGAAAAATGGCATTTTAAAGTGAATGTGCAGTGTTGATCCCCTCCATTTCCCTATTTGTTCTTCATTATGTTATTCATAGTTGGTTGGACAAATCATCCTATTACTCATCTTAAGCATTTTGCTGTTAAAAGTTAGTGTCTAATTCCAGGATTTTACGGTTTCAATTGAAGAATTAATGTCCCATGGTGAATCTACAATAAACATATTCAATCTTCTATCCCATCATTATGAAATACAAGATTACTAAAAAATAGTTATCAAATCCATCTATTTAAAATATTTTGCTAGGAATATAATAATGCTTTATATGCTCCTACATTTCAAATGGCTTTGATATGTGATATGAATTTCTCTTTGGGTCTGAAATCTGTGTATCTATAATTGAACTGTCAACTCTCCCAAGGGGTAACTTGATTCTCAAAAAAAAAAAAAAAAAAAAAAAAGACTTTTTCCTTATGTTACCCCACTGCATACATTTTAAAGAAGCTAACAAAGGTGAAAGACACGTATGGTGCATTTTTCATTACATTATTGTACTGCGCTATGAAAATAATCAAATTAGAGGTGTGGAGAGTCATATATGCAAAATAAAGCATTGAATTAAAGTGTTTGCTGGATTCAGACAGTGAGAGAAAAGAAAATAGGCTGGGACTGTGGGAGAGTTGGGCTTCCTTAGTGACTCCAACTAAAAACAATAACTTCTCTGCTACTAACTGCATGGATTATCTGTCGTTCCCTAGTGTTTTGAATAATAAACCGAACGGAAAGAACGAAGTCATGTTAGGAAGCAAGGCC
Source organism: Mustela nivalis (assembly GCF_964662115.1). Classification (NCBI taxonomy): domain Eukaryota; kingdom Metazoa; phylum Chordata; class Mammalia; order Carnivora; family Mustelidae; genus Mustela; species Mustela nivalis. The sequence goes on along the minus strand of NC_139023.1, from coordinate 28,536,789 downwards.
AATTCCAAAATGCCTTTGCTTCACGCAGAAGCTGCAGAGAAAGCACTTAAATCAATGCAGAGAAATGTCTCATCTTCAAAGTACTTCCTCTGGGGAGGTGGTCTTTTTAGAATCTAATTTATCAACCCAGCGCTCCTCCCCAACATGCTCATCATTGTGTGACTACTTTGTGAATACTTCCTTTTGATTCATCTTGTAGTGTGCGTTGTTTCTCCTCAGGCAAATTTGTCACAGGGGCCTTGTTTCAGTTTATCTCCTCTCCACTTTCAAATGGTAATATCCCTTCTTATTTTTCATTCCCACATTGAATTCTGCATTCCGTAAGAGGGACAGATAGGATGCTGCCAAGGTAGATCAGAGTCATATTTATCTTCTCCTCGGAGACCTTATTGCATTATTTACTATTATGAGGTCTTTTCATTCATGCGGCTTTGCACCTTGTTGGGTCCCAAAGTCCTGGCGAGCCTACTTCCAATCTGATGTGACACAGCTGATAGCAGTTGAACTGCATCGCATTAAGGGGCACTTGTAAGCCATTTATACCAAATTCCACTAAGAACAGCAAAAACCAGACAGGGTCATTTTCTCAAAAGGATTTTTCCAGTCCTGAGCTATTCCTGTTAGATTTCTAGTGACTCCTTCAGGTCAAGCTTGAAGCAATGTCTTTTTTTTTTTTTTTTTTTTTTTGGACAAGCCAGAGATTAATTTATCGCTTCTTTCTTTTGCTGACTCAATAGAAACTTGTTTTCACCAGCAAAAATACTATGACTTTCCTTGGATAATTTGGCCTGGCTAGAGTGTTCTTTTGATGGCATATATATTTTAAATGGCAGTCTGTGAAAATCCAGTAAAAATAGGTAAAGCAATTTATTTTAAATTAGCTATGTGACATTATTTGATTTGAATATCTAAGTATATTCTAGAAGAATATAATATTTTACCTTTTTTCCCCAAAAATAGAATTTTCTAACTCTTTTCATAACATTCAGGAGATTCCCTTACTGGTCTTCGATGGTCATAAAAATACTGTAATAGAAAGTGAGCTGTTCGTGATGTCAGGAGACACCTAGCGTTCTTATAGTGAACAATGACTTTTTGAGCTTGCCTTTTAAATTCTTTCTGTCTTGGTTTCCTCCCCTACTGGTGGTCTTATCTAGTCCATGTCTTTAAATACCAACAGTAGTACATTGATGACTGAAATTTATGCAACCAATATTTCTGATTGGATATGCAGAAAACATCTGAGATTTTATATATACAAAATCTTGCATTTATTCCAAACTGTTCTTCCCTCAGTGTTTTCCATTTCAAAATGGTACCACCGCTGACTCAAGTTACCCAAGCCAAAAATCTTGGAATTACCATAACTCTCCCAAACTTCACATCAACATCAACCCATCTACAAATCCTGTCAGGCATACTTCAAACATATCCCAGATTTGGCCACTCGTACTTAGGTTTATGACCATCACCTACATCCAAGCCATACCATCTCCTCTCTTGAATTCTGCATTCTGTAATAGTGAAAGATAAATATATATTGCAATGGCTGTATTTTCAATAACTTCCTAACTGCTTTCCCTGTTTCCAATCTTGCCACCATCAAATCCATTCTCCCTATAGAAGGGAGAAAGCTATTCCTAAAACACCAATCAAATTATATCACTTCTCTATTTAAAACCCTCTATAGATTCTTCTCTTCATTAGAATAAAACCTGGAGATCTTATACCAGCTCCTAAGGCCCTAAGCAATCTCGCCGGCAACTCTCCAAGCTCATCTCCCATTTTTGTCCCCGGCACTCACTTTGCTCAAATTCTACTGACCTGCACCCATGTGGGTATTGAACATGCCAAGCACATTCCCCAGGTGCTGTCCAGAAGGTACTATGAGCCTGACACTTGTACAAATTGGGGAACCCTTTTTAGGTAATAAAAATACAAACATTAGATATAAACGTGAATATTTAGAATAAGAAAAGTAAATAGAATTAATTTACAAATTTGAATAAGCTGACAAACATCATAATGATATTTTTATGAAATAATTGCATACTTCACCTTGGCATGGTGGATGTAGGAGTATACTTGGATTCTAACACTGGGAAGCCAGTAATAGATCAAGTAAACAGTGACTACAAACCGCATAAACCCACTAAAACCAAAGCAAATGAGCCTCCTTGTGATCCCAACAATGCCCTGGCCACACTAAAATCACCTGACAGAAAGGATGAAACGTAGTAGAAGTAGGCACTGGCAACAAACATAACCAATTGTGGTTATTCCTTATTGTACAAATTTTACAAAAAACATATGACATTGTGAACACAAAGCAAGGGCCCTTCCCAGGGTCTTGGCAGGAGTCTGATTAACTGAGGGATCTAAAAGCTTCAGCCTCATTAACTTCAAGATGAGTCTATCTCTGGCCTAAAATTCCCTTTCTGAATGTTATGTCTCATGTAGTTCTCTACTCAAACGTCCCTTCTTCAATGAGAGCTTTCTTGACTATTCTAACCAAAACTTTCCTTTCTTTTCCTTATTTTTCTTCATAACATTTATCAACCTAATATTATATTATCTGTCCTTATTTATTTACTCAGTATTTTCGTCCTCTGCTGGAATGGCAGCATCATGACAGCATGGACATTGTTTTGTTCCTGATGCTTCCACAGGGTCTAGTACAGTTTTGGGTATGTAGTAGATGTTCAGTAAATATCTACTAAATGAAGTAAAAGGTACATTCTCTCTCAAAATGTTTGTGAAAGCCAGTGGGATTAAGGCATTTGAAAATGAGATGGGAACATAAAGGTTTCATTGTTATAAAGACATTAGCGATTTAGTTTTGGCATCACCAGACGTCTGCTTCCTCACAGAAAGGATATTTAATTGGGAAATACACAGGAAGGACTTTGGCAGTGCAAGGAGAGAATTGGCTGGGTTTTAATTATGAATTTGTTAAAATTGGCTTGTACTCTATGAAGTGGTTTGAATGCCGTTCCCATGGTTTTACCTCACCACTGGAACGAACCGGTGACATTTTAAATGGCAATAGATGTTGGAAAGACAAATGGCATATTAAACCCATACACCAGCATGTAATGCTGCTCTAAACCAGTAACAACCCTTCTTAATAAAAACAAGATCTCATCTCTCACAAATGCGCATTATCTATTTTGTGCAGACACGTGAAATTTTTTTTCCCCATTAGCAAAAGTTGGAAAACTGCCTCCTTGCTGAAGGCTTGCAATTTCTCAGTTCTCCCAGGTTAGCCAGGCAGCTTGTCACTCACAATGATAGCTCCATTCACAAACTGACATCATAAAAACATGAGGGAAGATAAAGAAAGTTTTGAGAAAAAAAAAAAAAAAAAAAAAACCTTAAGACAAAGGAAAAAATAAACCCTTTGGATACTTAAGAATAGAATGCCAATGAGCAGTGAATGGCAATGTCTTAAAATTTCTCTGTTTTAAATTCCTCTTGATAAGAGAACTCAAATCCCTGGACCCAATCAAAGCTTGTCAGTCTTCAGATTAGCCAAACACCATGAACAAGTTCTGCAAATTGAACAATCGTGGTTGTTCTGCTTTTTTATCCATAGGCTAGGAAATGAATGTTGAAAGATGGCCCCCATATGAAATACAGGAAAAAAAAAAAAAAAACAGAAAAAATGAAACCATTGATAAATTGAGATCACAGAATTTCTTTAGCCCAGAGAAATTATGTTAACCTTAATAAAAATGGATGATTTTTTTTCAAACAGCACCTATTTAATCAGTTATTGTGAAAGATTTTATGGTGGGGGAGGGAAACACAAGAGGCTCCAAATTATGTGTTAGTTGTATGTCTCTACTCTATTAGAGTAAGCATGTTAAGTGGGAGACTTGTACCTCATCAAAGCGTCTTCTATTTTGAGTCAACCAACTTAATAAATCAGCTGTCAGATGTGTGGGTCAGCTGTCAAGGGCCTGAGCACAGTTGCTTAGATACCTGCAATAGAGAAGCCCTCGATTCAGGAAGATGAAACAATTATCAACAACAGAAAGGGATGCTGAGACCGGGCTCTTTCCAAAATGTGATGATTTCTCCATTTGCTTTTTTTTTTTAATCACTTTGAGTTTTTATTGCAATCTAATCTCTTCTCTGAATTTTGCCTTCCCATCCCATTTTTGAAGGACTCATAGAATCTCATTATGTAGGATTAATCAGCACTGAACCAGGAAACCTGGTGTGAAACAGAATTCCACATCCCCCAGTCGAATATTTTCCCCTTCTGTTTCCCATGTTAAAAGCATCACCAGTCTTCTCAAACCTTCCAGAAACCTTGATGCTGTCACCAAGCTCCTTTTCTGCTCAGTCACTGATTATCTATTTTTGAAATATTTCTCAAATTTGTCCTATTACTATCTCCTGGTTGAGCCCTTCATTCTTTCTCTTCAAAAATGAAGTTATTTTCTAATTATCTCCATCCATTCTGCACAGTCCTCCAACTTAGTTTCCAATTCAAATGTTCTGCCAGAGTTACCATTAAAAATACACATCTGTGGAAACACCTCTGCTGTTTCATGTTACATCACTTAAATCCTTAAACTCCTCAGCCAAAGTTCAATAGTTTCCACCCACTTTTCTGGTTGCATTTTCTTCTTCACTCCAATTTACACTCTCAGGAACCACATTCTCAAGCTGCATCTCTCACTGTTATTCCTAAAATAATTCTGTGCTTTAAATATGCTCTTCTGGCTAGAAAGGTCTTCTTCCCATGCCTGCTCATCAAAATCCTTTACATCACCACCTCTTTAGGGCTTTCCATTTCCCCCTCCAGAAAAATTTGTTTCCCTTTTCCTAATTTTCATGGTACATCTTATCTCTAATATAGTCCCATTTTTCTCTTTATGACAAAAATCCTTAAATGTGTTGACTATAGAACTAAAATTTCTCTCCACATATTTCCCTTTGAACCTATTGCAATTACACTTTCATTTCTACTACTCTGTCGAGAAAACTCATATCTACATCAACAAAACCCTCCATGTTGCTCTACGTTGTGGTCAGTTCTCAGGCACTCTACTCACTGAGGACATTGCATTTGTCCTCATTCTTGAAATATTTGTCCCTTTGCCTTCTAGGTTACCACTCAATGTAAGCTTCTTCCTACCTTGTCGACCACTCCTCCTCAGTTCCCTTTGATGATAATTTATTATCTCCCAAGTTCTAAACTTGGGAGTAACCTATGGTTCATTTTTCCTAAATTTGCTCTTTTCAGCCTACTCTCTGAGTGGTGGTTTTATCCAGACTAATGGCTTTAAATACCAGCTTCACTTAAGGGACTCTCAAACTCGGGTATCTCAAGCATGAATTCCAAACTACTCATCGAACTGCCTATTTGATATCTCCATTTAGGTGTTTAATGTGCATCTCAAAATTAACATGTCCAAAAACAAAATACTGATTCCCTATCCCCACTGCAACCTAGAATCCTCCACCAATTTTCTTTATCTCAACAAAAAGGAATATTGTCTTTCTAATTGCTTAGAGCATCCATTTAATGGGATTATCCTTAATGACTGTCTTTCTTTTACATCTTATATACCAGATCCATCAGCAAGTCCTAAATGCTCTGTCTCCTTACTATGGTCTGAGTCTGATCACTTCACACATTGACTGTTTTTGTGAGTCCTGGATTATGGCAAAAGGTTTTGATCTGTTTTTTTCTGCTTCTGTATGAAACCCCTACAGTCTACAAGCAACAGAGCAGCCAGAGCAGTAATGATCCTCCTAAACCCCAAGTCAGACCAGGTCCCTCCTTTGCTTCCACATGTCCACAGCTTCTCTTTCCACTCAAAATGAAATTTCATGCCTTATCTTGGCCTATAAAACTTTTCTGGCCCCAGCTACTTTTCTGATTTGACGTTTTCCCACTCTCCCCTATTCTCCTGAAGTCCCAGCCACATCTGCTTTCCTTTCCTTAACAATCCCAAGCATTCCCTTCACAAGGCCCTTGCAATAGTTTTCTCTGTCAGCAATGTGTTTATCTAGATCCCTGAATGATTTTCTCTCTCCCTTCTTTCAGGCTTCTGTTCTAATATCATTTCCTTAGTGAGGACTTCCATTAATAACTCCATATAAAACAGCACACACCCTGCTAACTAACCCCACTTTACAATCTTTATCCTCATTATCTTGTTTTTACTTTATCAGTACAACTTATCAACAATCAAAATATTATGTATTTTCTTATCTACATGTTTTTTTTCTCCCATCTCTTTCAACAGACAGTGCTGGGGGCCGACAGGCAGGGACTTTTTTCTGAGTTTTACTGTATTCATAGTACCTAGAACAGTGCCAAGCGCATGGAAGACATCCAATAGATACGCACTGAATAAACTTTATTCTATTTTTAAATTCTTAATTCTCAAGCCAACCAGTGAAATTATAATATATAACCTATTTTTCAGTGAAGCATAGAATTCCTGTTCTATTTTAATTGGGTGATGAAGGTGATGGGGATGATGAAGCTGAAGTTAGACTATCTTGAGAACAATTATGTGATTGTAAATTACCTGGAACAGCTCTTTTATAGAGAAAATGAAGTCATTGTAATCTCTTAGTCATCGGTAAAAAAACAAGTAGAAGTGATACAAGGCAAAAAGTCATTTTGACTGGATTGAAACAGAGCATATTTTCATGCTTTGCAAAAGCTTCAGATTTCTATTTTAAGTTGTGTCCTCTCAAGTAAACTTTGACTCTCAGGTATATTTATTCAATCAAGTAGATTATTATTATATTGCTGTACTTAGGAGTAGTGGCTTCCTGTGGCTTTACCATTTTAAGCAACTGATGACATTTACCATAGAGATTACACATGGATTACAGTTCTGTAGAATACATTGTTGAGGGTTTCTTTTGGTTTCACAGTCAAAGGAAAAAAGTTAGAGTTTAATATTTTATAACTCACAGCAGGTTACATATTCAGGCTAAACATATTTTGGTAGCAATTCTTCAAGCTACAAAAGGGCATTGCTCCTAAAGAATAAGGAAATGTTAGTTCACTACTATGACTCCCAGCAGAGTCTAACCTACATAAACAGCATTATAAAGGAATCTACTATTTTATTCCTATATTTAGCTAAATACAATTTCATGTGGAATCATGTTTGCTAATATTTCTCTAATGTGTGTCTGAAAAAATAAGTTTATATAATGATGAAACAGTGATATAAATTTTAATCTACTCATATATTCTTTGTCCCCAAGAATGACATTTCTGTGGCACTGGGTTACATACTCCATCACATGAAAACATACAAATGGATTTAATAAGCTGGCTTCTATTTTCTCCTGTGACAAATTTCTTGAAAACTGTTGTTTATTTGTTGTCACTAATTAAATTAACATTCAGAAATTATACAGCTAATTTGGCAGTGCTTTAAATTAATGTAACAATTTATCTGGAATTGTTAATGTGATGAGAAACACTGATAGTGTTACCATTATGGAGTATTTTCTGACTATTTCTGTCATTTAGCATACTTACAATATTTTGTCTTTTTAATTTAGATAGTTCATGTTATAAACCTATACACTGCCACTTATCAGAAAGATTACTAAAACACAGATACATATAGTTAATCTCAAAGCGTGTCCAGAATTTAACTAAATACAGATTCTCGGTGACAACAGCTGTTTTAACTGTCCTGGCTGCTTCTCTTTTATCCCCTTTGGAAATTATGAAGGGTTAAATAAGTAAGCTCATCAATGACATGGTAGGAAAGAAAATAACATTGTCCCTCTGTTACTATTCAAAAGTATGAACGTATTTACAGTCCTTATTATAAAAAATGGATCTATTCTACAACAAGCATATTAAGGCAAGCTATTTTCCTTAATTTGATAGAATTCTTTCCTGTTTCTCCCATACTCATTCTCAAAGTATTTGAGAAAATATTTTCAGTTAAGCAGCTTGGATGTTATATTGAATATGCAAACATGTACTAGATAATCCAGTATTCTAAATGGGTATAAAGCACAATAGAGTAGTAGATGTGAACCCAATTAGAGAAAGCCAAAAAAGTAAAAGGGAGACTTCAAGATGACTCAAATCTGGAAAAATTGGAAATATTGGCCTTTTATTTATACCTCAAAGAAACTCTGTATTTCCAGATTTTACTTTTACCTTTCTATTGAGCCACATTCTCCCTTGTTTAAACGAGCAATAATTATATAATGAAGTAGTCTTAGCTGAAGCCCAAGAGAGAGATGTCAGACTGATGAAAGGTGTGCAACCTGATTTAAAACCAAACCCAACTAGAGAAAGACAATTATCATTTGGTTTCACTCGTATGTGGTATATAAGAAATAGCACAGACAAACATAGGGGAAGAGAGGAAAAACTGAACAGGAAGAAATCAGGGAGGGAGTCAAACTGTGAGAGACCCTTTACTCTGGGAAACAAACTGAGGGTTGTAGAAAGGAAGGTGAGAGGGGATAGGGTAACTGAGTGATGAGCATTAAGGAGGGCATGTGACGTGAGGAGCACTGGGTGTTATACACAACTAATGAATCGTTGAACACTACACCAAAAACTAAGGATGTACTATATGTTGGCTAATTGAATTTAAGTAAAAAATAAATAAATAAAATAAAGCCAAACTCTGAACTCTTTTAAAGAACAATAAAGCTTATTTTACATTTTAAAAAGCTACCGATAATTATAAATATAAACGTTTGGTGCTCAGAGGAAGTATTCGTCATCTTTTCTCGTACTCAGTCATCATCTAGAGTGTCTTGTTAGTAAACTGATGGCCCCTTGCCACACAGATAGAAAAGTTATCTTTCCATTACTTAAAAATAAGTGGCTTAAGCAGACTATATATCTGATAGGAGGTCGGTAAGCAGCCAGAAAACAGACAGAGATGTCACAGAACATCATGGGATGAGAGCTGATTGTGAGTTGATGAATAAAACACAGATTAACAGGTATCTCTGACACTTATTTTTTTTTTTTGATCTGGGAATACCATTCATTTCAAGCTATCATTGGATTATATCTAAAATGCACAGAACATGTGTAAGATAAATTATTTTCTTCTAAATTATTTCTTCTGATAAATTTTATAAACAACATTGCTCTTGCCAAAGATTTTTTATGGTATTTTTACAGTAGTATTTCTGGGGGAAAAAATGAAACAGTGAATACCTTTTATATAGAAAAATATCCTTACAAACAAATATGCTGAAAGATCACATATTAAAAAATGTCTGTATAAAAAGGAACAAAATAAAGGAACACGTACAGTGTGCTCAAATGTACCACTGAAGCCTGTGTCTAAAAGTAGCATACAATTCAAGTAAAGTATTTTGTAGCTCTTCAAAAATAGATCCTCCCTGTAGCACGCAAAGCTAATGTTTAGTTAAACTTGATAAAATACTTTCTGAAGTACACTAAATAAGGAGGCAGGGGACTGCCTGGGCAGAGATGGGGGAGGCAGGATATTTTTACATATAAAATGGGGATACGAATCTTATATTTCTCAGAATTCTAGTGAAGTTTAAATGATATCAGCGTGGTTCTTGATGTATAAGAAGTGCTTGTTAAATGTTTGTTATTGTCATAATATTACTAGGGCATACACAATGCTGAGGTTCAGAGACAGGAGTAACTAACACAGGGAAAAGTTCAGAAGACATGACATTTGAGCCTTATCTAGAATATGAATATCTAGTTCTCATGTAAAGATGGAATGGGACCCAAGCGAAAAGAATTACAATTATCAGTGAGGTTGCAATTGTTAATTGAATTTCAAACCATTTATCTTTTCTCTGCAGAGTACCAAAAGTAACTAAATGGCAGATGTGGTACTAGGAAAATCTCAGGATTATCTCAGCATTTAAGGGCAAATCACTTAAAATATCTATGTTACTGAAATGGAGGAATTTCCTTCCGTTCTTGCCAAGGTCTGGTGAGGAAGAGCTGTTTTTAGAGCAAGTTTCTTCCAAAATTAAAAATGGCTTCCATGAAGATTTTTACTGCCAATATGAGGCTGTGGAAGTCATTTCTGTTTTACAGAGGAGCCACTAGCACTTAGAATTAAATCAGCTGAAATCAGAGAGCAGGGATACTGCTGGGAATGTTCCTGTTGCAGCAGCAAATCAGAAACACCCTGTGATTTTTTTTTTTTTCCCCATGCAGTTTCCAGCCCGGTAAGAGCAGCACTCTGATGATCTCATTGGTACCAGCTAAATTAGCTTTTGCAAATATTATGAGAAGTTAAACTTACTATGAAACATACACAAATTGGAGACACAAACAAGATGCTATCAGTTACGACTTAGTGGTGCAATTAGAAATAAAGTCTGCAGACCAAGAATTGCTGTTTTCATGCATGCAGGGGTTGAGGAGGCAGTCTATGCTTGGTCTTTCTGTCTGTCACAACAGGTGAATCAAATGTTAAATCTTCTCTCCAGAAATACTAAAAGAAGAAATGAAGTTTGTACTCCAGCTTCTAACCAGCATGTTTGTGGTGTCTAGAGAATTCTTTTTGGTATCGTGTTTTTACACCTATTGCATTAACAAGAAAGTTTATGCTTTCAAAGATATCTGTTCTTCACAGAAATTCCTAGTTGCCACACAAATATGGGGTCATACGAAATAGAAAAATAGGTGAAAAGAGCATAAGTAAAAGTAGAGAAGAAAAAAGAGAGGGCAGTGCACTTATGGAGGCATCTACTGGCAGTGGATATTTAAGAATATTAGCATTAGGACTTCTGAGAGTTTAACTCTCATCTTCCTTTTCCAAAAATTCAGGAGTCCCCGAGGTCTGGAAACCTAGTCTCCCTTGGAACCTGAGTCAGTCTAGAAATGATTATCAAATTATAGCTATAGATAAAGATCTACCAGCTACTGGCATCTGGAATGGGTTTTACCCTTGTAATCTTTGTGTAGATGGGAGAACTCCATGTCCTTGAGTGTTCACCGAGCCATGAACTTGCCCTAATCGACACTCTTGTCTTCCCAGTCAGATGCAGCTTTCCGGATAGGTGCCTCGTATCTTGGTTTATATTCCAGTTCCCCAGTTTGGACTGACCGTCTCTTTTTTCTGACTTTAGCAATCTTGGCTAGGGCCCTGACCTCCTATCTAAGCCTACTCCACCTTTTCCCCATCAAAAGCTGTTATTATTCCTTCAGTTACTGGCAGGGTTCTTGCTCCCATGAAACTCTTGACTCAATGACCCACTAGCCAGAGGTGCCTCTGCTTCGTCTCATAACTGTCCAGCAACATGGCCCTTGAATACACACCTGCTTACACCAAACAAGAGTTGCATATGCTCTTTTAAATATGGGCTTCTGGTTGTCCTGATGTGAGTCATCCCTACAGTTAAATTGGCTTATTAGCCCTAGTCTAGAATGTTGGGGGTCAGCATAGACCCCTTATAAGGAGCTGGTGAATTCAGTCCCAGCAGCCGTGAGCAAACCCTTTTTCTGGAGAACTCCCCTTGGTCCAATGAGATTCTTACTGGAGAGGTCACCTTCGACTCTCCTAGCAACCAGCAGTCCATGATATAAAAATGGAAGCTTCCTGGCCTCAGGGTGGGACCCATGGCATGCGGTAGCTTGTATTCCAGGATGTAGGACAGACCAAAGCTTTTCTCCACCAAAGACAACATACTTGCTTAACTGTTTTCCTCATCAGATTCGCTTCCTTCTGCTTGCATCCCTTTAATATTCAGCTTTCCCAAGAAACCCCCATTTTGAGCTCTGATTTTAAGGAAGCTGACTGAAGACAACTTTCTTTACTCCTTGGCCCATTGTTAGGATCCCAGGCTTGAGACCAAATCATGAGTTAACCATCTCTCGTGTCATAGTTAGGCTATAAAATCATCTCAGTATGGCATACCATCTGCCAAGCCAGCCAAGCCTATACTCATCCTTCTTTTTCTCACTTATCCCCATCGTCCATAAGTCTCACCTCACCTAAGTACCTGCTCAAAGAAACTTTGCATGATGCAAAGTTTGTACATAAAACTGGAAATACGATGGAACTCTATCAGAAATTGAAATGTACCTGAGTCCCCAAAATCAATGTATCTTACCAAGGGCATCACTGGATTCTGACTTAAAGAACTGAGTTTCTGGAGAAGGTTAACACGTTCTCCCTTATTACTTGGCTCGTTGGGAGCTAGACTTCTTTTTTGAACAGAGTGTTCCTTTACAGACTTGAGACCACAAAGGATTTTAAGAAGTTTTGCACACAATATGCATTAAACAACTCACATGGAAAGGACGACCTCCTTACCATTCACCTGGAGCATGGAATTAAAATAATTAAGAAGTGAGACATGAAATATCCATAGAACAGCTATTTTTCTTATTCCGTGTCATCTCTATTATGTTCCTTAAAAATGCCTTTGAGGCAAATGTATTTTGAGTAGAATATACAATCAGCAAGTTTTCTATTATTTACAAATTGCTAAGTATATCCTGTCAAAACATTCACTAAAAATACTTCAAATTCTCTCAATCATGCTAAGAAAAACATAATAACTCAAGGAAGAGTTTGCCTACAGAATATCACACCCTTCTAAATAAAGTTTTAGGGAAATCACATGGGATAACTTTGTTCCACTTTCACCCTTTGCTAAAAATTAGCTTATCAAAAACCTGCAGAGCAGTTTTTCAAATGCTTCATTAGCTCCTGTTTTTATTAGTGATTAGAACTATTGCTGTATCATAGGTCATTAGAAAAATTTAACAGATGGATGGCTAATTGCAGGTATAGACTATTCTTTACCTTTTTTTTTCCCTCCTTCACACTTTTTTTTTAACACCACACGCTTACCCTTTCCATACAAATTGCCACTTCCACACCATAACTTTTCGCTGTTTACACCAAAAATAATCTTGACCTAATTTAAATTCTTTCAAAAAGATGCCATCCTTTGGCCAAGTCATAAGGTAAATAGTAGAGCACATTATATGAGGTTAGGAAGCCTATCTTATTTCAGTTCTGTTTTTCCCTTCCTGTGTATGTCCTGTTTGCTTCCTAGTCTTTCATACAACCCTCGTGTTGATCATCTGTAAAATACAAGCATGAGAACAGTGAACCTGAGGCTGTCTTTCAGCCCTAACATGCTAGAATACTATAATCTATTTCTGGGCCCTTTCTCCTTGTCATCCCATTTCCAGCTTTTGTTACAGCAATGACTTATCATTGGCCACTGCCCCTGGACACACAGCTACTCCCTAGACTTTTTTTTTTTTTTTTAATCCTCCAACTCATCTTTCTATCCTGTGTCCTATTCCTTTAGGATTTTACTTTCTGCATAGAAGACCCTTGGCTACTCAATAAAGAAATAGGGCCTTGTTTTATCACTAATTAGCTCTACATACATGGCAAATGTCAGGCACTTCCTGCTCCTCATGTATGAAATGGAACTAATAATAGTAGCATTCTGTCAGTTTTGAAATGTTAGGAGTTAGGAGAATGAGAGAGAGAGAAGTGAGTGGGAAGTATTGTCATAGAAATGCAATGTATTATGATAAATGAACACATTAGCATGGACTGCTGTGTAATCTCTCCGAGGTAACTCTTGTTCTTTCTAATAAGACCTTCAAGAGACAAATTTCTTAATCAAAAACAGTGACCCTGTAGGTCTTGTGACCATTCTACCAATCTGGCAGAGGAGATGTGTAGGCTGAGACAGGAGCTTATGGCATCTCTCCAGTCTTACTTCAATTTACAGCTCTGTGGGTAAACACAAGGGGATTTGTTTAGATTTATGTCTTTATGGATCAAACTGTTTTAGCTACACTTAACAATATTGCAAAACCTTCTCAATATGCAAGGGCAATGTATCTTTATAGTTTGTATCTTTATAGTTCGAATAGTATGCCGAGGCTGGGATGAAAAAGAAGGGGATTTCACTCTAATCCTGTAAGATTATGTTTTACAATGAAAAGCAATCCTGACAAATGGAATATAGTGAATTAAAAATCATCCCAGTTTAAGATGACATAATGCAGCCCTTTGATACCTCTGAAAAACTGTCCAAACCTAAGACCCAAAGTATTTAATGGATCAGCCACAAAGTCAGATGTTTCTTTTCCCAAATCATTATGGGGATATAGAAACGGAGGCAGTTTATGTGACTATCAGGGCTTTATTCAACAGATCTTAGACCTGGCACTTATTGGCACTTATTGGAGTCTCAGTTACTTCATGTACAGAATCAAGATAACTCAAGCCACTTGGTTGTTTTGAAGGTTCAATGAAGTAGCTTATACAAACTTGACCCAATGCAGATGATTAGTCCAATTCACACATTTAGTATTAAATTTGTTTCTTTTTATTCTTTAAATGTTATGTAATATATTCTCTCTCTGAAGTTCTATAAGCATTCAAATAAGGCATATGATTTTTGTGTTCAAGAATCATAGTATTAGACTCAAAAAATATATTTTTTTCTATCTCCCTTATACACAATGGCAATGAACATCACTTTGTTCAGTTTTAATGTATTGGATGTTTTAGACAGGAGATACTACAATAGCTTTTCCCTAGTATTAGATACTTTTGCAAGAACCTACAAAACTCCAACCAGTACTTTATTGGCTATTTTGTATAGCAAACTTTACATTTTCATTAATTGCATGGATTAAGAGTCCGTCTTTCTAAAAGAGTGGGCTGTGCAACTGGCAGAAAAACTTCTGTAGAAAATGAATTCAACTATTTTTGGGAAGGCTGTCATTTGTTTATTTTGTGATCACATAGAAATTGTTTCATTTCTCCGAGCCTCATTATCTTCCACTGTAAAATACGGATGGTAAAGCTTGCTTTGCTAATTTCACAAAATTACTAAATGGCTGCAAATAGCTCTAGGTAAGATGGGATGTTATGCAAATATAACAATTTATAACCTTACAGTTAGTGGTGTAAATAATACTGCTATATTTGGTTTCACTCATCTTTAGTCACCTGACAACACCTTCACAATTTTTGTAATAGCTGGGGATCACTTGAGCTATTACTTATATAATATTTTATATCAACCCTATTTTGTTAACAAAATTAATTTACTTTCAAAAAGGAGCTTTATATCACTATTATAAATGGAAAACAAATGTCACTTTGAAAATAGTAGATAACTTAAAAATGAATTCAATTAAAAATGCCATTCCATGCTGGCGAGATGCTGCTGTCTGCTGTGCCTCTGACATGCTCTATTTGTTAAAATCAGAGATTAGTAGATGCTACAAGAGGCATTAAATATTACACTACTTTTACACCAAGGCTTTCCACTAGATTTAAGTCAGAAGTATTGAAAAATACTTAAAAGGAGAGTACATTCTCAATGTAACATTTTGTGCTATTTCTTAAATGACTTAAAATTATCCTGTCTGCCATCTCTAGGACATATCCCCCATTTGGAAGGAAGTTAGTGAAGCAGGAAGTGTAAAGGGCTGGAAGTATATGTTCTCTCTCAGACACTGGCGTGTCACTAATATCCATGAGCATTAGTTTCTTAATTTCAAATAAGGGTTTTAAAATACAGTGTTTCGAAGGTCTCTGTTCCCTATAACAATCTGCAGTGTATTTTATTTATGCATGCAGAGTAGGTAGTACTTCATTTACTGAATATCTGAGAATATTTAGATTCTTATTTTTAGAAGAATGGTCTTTTTTTTTTTTAATTTATTTTTTATTTTCAGCATAACAGTATTCATTATTTCTCACCACACCCAGTGCTCCATGCAATTCGTGCCCTTTATAATACCCACCACCTAGTACCCCAAACTCCCACCCCCCCACCCCTTCAAAATCTTCAGATTGTTTTTCAGAGTCCATAGTCTCTCATGGTTCACCTCCCCTTCCAATTTCCCCCAACTCCCTTCTCCTCTCTAACTCCCCATGTCCTCCATGCTATTTGTTATGCTCCACAAATAAGTGAAACCATATGATAATTGACTCTCTCTGTTTGACTTATTTCACTCAGCATAATAATCTCTTCCAGTCCCGTCCATGCTGCTACAAAAGTTGGGTATTTGTCCTTTCTTTTTTTTTTTTTTTTTTATAAACATATATTTTTATCCCCAGGGGTACAGGTCTCTGAATCACCAGGTTTACACACTTCACAGCACTCACCAAAGCACATACCCTCCCCAATGTCCATAATCCCACCCCCTTCTCCCAAACCCACTCCCCCCAGCAACCCTCAGTTTGTTTTGTGAGATTAAGAGTCACTTATGGTTTGTCTCCCTCCCAATCCCATCTTGTTTCATTTATTCTTCTCCTACCCACTTAAGCCTCCATGTTGCATCACCACTTCCTCATATCAGGGAGATCATATGATAGTTGTCTTTCTCTGCTTGACTTATTTCGCTAAGCATGATACGCTCTAGTTCCATCCATGTTGTCGCAAATGGCAAGATTTCATTTCTTTTGATGGCTGCATAGTATTCCATTGTGTATATATACCACATCTTCTTGATCCATTCATCTGTGGATGGACATCTAGGTTCTTTCCATAGTTTGGCTATTGTGGACATTGCTGCTATAAACATTCGGGTGCATGTGCCCCTTTGGATCACTACATTTGTATCTTTAGGGTAAATACCCAGTAGTGCAATTGCTGGGTCATAGGGCAGTTCTATTTTCAACATTCTGAGGAACCTCCATGCTGTTTTCCAGAGTGGCTGCACCAGCTTGCATTCCCACCAACAGTGTAGGAGGGTTCCCCTTTCTCCACATCCTCGCCAGCATCTGTCATTTCCTGACTTGTTGATTTTAGCCATTCTGACTGGTGTGAGGTGATATCTCATTGTGGTTTTGATTTGTATTTCCCTGATGCCGAGTGATATGGAGCACTTTTTCATGTGTCTGTTGGCCATCTGGATGTCTTCTTTGCAGAAATGTCTGTTCATGTCCTCTGCCCATTTCTTGATTGGATTATTTGTTCTTTGGGTGTTGAGTTTGCTAAGTTCTTTATAGATTCTGGACACTAGTCCTTTATCTGATATGTCGTTTGCAAATATCTTCTCCCATTCTGTCAGTTGTCTTTTGATTTTGTTAACTGTTTCCTTTGCTGTGCAAAAGCTTTTGATCTTGATGAAATCCCAATAGTTCATTTTTTCCCTTGCTTCCCTTGCCTTTTGCGTTGTTCCTAGGAAGATGTTGCTGCGGCAGAGGTCGAAGAGGTTGCTGCCTGTGTTCTCCTCAAGGATTTTGATGGATTCCTTTCGCACATTGAGGTCCTTCATCCATTTTGAGTCTATTTTTGTGTGTGGTGTAAGGAAATGGTCCAATTTCATTTTTCTGCATGTGGCTGTCCAATTTTCCCAGCACCATTTATTGAAGAGGCTGTCTTTTTTCCATTGGACATTCTTTCCTGCTTTGTCGAAGATGAGTTGACCATAGATTTGAGGGTCTATTTCTGGGCTCTCTATTCTGTTCCATTGATCTATGTGTCTGTTTTTGTGCCAGTACCATGCTGTCTTGATGATGACAGCTTTGTAATAGAGCTTGAAGTCCGGAATTGTGATGCCACCAACGTTGGCTTTTTTTTTCAATATCCCTTTGGCTATTCGAGGTCTTTTCTGGTTCCATATAAATTTTAACATTATTTGTTCCATTTCTTTGAAAAAGATGGATGGTACTTTGATAGGAATTGCATTAAATGTGTAGATTGCTTTAGGTAGCATAGACATTTTCACAATATTTATTCTTCCAATCCAGGAGCATGGAACATTTTTCCATTTCTTTGTGTCTTCCTCAATTTCTTTCATGAGTACTTTATAGTTTTCTGAGTATAGATTCTGTGTCTCTTTGGTTAGGTTTATTCCTAGGTATCTTATGGTTTTGGATGCAATTGTAAATGGGATTGACTCCTTAATATCTCTTTCTTCTGTCTTGCTGTTGGTGTAGAGAAATGCAACTGATTTCTGTGCATTGATTTTATATCCTGACACTTTACTGAATTCCTGTATAAGTTCTAGCAGTTTTGGAAGAATGGTCTTTTTATCAAAATGTTCTATCTTTATAAATAAGGTAATTCTCAACTTCTTTTGACATCACCAGTTCCAGAAATGGCCAAGCTTATGGGGAATTCTTGGCATTCATTTTAATACTCCCTATAATGGAGGATTATATATAATCAAGTATGTGAAATTATCAGATATTCATGAGAAATAGATTCCCCTGACCTCTCCTGCTAAAGTGGTACAGAAAAGTGTTGATTGATAGTATGCTTTTACAACAGAAAAGTAAAAAGGATAGATTACCCTGCTTCCAACAAGCTTTTGCAAGCACACCTAAATCAATACGGTGCTAGATGAATTTGGGGGACCATTAGTTTTGAGTAGATGGATTCTCAATGATTTAACGACAACTTGAAACCCAGGCATTTGATAATGTCCTTAGTTCTGCAAAGCAGGTGATTTAAGTTGGTGAGTGACACTGACCTGTGCTTCCCATTGCATATTTTAGACTTTAGCTTTTTTGAGACCATCATTACACATACATATTCATATGTACATGGTATATATTACCACAAGGTAGGCAGAGCTTACTTGATTTTTTAAAAATTTTTGGTTAACTTCAGCTTTTCTTAAAATCTTACTTTATTAAATATATACTCTGTTATATATATTAAATATATACTCTTTATTAAATATATACTTTATTGATATATATATATATCAATACTACATATTCCATCCAATTTTCCCACTGATTATCATAATAAAGTAACAAATGTATACCAAAAGCTTCATATTTAAGGTTTGGGACTAGGCTTAGGGGAACTGATCAGTGATTAAAGTGGCCCAATCCTCCCTCAGATCTTCCCTGAGTCTTCTGTCAGGCACACTATTGTTTGTCAATAGAGCTCCATTAGGTCACTAGCTACTCATCCCCACCCTTCATGCCGCACATCGTGTCTACTAGTATCTGGCTGACCTCTCCATTGGAAGTGTAGTACTTACCCTGAAAACCTTAGGTCTGTTAATTATGCCCTAACCTTACCTTTACTACTCACCACACATTAATTGTTCTGGATCTCCACTAAACTCTACTAATCCATTTTCATTTTCTGATCAGAGACATACCTTACTAGGAGTATGCACCATCTGCCACCTGCTTTATGAAGGCCCCCAGCAAGTTCCCTCTGTCTCCTAACCCTAGTCTTCCAGCCCAAGTTCTATAGACTGTAACATTATATTGCCTCACAGGAAAAACTCTCAACTGTAAGGGGGGAAAATACAGTTAGATTCCTTTAAATTAAAACTGATTATTTTTTAATCAAAAGGAGTTCTTGGAGTAAGTCATCAATATAAATGTAAAGTAGCTGTGGTTTTTTTCATGGAGGATAAATTAAATTAAAAGTCTCAAGGACAAACATCAATAACAGCTTAAATAAATAGAATGTGCTGGACTGAAATGTCACTCCGTTCCTATTTCAGCCTTCTGTGGGAATGCTTCTGCCAATATGTGGTTTTGGCTTTGCAAGGCAAACACAGGAGAAGCTGTATTTTGTCTTTTAGATCTTCAACTGGTAAACAGTATAACTTATCACCACTGAACTGGTTAAGCCTAATTATTATCAACCCTCATACACCTTTAAACTAGGATTATTCAACCCTATACTTCAAGGTCAATCTAATAAAAACAAACGCAAGGTACCAAAGCATCTTTGATGTAGAACATATAGGTTCTCTCTTTCTTTCATTGTGTTTAGATGCCCTTATTAACTAGCTTCGACATCAATAATCCTTCCCCACAGACAGTTTATACAACCCACAGAAGCACTTCGCTTAGTTCTTGGCACAAATAGAATTCTGCAATGGTGGATGTGATTAGTTTGGGACTTCCCATACTGCCCAAATCTGAGCTTTTCATCTCTCAGCCTCTACTCAGCTTCATATTCTAAGGAATTTAGAACGAGTAATAAATAATACAGTGCAGGTACCCAGTACGTTTCCTGGCAAAACCAGGAAGAGGCCCCTTAAAGAGGGGGCAGGGCCAGTAACCCTTATCACCTTCAAACTGAACTGTGCACTTGAGTTCTATATCAGCAAAACCAATTTCTTGTTTGTCTTTTGACTATATTAAAAATTACCTATTTTTTAAGTGTTGACTTTGTTCAGTCTTCACGAATCTTTGGTCTAGAGTTAGAGGGGACAGCTGGAACTGCGATTTACTAACTGTGGAACAGGGCACGAATTACTTAACTTCCTAAGCTCTCTCTTCATTTGAGAAGGCTATTAGTCACTGTCAAATGATTTTGGGTAAGACACTCAACTCATATATCCTCAGTTTTCTCATCTCTAATATGAAGGAACTGTATTTGTCAATCCTAGATAATCTCTAAAATTTCATCTACATCTAATATTTTGATTTGTTGCCAGATGATTAAAAAAACACCTGTGATAAAAGTTTGTCAATAAATTTTATAGTATTTCCTCCCATGACATTGGGGTTTTAATGAAAAGAAAATATATATATTAACATATATGTTAATGTATTATTATCAATATTATATATAAATATATAAATTTAATTAATTAATTAATTAATATAGTATTAATATTATACATTAAATATGTATATTTAATGAAAGGAATTTCTATAGATGATTTTGTGGCTTTTTCTTGTATTTTAACCTGGAAAAACACTTCTTTTTGCTTTAAAAACAAGTGAAAAGAAGATTCATAGGTTAAAAAAAAAATTTCACTTTGTATTCATGTAACACCCAGTTTTCTGTGTTCATCTATTCACAGATTGCCTGTGTTGATAAAAGCTCTTTTTTATATTGGTATTTGACACAGAGATTGAAGCAGTATATTGGACTAGTGTAAATAACAAATTTACAAAGCAGGATTTTTTTGCTAAAATAAAAATAAATCTCAGTTCTCAAGAGATCTTGTTTTTCAAGCGAAGAAAAGATCAGATTGAATTATTTTAGGTATTGTTGCTAAGAACCCACTAGTCCAAAATCTAGTTCTTAAAACAATAATTTTTTTAAAAAATTCTCACCATTATCTGGGTTGGTAATCTGGGCAATGGTTTTGCTAGTTTAGTCTGGAGTCATTCATGTGGCTGCAATTACTTAACAGATAAACTGGGGACAGCTTTATTCATACCTGGTGATTCAGGCTGGCTGTACCTGCCACCTTGCTGACCTCTGTCTTCCACAGCATGCTAGTTCTAGATCCCAAGAGGGCAAGAAGAAGAGCTGCAAGGCTTCTTAAGACCTGCAGAGCTTTTGAGTACCCCTTCTGCCCCATACTATTAGTCAAAGTGAATCATGAGGCCATCCCAGATCTAAGAAGGTGAAGAAAGAGACTGCCGCTCTTGATAGGAGTAGCAAAGTCACATTGCAAAGAGTGTGATACAGGGAGAAGTGATTTATTATAACAATCTGCCATGCCAATGTACTGATTCCAAGAAGACAGTTTAGAAAGAACTCTTTTATCCTCATGGTCTTAACACTCTTGATCTTAAATACTATGTTAAACAAAGAATTGCACTTCTTATAGTTAGCTCAAAGTATTCAGAGACTAATATGGAGAATTTTTGAAAGATAAGAGCTTTTCAGATATTGAGGATTCCTAGTCAAATATTCAGCTTGTTAGTAATAAATTTGTGATCTACGGAGAATGGTTAATCATTCTTGTGAATTTGAAATGGATCTCCTAACCAAAACTTATTTTTCTTCAAGAAAGTTATTGGCTACATAATTCTTTTTTTTTTTAAGACACAACACTTACATAATTCTTAATATATTTTATGTAAAGCAATCCACCAAAACCAAATCTTTGGTAACTACTTCTGTTTAGAAGATTTTTAACAAATATGAAAAGGCAAAATCTAGGGAAAGGATAGTACTATTGCAAATTATTGATTTATACAGGGAAATTATGAGCACCAAGCTTATGTGAACTCAGAATTTCATCAATGAAGAAGTCAGAAGTCAATGAAGTATTAGTAATGGATGTGGTAAGCCAAGCTGAAAATGAGAACAGGAACTCCTAGCATGGTCTGTGGAGTGAATACAAATGCTCCTGTACCTGTCAGATTGTTTAGCGGCTCATTACCCTCTACCTATGTCACAGGATGGCTTGGAGATTTCTCATGTGATCACTCAAATAGGGTTCTCATTTCTTCGAAGACTTCCAAGTCTTCTTATTGATGTCCAGTGCCTGGGAGGTTACTGGCATGATGCTTTAGTACTGCATCTGACATCTCCAAGGGGTGGTCACTCTGATTCTCCTCATCCTGCCAGATTCAAGGTGCTAAAATGTTATTAGATTTCTTTTTGTTCTCATAGTGCTATGTGTGGAATTGGGGGCAATGCATTCCCCCCATTTTGTGCCCCAATTTTTTCACCTGTGGCCCTAGGCTCTACTGCTTACACTCATATATCTCACAAAGTATGTCAGGGATTTGAAAAGTCCCTTCAACCTCTGCTGCATTCTCTCCAGAGGGTTTATACTTAATCCATGAGGATGGCCTAGGGTAATTATATTGGAGTTATTTAGAGAAACAGAACCAATAGGGTGTATGTAGATATATATTAGAAGAGATTTGTTATAGGGACACCTGGGTGGCTCAGTCGGTTAAGCTGCTGCCTTCAGCTCAGGTCATGATCCCGGGGTCCTGGGATTGGGTCCTGCATCGGGCTCCTTGCTCAGCAGGGAGCCTGCTTCTCTCTCTGACTCTGCCTGCTTGTGCGCGCTCTCTCTCTTTCTGAGAAATAAATAAAATCTTTAAAAAAAAAGAGAGAGAGAGATTTGTTATAGGAATTGGCTCACTTGGATATGGAGGCAAAGAAACCCCACAATCTTCCCTCTGTAAACTGGAGAAGCAGGAAAGCCAGTAGTATAATTTAGTCTGAGTCAAAAAGCATGAAAACCGGGAGGGGGCTATGGTATACCTCCAAGCCAAAAGGCCCAAAACCAGGAGCTCAGATGTTCAAGGGCAAGAGATGGATGTCCCAGCTCGAGAAGATAATTTGCTTTTGTTTTCTTGGGGCCTTCAGTGGATTGGATGACGCCTTCCCACATGTGTTGAGTGTAGATCTCTTTATTCAGCCTATGGAAGCAATGCTAATCTTACTATGACAGTAATGAACAGGGCTATTGTTCCCATTGAACACTTTTCTCTCTCTACAAGCAAGCACACAAAGATTACCCCCCTCCCCCACCACCCCCTCTCCCCCCACCACCTGACAACTTTCCTCACTGGCAATAAGCAGGTACCATTCCCTACAAGCAAATAGACACTGGGGAAAGATGAGCTGTTGATTTCACCAGCTCATGAGACATGTCAAGATATATCTGAAGTTTAGTTTAGATTCAGCTAAGACGTTAGGCATATGACCTGACAAACGTGTTAGCATTTAGACTTGATTTTTCAGGGTTTCTCAGACAGGAAAGTCAAATCTTAGAACATCTAATGCAAAACCATGTGACTTGTAATTCTTCAATATCCCATAGTATTATGGAACTTTCCACTGAGTAAACTTTTTGAAAATATGTTGGGGAAATAGCATAGTATGGTGAAAAAAGTGGGGAGTAAGAGATCTTGGTAAACGAGCTCTCTCTTAAATAAATATCATATTTTTAAGCATGTTTTCCTCATCTGGAAAATGAGGATAATAAAATTTAATGTAGGATTATTTGAGAGATTAAAGAAGGAAATGTGTGTAAATGCTATTGATACAAAGAAGCTTGCATTGATTTTGCAATTTAGGAACCTACTTAGGACCTGAGAGAAATAGTTACCTTCTTGATTACATGTATATTAAAATGGTAATTTCTGTATGTCATAATATTATATGGAAAGAATAAGATATCCCTTCTATGAAAGCACTTTAAAAGTAGAAAATACTATTTTTCCTACTTTTAGAAAAACATGAGGCATTAGAATTCATTCAGCAGACATTTATTAAACACTAAGTAGGGAGGAATTACAGTGCAGGCTGCTGAGCATAGAGTATAGAAGGAGACACATTTAATCCCTGCCTTCATGAAAAGGAGACAGACAATAAACAAAGGCAATACTATACATCAGAGCCTGAGAAAGAAACATTTGGGTCAAAGAAAATAACTTTCAGTGGTGAGGTGAGGGATGTTTTTCTAAGGAAAGGAGGTCTTAATGGGGACCTGAAGAATGAGAAGAATCTAGCAATATAAAGACTGATAGTCTTTATAGGCTGAGGGAAGAGCCAATGCAAAATCCCAGGAGGAAGAGCCTGGTGTGTTTGCATGGCCAGGCTTAGAGAAAGGGAGGACAGTGGTGGGAATGAGGCTGGAGAAGCAGGAAGCTAGATACGTAAAAACATGGGGTTCTGTGCCTTGAACTCTGAAGAAAGAGTCGCTTCTTTCTTTTACCACTGTATCATTGAGAAGGCCAGCTAATATCACAAGGATCCGAAAGCCTGAACTTCTTATTGTAGTCAGTATTTAACAAATGATGTATTAACCCTTAAACTCCCAACTGCCATTCCCCATACAAAGACTGAGACACTAAACATCATTTGCTCTTCCTGCTTGATTTTGCGAAAGACCAATTAATTATAATTTCTCCTAGCTAGAGCCAGAGTTACAGGACCTGGCCTTGTTTGCAAAAATAAGAAATACTGTATTTGGGGGAAAAGAAGACCATATGATTGTCCCTGCAAAACACACAAACCTGCTCAACCTCAGAGTCCTACTGGAAACCTCAGCTGACATCTCTGTTTTGTGTGAAAACCACGGACTCCATCCGTTTTTCTTTTCTTCTTCATGTTGCGAATTTAAAAAATTTTTTTAAATTTTTATTTTGGGGGTGACACTTTTAGCTTCCAGCCTAGATAATGGGTATAACCTGATCATGCCAACTTTTCTTTTCAAAGCAAAGAGATTTTCATATGATTCATTGCTAATCACAATGATTGACAAGAAGAGGAGAAAGAACTAGAGGAAAGATCTTTAAAAATGAGATGTTTTCCTCTTTAGAAATCTCTGGTCTTTAGCCACTTTTGTACTTCTGAGGTTCTGAGATGACTCAGTGGATTGTGTCCTTAGATCTTTATTCCTGATAGCAGAGCATATATTTCTCCCTTTCATTCTTTCATAATCTGTCTTTTCCCAATAGTGCAAGGGCCTACGGGGACAGCCTTGACTTACGGGAAACAGAGGCACTATGTTCTAATCCAACTTCAGCTCAAAGTGCCAATCTGAAATATGCTGTGGGTAAACATTTGAGACTGTTCTCTCCCTGGGAATTGAGAAGAGTAATCCCTTCTCCTTCATAGAATTTGAGTGGAAAAAAAAATATATATATATAACTTTTAAAAAATGTACAGTATCAGGAGTCTCTAAATAGAAGGTCTGAAGCACACTATATTTTATAAATGAAGGAGAAAAAAAATCCACTAATTAAGAATTTCAGTATTATAATCAGAGAATCAATTATCAAATACATGATCAATTTTTTGATGGATAAAAAATAATTACTATATATATTATGGTTACCTTTTATACTATTAAAATCTGGGAGAATAAAAGAAACTATATGGAAGTTGGTATTATAAAAATAAAGCTATATTAGTAAATATATATATATATATTTTTTATTTTAATTTATTTGACAGACAGAGATCACAAGTAGGCAGAGAGGCAGGCAGAGAAAGAGGAAGAAAAGCAGGCTCCCTGCTGAGCAGAGAGCCTGATGCCAGGCTCGATCCCAGGACCCTGGGATCATGACCTGAGCCGAAGGCAGAGACTTTTACCCACTGAGCCACCCAGGTGCCCAAGTAAATATGTTTTTAAAAATAAATCATAGGAGTACCTAGGTAGCTCAGTGGGTTAAGCCTCTGCCTTCAGCTCAGGTCATGGTCTCAGGGTGTTGGGATGGAACCCTACATTGGGCTCTCTGCTCAGCAGGGAGCCTGCTTTCCCCACTCTCTCTGCCTGCCTCTCTGTCCACTTGTGATCTCTGTCAAATAAATAAATAACATCTTAAAAATAAAATAAAATAAAATAAAAATAAACAAATCATAGGCTCTTTTAACCAAAATAAGAGCAAGTGAACATATCCCAGTTGTTATCACATTACTTGCAAGGAGCAGATTTAGGGCTGAAATGATTCTTCTTCTTTTGATAATTCTAGAGAACAATTTTTGTCCAGTGTCATCTTAGTTTTACCACATTTGTGACTGTTCTTCCTTCATTACATTTACTCATCAAGAAACTGTTAATGCTATCAGACTTTCGGTTGAATATACAATTAGTGAGATGATTGAGAAAGTTATTAATGCCATACATGACCTATCTGAGGGATAGGAAATTGAAAATAAGTTGTTCACTTTTATATCCTGATAGCAAGGCATTTGAATGACATGCTATTCATTTCATGAAATAGAAAATGTCTAATACGATCAATTATAACCAGTTTTTCCTACAGTAGACTTGTGCCATCCCATCTATTTTAGATTATAAAATTGCACAAAATTTGTTGTGCAAAACCATTTTGACAGGGTTTCTTCTTAGTCATTGTAAGCGTTCAGATCCAGGAATTGTGCAAAGCAGGAATCCGATGGTAGGAAGTAAAGGTAAAGTGAAGACGTTTGGTGAAAATCAATCAAACTGGTGGATATTTCCCTGACAGGTGACCCAGACAAACACAGCCCTGGATAAATCGTGAGGTGTTATCAATAGCATATTGGAATATTCTGGAGTTTGCATGATCTCACCCTGTTTATCTTTTCTATATCTCAGGAATTAAGGAAAGGGACCCTGGCTTATGCCAGTCCTTTCTATTGATCTCAAGGCATTAGGGGAATAAAAAGAAGTTTTACCTCACCAGTTGCTTAAGATTAGAGAACCTACTAAAATAAAGATGTGCACATAAGCACTTTACTTAGTGACCTCAGCAAGGTGATCATGGTTAGACTAGAATGTATGGATAGGGACCACTGCAGCGTAAGAGGGGCTGTCCTTCTCGAACAAGCTGTGCAATATGATGCATACTTAACTGGCCTGGAATTGCCTTTTGCTACCTAGCACTTTTGTGTTCTTTCTTCATGGGCCACCTCAAGTACCAATTCTATGAAACTTTTCCAAAGGGTTTCTCCACAAAGAGTAAAGGCTTCTTATACTTTGGCCCAGTGTGCATAACTCAGTAAAGCAATAGTCACATTTTAATATGACCAGTTTATTTATCCCATAGGACAGTGTTATCCCCCTGGAGACACTGAGCTGTGTCTGGAAATATTCCTGATTGTGACACCCCCCCCTTTTTTTTTTATAACATTGATCACTGTAGTTATGCCTTACTTTGTGTGATCACATTTGCTCTTGCTTATCTCTAATCTCTCACAATTCTAAAGGTTCTGGCACAACTTTAGAATTTTTTTTTTTAAGATTTTATTTATTTATTTGACAGAAGGAGACATAGCTAGAGAGGAAACACAAGCAGGGGTTGCTGCAGAGGGAGAGGGAGAAGCAGGCTCCTCACTGAGCAGGGAGCCCTGGGGGCTTGATCCCAGCATCCTGGGATCATGATCTCAGCCAAAGACAGATGCTTAAGGACTGAGCCACCCAGGCACCCCAAGAATTTATTAAACATTTGTTAAATCAACAAATAAATACAGAAGGAAAGAATCTGTGAATCTCAGGTCATGATATAGATACCAGTTGGCAAAACCAGTTTCTGACATTATTCACAGTTTAAAACTGTAGTTTTTGCTCAGTTATTTCAAATAAAAGGAGATTGGTGAAACACTACAGGTCTTTATATCGTGTAATTTCTTAACCAGTTTTAGGGAGAATTGTTCTCTTTTTTAAGTTTAATTCATAATTCATGTGGAAACTTCTGGAGAACTTTTCTTTAAAAGATACATGTTTGGATTCCATTGGAAAGAAACAGAATTGTTTCTTATTCCTAATGTTAAGAAAAATGTGTATTAATTTACCTGTATTACTTTTAGATGTATCATAGTATAAAACTCTGAAATAGATTCTCCAAGGTGACCTGTTCCTTAATCAAAGTCCCTTTTAAATATGAATCCTCTGAGAGTATTTTCTCCATGAGATAGTAAAAATTAAGTCATTTTTATCTATTATGTTATTTTCTAGTTGTCAACTATTTTCATACAATTTTTCAGGTAATCTATTAGTCCCCAGAGTAATCACTGAGCAATATTCTCTATAATCAGTGCTGTTAGCCCACGCCCCACAAAGAAACCTAAAACCCTAAGTTTTTCCTTTAGTTTGAATTCCTTAATACTTCCATTAGCCCAGTTGTGGGAAATTACAAAATTGCTGGCAGCAATTATTTACACCATTTTTTTCTGAGGACAGGAAAAAAAAAAATCTTATTACCTTATTACCTATCACAGTCCAAATTATCAGTTAATTCAAAAATCAGGGGAATCTAGGACTCAAAAACAACTTCCTAGTCAAAATGTAAATGGGAAACTCGGGGGGAAAGGAATTTCTCTATTATTATATTTTTATATTATATCATATATGTGTATATATATCATATATCATATATATGTTATATATATATATTTATATATATATATATACCTTAAGTGTTAGATAAGACTGGACAATATTGTAAGTGTGCACTGATCACTATGGCAAAATCTCTTTCGAGATAGGAGATTAAGTAATTCTAAAGGATCATTTTATGCCTTAAAATTTCCCAATGGTAATAAGTAAGAATTTTCTATAACATTTTTCTTTATATGGGTGCTTTCCAATGAAAGAGCGCTTTATACATTTGCTCCCATTTCTACCTTATTTAGAAGATTTTGAGAAATAATTATCTCACTGCCTTCCATCTGTCCTTAGTGACTTGTGGTATCCTTGCAGGGGCTGTGAGTACAGAAAGTGGCAGGAGGGTGGGGGGTGTGTGTGGGGGGGTGTGCAAAAAAGGGAGGGTTGGCTAAAACAGCCAAGCAGGCAAGACTCCCAGCCTTATATCTACCAGACCAGCAACTTGGACTGTAGTTGACAAAATGCAAAGAAATTAACATTTTAAACCATTGTTCTGAAAAAGTAGGAATGCAAATAAAACCCATTTAATTCTAATCACAGAAGTGTTCAGGTTTTTCTATTCAGGTAATCTAAGTCTTTTATATGTGTAGAGGGGTCCAAGCTTTAACTTCAGCAGTACCTCCTATTAGGGTTGAAACGCGTGCGTAGTCTGTAGAACTGGTAAACCACACTGCTAAGAGTCAGTTTGAATTAGAATTGGAGAAGATGCTTCAAGAGAAAAAAGTCAGTCAGGCAAAAAAAAAAGAAAATTAGCTTAGGGGGGAAAAAAAATCCCTGATAAAGCAGTGTTTGTATGAGGATTTGGTAAAGAATGTGACTGCTAAATGCAAACTTAAAAGTCATTACAGAAACTGTAGTAAGACATGGGGCACAATGTTTTGACAGCCCTTTAACAGAGTATTGAATAGAGTTTACATAAGAAGGAAGGAGAAATGCAATTACTCATTTTGACAGAGACCAAACAACTCTGGGAACTTGAATGCCTTAGAAGTTTGGTCTGCTAGGACGTGCCAGCAAACATGGCAGACCAATCTAAGGACCCCAGGTGCCTGGTGAAGATGATGGTACCTAGCAAGGACAAGAGCAATCTAGGGCAACATGTGAACAGTCCTGCAGTTCTCAGAGAAGAGGGCTGTCCTTGGCAATTAAATAATGGCTCTAGTGGAGGGTGTGGTTCACATGCCCAGGTAAGAAGTTTATATAAGGTGGTATTGTAGGTCTTGTATATACAAATGGAGAGCAAGAGCCATTGGAACGTGCTAACTGTTCCGAATGCTCACCATTTGCACCAACAGGCTGGTGAGGTCTGCCTGGGGGGAAGTACCGGGAGCACTTATGACTCATGAAATTCACAACTTGATTCTTGATTCATGCTGATCTTTTAATCTTTATGTTCTTCAGTCACTTTCATTAGCTGTCAGTGCTAAGTTAGTCTCTTTTGAAATATCACAGATATGGATATTAATGTATTCTTTGTGAATTGTGTTATTCTTCGATGGAAGTGACTATTATTTTGATAACTTAATGAGGACTTTTATTCCAAAGATCAGTCACATGCATCAGATTCCATAGGTCAGTCTTACCTAGAATTTAAATGAGAATCATGTCTTTATTAAACTTTATCTTAGGGGTGGAGGGCATCTGATAGACTAATCATATGTTTGAAGAAGAATACAAAATATTTTCAAATATAAAATGCTTAGAGTAGGATAATGACAAATATTTCACTTTTATTGAGCCCATTTTTAGTCTATTTAAAGGACTTCTGTCATGATGTCATAAAGCTGGAGACATACCTCCATATGTCATATAGTTTATAGTCTGTCCTCTGCCTTCACACAGATGGTGGTCTAGCACACTTTAATATATCTTCAGGTATCCTTTTGCTCTGTGCTTATGTCAGTGTGAATATTAAAATCCCTATGCCTGGAGAGAAAATACAGTCTCCTCTATTGCTTTTAGATCCTAGAAGCCTTTTTGTCATTCTATTATTTTTGTGTTTTGCCTTCTCACTGATCAGAATGGATGCTTCAAGCTGAATAGGTAGGAGACAGGCCAGACTAGGTGGTACAGGATGATGGAAATAAGACATGGCTACTGAGGTGACACAGACAGTAAATCTATCCCTGCAGAGAAATTAGTGGTTTGTAAAGGGAACAAGGCACATGCACAAGTAAGAATAGCACAGGTAAAAGAACGATTGTGGTGAGTTTGTGTCGTGGGCAGAATAACACCCATCCCCATTCATTAACAGTATTTGGATCCTTAGGACCCATGAATGAGTTATCTTAGGTGGCAATGGGGACTTTGCAGATATAATTAAATCCTCAAGATGGACAAATTATCCTGAATTATCCAGGTAGATACAGTCTAATCCCAGCAGTCCTTAAAAATGGAGAATCTTTTCCAGATGTGATAAGAAGAAAGAATGCTCTGAGTCAGAGTGAGATACGCCAATGGAAGAACATCAAGGGAGAAGCAACACTGCAGGCTTTGAAGAGGGGAGGGAAGGTCTATGAGCCAAGGAATGTGGGCAGCCACTTGAAACTGGGAGAAGCAAGAAAATGGGTTCTCTCCTGGAGCCTGAAGACTGCAACTAGCCCTACCAACACCTTGAGCTTAGCCCAGTGAGACATGCATAGACTCCTAGCCTACAGAAACCTAAGATAACAAAGTGGTACTTTTTAAAGCCACTACATTTCTGGTCATATTTTATAGCAGCAACAGAAAAATAATCTGGTTAGGTCTTCCTTCTTCTGCCCTTGACTGCTTCCATTCTATTGGTAAAATAACATCTGTAGTGATCCTATTAAAACAAAAGCCCATGTCTCTTTCCTGCTCAACATCCTCTAGTAGCTTCCTTTGTTAGAGTAAAAACAAAATCCTCATAATGCCTGCCAGAGCCCT
Source organism: Mustela nivalis (assembly GCF_964662115.1). Taxonomy (NCBI): domain Eukaryota; kingdom Metazoa; phylum Chordata; class Mammalia; order Carnivora; family Mustelidae; genus Mustela; species Mustela nivalis. Next base: position 28,505,345 of record NC_139023.1, on the reverse strand, counting down.
ACACCATCTGTCCCTTCATGTTCCTGACTTTACCCCACTCCTCTCCCTCTGACTCACTCTGCTCCATCCCCATTGACCATCTTGCTCTTTTTAGAACTCATCTGGCATGCTTCTGCCTTAGGGCTTGGTGCCTGTTGTTTCTGAAAACCTCTTTAGATAGCTGCCTGATTCGCTTCTGTACCTTTTTTAGGTCTTTGTCCCAAAGATACCCATTAAATGAATCTTCCATGACCACAAATAAATTGGAATCGAAAACTCCCACTTTCACCTCCAGAATACCTATTCGATTTTCTTGCTTTTTTTTTTTTTAAGATTTTATTTATTTTATTTGACAGACAGAGATCACAAGTAGGCAGAGAGGCAGGCAGAGAGAGAGAGAGAGAGAGGAGGAAGCAGGCTCCCTGCTGAGCAGAGAGCCCGATGTGGGGCTCGATCCCAGGACCCCAGGATCATGACCTGAGCCGAAGGCAGAGGCTTTAACCCACTGAGCCACCCAGGCGCCCCTTGCTTTCTTTTTTATCTAACATTTTTACATATAATACACAAGCCCATTGTACATATATTTTACTTATTTATGTGTTCATTATATTTCTCCCTCCATTGGAATGTAAGGCCCATTAGGGCATGGGGTTTTTATTTTGTTTTGTTTTGTTTCTATGTTATTTATTGCTGATTGTCCAGTATCTAGAATGTTGCCTGGCACATAGTTGGTGTTGAATATCTATTTACTTAATAAATTGAATGAAAATGATACTGGGGTTAAAAAGAGGGACTAAACTCCTTTTGCTTATTCTCTCTTGATGCCATAAGGGCATTTATAGTCAACGTAACACAGGTATAAGTGTTTTAAAAACAACGTATGCCTCGCTACACAAATCCACAAATCAGGAATTTCATAGTTTAGGTTGATTTACTTCCACTCACAATTCATCTTTTTCTAATTCAAGATCCCTTAGTTCTTCCAGCTTGTTTCTCAAAAACTTAGCAACTGTACAATGTGTGAGTATCTGTGATTATGAAATTTGCATTGGCACCCTGTTTGTTTCACTCATTTGATCGTGTCAGATTGGGACACACCTAACTTGACCTGTGCTATCTTTCCACATTCTAAACTGGAGTGCCTTGGACCCATAGCTGTAATTCATTTCTCTACCACTACGAGTTAACAGGGCAACCTGGAATGTAGTTTATCAGCACACACAAAAGTGTTTTCTAGTTGAATTTCTTTCTTCCTTCACCCTTTATTTCCATTTCAACTTCAATAAAACTTGCTAAGCCTTCCCTGGAGTTAGGTCTTTCTGTCTCATCCCAAATCAATATAGGTATCATTTACTTTGGGTGTTTATTGATTCAACGTACATAGCTTAAAGAGCTCATTACTGGGTTGCCATTTTATCGTGAAACTTTATAAATGAATGTTGTCATTCTCAAGAGGAATAGCTTTAAATCCTTCTGATCTCTGCCATTTGGAATTGTTTCTTTCCTCAATTAGGGTTTCTAGCAAATGTTTTGTTGTTGTTGTTATTATTGTTTTTCGAATGAGAGCTTTGACTGGGTACCGTGTTGGGACTCACTGATAACGTAAGACTTAAGGTACTTTATACTTCATGGCATCTAATGGTTCCAGATTTTAAAAAGAGCACTGACGCGCATTATGTCACAGGAATCTCACAACAGGATAAAGCATGTGTAGGGTAAAAATCGACTATGACTTCGGTTTAAATAAAGCCCAAGGTTAAGCAATTATTTAAGAATTTAAGGTGATGCTGCGGCACTGTGGTGTTGTATCTTGATGCTCTGTATTGAGAGGGTGACACAGAGTTTCCCCATTGAGTCATGTTCATTTTCTATGATAGCCCCAGGTAGAAGACACCTAGTCCTTGTATATTTTCATTGAAAGAAAGTATAACTCTTTAGAAGTAAGCATTCCATTTTCAAAGTATCCTATTGTTAGGCAGCTCTTATACTTGGGGAGAAAAAAAGTGTTCAAATGATTTGCATCCACTGGTTGGAACATAACGTACTAGCTTCTGAGAAAACACAAAGCACTTTCTGTTCTCCACATCTTATGATAAAAGTTGCAAGACTATATAGACATAGCCTTGGTAAAGAATCTCTATCTTGTGTGTGACATTCCATCAAAGAAGAAAACACATAAATTAGAGGACAGTGTTTGCAAATAGCAGGAAAATACCAACATGACCTCAGGGAACTACTACATCTCATGGGAAATAGGAATTTGGTAATATTCCACATGCATATTACCAGGAGAAGAGCGAAAATTGCTGCTGTAAGGAATGGTTTCCATCTCCCCAATGACAGAATATGGCCTGATTGGACTCTTTTTGACTCCACTTTTGAGCTCTGAGAGATATATCTTACGAGTGCCTCCAGTGGCAAGACAGCTCTGCCAGGTTCTATGCTTTTTCCTTAAGCTAGACAGACCTGCAGATGGAAGTTCATAGCGAGCATTAAAATTGTAACTCTCCTAAATACGAAGTTCGTGGGTTGCTTGTTTCTGTGGCTGGCAGAAGCCCATGCTTGTCCTTTAAGTGCTATAGAAGCAAGAACTGTTTCAGAGCTAGAATTTAATGTCCTGCTTTTTCTCATCACAACTGCTGACAGTTCTCTGCTGGGTGGTGTTGGAGCAAGAAAGTTAGGGAGAGTCATTCACTATGAAGGAAGAATTCATGTATGTTTCTGCAACACGAGGAGGGCCTTGTGTTGTCAGTGTTCTGCTTTAATGAGCATTAACTTCACATTAAAAAAGCCCACCAAACAATCCTCTGTAAACAAGCTTCTTAGTTAAATGGCTTATTTAGTGATTACAGAAAAGGCATTTAGTTGTAAATTCGCCTACATGATTTAATTTAAGAATATTTACATTCTGTTTAACTCTGGAAACGACATTAAGACATTATCAAAAGAGGAATGTAATAAAGCAAACAGATCATATATGCTTACTTAAGTCATTTTTTATATTAAAGTTATATGCTCCAAGTTTCAAATAATTAAGAGACAGCTTAAGAGAATGCTATTTTGTTTTATATTTTTAGAGAATGATACCTATTTCTAATTAAAGTCTAGTAAAAATCAAATAACTAGAAAGTTCTTTCTAGAGAAATTTTGTTAAGAAAATTTTGTTAAGGAAAAGTTTACTTAATCACATTTTAAGGATAGCAACTCACGTAAGATCATGTTTATTGTATATTATTCATCTATAAAATTTTATCTAAGAGCCTAAAACTGCCGATAACAGATTTCAAAATGCTTTTATTTCAGGAGGCTGTTTGACTCTTTAGGATACAGGGTCTGGGCAAGCAAAGGTCAACAAAGAAAAGCTGATTAGACTTTTTTGAGGAAAAGGAGCAATTTAATATTATTTTCCTGGCTTTTTGAGTAATATTTTAAGTGAGTCTGAAATATTTTGATTATTTTTATGTACAACTAATATGAAGCTTATTTTTAAATTTTGGTGCGATTTTAAATGAAATGGGCTCCTTCCTCCTGGAAGTCTTTCCTGATTCCCAATCAAGAATCAATTATTCCTTTCTTTTCTCCCACAGAATTTCATCAGTTTAAATAACATTTTAGTCAACTCTGCACTGCATTTGCCACCAGGTGTTGGGGAGAACAGGAATGGGAACGATAAGGAAGAAAGTGACACACACATATATAAAAACATACAAAAAAAGTATAAAGTAGAAAGCCTCTACTCTTAGCTATAGAACTACTCAACCATCAGAGTCCAAATCTGCCCAAACATTAGAATTAAAGGAGGAAGAGTAAAAGAGTTGAAACTGAGAACTAGGATTTAAAGAATAATATCAAGGTCTTGCAGATATTTCTGAATGAGGATTCAGCTTGTGTAAAGTCAAAAAGGTATAGAAGCATATACAGATGAGGGGAGCCTGAAAGTCAGACACTGTGTCTGTTACATGGGATATACATGGCATATGGACATAAGTGAAGCTGGAAAGTTAGGAACATGGGGTCTGTCTGCATTCACATGTTTTTAAGCTAGACTCTGTGCCCCAGCACATACCTTAAAGCCTAGCACACTAGCCTTATAAATATTTGTTGAATGAATGTATGAATGCATGAAATATGCACAAAACCAGGTTATTTCTATACAATTAAAAACTAGGGTGCAAGAGAGGAATGTGTCAAACAATAACCTCAGAAAAAGAGGAGCAGAAATGCAGAGTTAAAAGCAGCTTTGCCTTATAAATGATTTTTAAGTGTGAAAAAAAGAGGACATTAGAAAAAAAATTTATTTAGAAATTACCATTACTGGGCAGAGGACATGAACAGACATTTCTGCAAAGAAGACATCCAGATGGCCAACAGACACATAAAAAAGTGCTCCATATCACT